>NC_133523.1:37320657-37623947 GCF_049354715.1 Callithrix jacchus
CCGCCCTTATTTGCATATGACTGACGTTCCCCCGGGGCGGCCAATGGGGGCGGGCGCGGCGGGGCCTGACCCGCGCGCGGCGGCGGCAGCCAATGGGCTCACGCGCGGGGGGCCGGGCTTGCGCGGAAGGCCGCGGGGGAAGCGGGGAAGGGGCGGGGGGAGGCCCGGAGGGGGGAGGGGAGCGCGTAGTAGTGGCGGGGCGGGGAGGCGGCGGTGGTTCGGCGCGGGGCTCGCTCGGAGCGCACGGACGCACGCACGCTGGTCCGTCTGCTCGCCCGGGGCCGGAGGTCGACCCGGCGCTGAGCCTCGGGCCCGGGGCCCGGAAAGGCGGGGCGGCGGCACCGGCAGCCGGGGCGCGCGGGGCCAGAGCCGTTACCCGCCGGAGCTGCGAGGGAGGGAGGGAGGGAGGGAGGGAGCGAGCGAGCGAGCCAGCGAGCGGGGAAGGGAGGGGGCCGCCCCCGCGCACGCGCGCCGCGCCCCGCCCCGCCTGCCCCGCCCGCCGGACTCCGCGAGGGAGGAGGGAGAGGGAGGGGGCGGCGCCGATGGCCCCCGTGCCGCGCGCCCCGTGACGGCCCCCGCGCGCGCCGGGGGGCGGGGCGGGGCCGGTGCGCGCTGACCTCCCCCGCCCCCTCGGCGGCGGGAGGCAAGCGGGCGCTGTGCGCAGGCGCGCCCGGCGGAGACCCCCGTGTGGGGCGGCCGGAGGGGGGCGGCGGGGGGGGCATGCGGCGACGGCTTCCCGCTCCCCCCGGGCCCAAGCGGCGACGGCCGAGGAACGGGTTACGGGTGGAGCGGCGTCGGCCGCTGAGGAGGTGCGAGCCCCTGCCTGGCCCCCCCTGCGCCGGACCATGTATTCGGCCCACAGGCCCCTGATGCCCGCGTCCAGCGCGGCCTCCCGTGGCCTCGGCATGTTCGGTCAGTAGCGCCTGGGCCCTGGGACTGCAGGGGTCAAGGTGTCGGGGTGCTAAGTGCGGAGTAACGGTGATGGGGGCATAGTACGGGAGAGAACAGTAGAGGCAGAGTAAAGGGATGACGGGGAAAGTTACAGAGCTTGGCTGGGCCGAGTGGTTAGTGACGGCAGGTGGGAGTGTAGCGGAGTGGGGCGTACCTGGGGACAGCTGTGATGCTGAAGTGATGGGATGGCACGGGGCTGCTGTAATAGAAAGGTGAGGGGTGCAGAGTAACCGGCTCTGGAGCATCGGATAGAATAGGAACAGCACGAGACCGGCTGGTCCTAGGGGAGGAGGCTTGGATTGGGTAGTGGGGCTAAGGACAGGGCTCAGGAAGTGAGGTGGGCACTGTTTGCTTAGATCAGAGTGACGGGCTGCAGTGTGTGAGGTGTACTTTGCAGAGAGCGAAGACACTTAAGAACCTGGAGGGTTGTGCACTGGGGAGGGGTTCAGGGGGGAGCAGGACCAAAGGACTGCCCTCCATTGTCTGCTGGGTCCCTTTTCCCCACCCCCTAGAAAAAAGGAGGCCCTGATGGGAAAGATCTTTGCAAAGAGAGGAACAGGTCTTAGGTCCCTGGGGGCTTTTATATGGGATTGGGGGGGCCCAGTGGGTTTTTGGGCCCCCAGAACCCCAGGGTTAAGGGATAGGGTCATTGTAGAGTCTTGAGTGCTTTCCAGTGCTGTCTTCGTGATTCTAGTCCCTTGTTTCCTGAGGTCTACTTTTTCCTTTGTCAACCCCTCACAGAATCAGGTCTGGAGGCCAGTGCCTCTCACAGAGCTCCCCCGAGTCCAGGCTTCTGTAGGCATGGGGAGGTCATCTCAGGTCAGGTTGATCTGGATCAAGGGGAGGCCTAGAATGATGGAGAGCAGGGCTAGGGCGGTTCCCTCCTCCCTTCTTCATCTTCCCCGAGCGGGGGCCTCTCTCCTCTGCTGGTTCCACTTCCCTCAGGGAGCCAGGCAGTTCCAGGGGAAGCCCACTCATGCCCTAGGCCCGCCCCAAAAGTCCAGCCAAGGGTGAGTCCCAGCCCAGGGCTTGCTCTTCCACCACTCACCTCTTGGGGCTGAAGGTTGGACCCCTGGGACCAGCCTCCTGGTGAGGAAGCATCTTCCTGTGCATATCCTCAAGGAAACACCTGGCACTTGTGCCCTCTCTGGTTAGAGACTTGTAACAGTTCTCTCCTGTGGCCCATTGTCTATGTTTTTTCTTCCAAGGAGTTTACCACACCCTCCCTTGTTTTGGGAAGAGGGCTGGACACTGGACTACAGATAAGCTGAGGGGCTGATGGGGAGGGAGGGTGGGAGGCCGATTTGTGGATGGTGCATTCTCTTTGTGGGGGGAAGGGGAGAGCTGCTGGAGCCACCTGTGCCCAGCCAGGAAGGCCAGGTCTGGCACTCTGTGTTTGTGGTTGGGGAGGAAGGCAAGGAGAGGGACCTTTCCCACACCACAGTTGTAAGAGCACCCACAGCCTGTGGGTGGTGGACTGAGAGTTGGAGGGGAGGGAACATGGGGCCATATGCCTCAGGAAAGGGAAAGGGAGTGTGAGACCAAGGTGAGAGGCTGTGTCGGGTGGTGACTGGGCTGCTGGGAATGTGGCATGACGGGGGTGGGGGGTCCCAGCCTGTAGAGGTCTGGGGCCTTGGGAGTGTGGGATGGCAGCCGAGCATGACCTGGTTTGTGGCAAGAGCAAATCGTTCCTCTGGTCTGGTCCCTGGTGGCAGGGCTGGTAGAGATTGGTGGGGGGAGGAGTGGGGCGTGAGTACTATTTCCCTTCCCTGCTTCTGTTTTCTTTTTTATAAATCTAGAAACCTTTCAGGGAGGAGTTTTTCCTGAGTGACGTTGCATGGACGAGTCCAAGAGGCTCTGGTGTGGGGTGGGGGTAGACAAAGGGGTGGGGCCACCTCATCTAGGGTGGGGAAGAGCTTGAGTTGGGGCTGGGGCCAGGCTCTCCTGCTGCACAGCTCACCTGGCTTTTTTCCACAGTGTGGACGAATGTGGAACCTCGCTCTGTGGCCGTGTTCCCCTGGCACTCCTTAGTCCCCTTCCTGGCACCCAGCCAGCCTGACCCCTCCGTGCAGCCGAGTGAGGCCCAGCAACCTGCCAGCCACCCAGTGGCCTCCAACCAGAGCAAAGGTAAGGGCTGGGGAGCCTGGAGACAGGCATGGGTATGGGGTCCAGGTGGCCCAGGAGCCCTCTGATCTACCTCTCTGTCCCCAGAACCTGCTGAATCGGCAGCTGTTGCTCATGAGCGGCCACCAGGTGGGACAGGGAGTGCTGACCCTGGGCGGCCCCCTGGAGCCACATGCCCTGAGAGCCCAGGGCCCGGACCCCCACATCCTTTGGGGGTGGTGGAACCTGGTAAGGGTCTACCTCCCACCACAGAGGAGGAGGCCCCCGGGCCCCCAGGAGAGTCCCGGCTGGACAGTGAGACAGAGAGTGACCATGATGATGCGTGAGTTCCCTGAGGCCTGGGACTTTGGGGTGGGATGGCCAGAGACATGGCCCTCACTGTCCCTGCTGCCCTGCCGCAGCTTCCTCTCCATCATGTCTCCTGAGATCCAGTTGCCTCTTCCGCCCGGAAAACGTCGGACCCAGTCCCTCAGTGCCCTACCCAAGGAACGAGACTCATCTTCTGAGAAGGATGGACGCAGCCCCAACAAGGTGCTTCATACCTACTTGTCCTGCTCACCCGTGGCCACCCACACCTGTCTCCGTGGTCCTAACTGTTCCGCTCTGGGCTGTGTTTAATGCAGCGAGAGAAGGACCACATCCGGCGGCCCATGAATGCCTTCATGATCTTCAGCAAGCGGCACCGGGCCCTGGTCCACCAGCGTCATCCCAACCAGGACAACCGGACCGTCAGCAAGATCCTGGGCGAGTGGTGGTATGCCCTGGGGCCCAAGGAGAAGCAGAAGTACCACGACCTGGCCTTCCAGGTAATGCTGCCACCTCTTGGCTCCTCCCAGCTTCTTCTGGTGGGGTGGGTGAGTGAAGGGTCGCCCTGCCCTCTCCGCCAGGTGAAGGAGGCCCACTTCAAGGCCCACCCAGATTGGAAGTGGTGCAACAAGGACCGAAAGAAGTCCAGCTCAGAGGCCAAGCCCACGAGCCTGGGGCTGGCAGGAGGGCACAAGGAGACGCGGGAGCGAAGCATGTCGGAGACGGGCACTGCCGCTGCCCCTGGGGGTTAGTCAGCCCCTTGGGTCTCTCACCCTGCCCACCTCCCTCCCTGAGAGCTGCCAACTACCCCCTCGCTTGTTTATTCCTTGCCCCAGTAGCTCCTCTCTGCTCAGTCGCTTTTATTTAGCGACCCTTACCCGTAAAGGAACCAGCAGTTGATTTATGTGAAGGAGCCAGGAGATCCAGGCAGATAAGAGTCCCAAACAGCAATCTCGTTATTAGCTGTTTTTTTATTGAGCATTTACTATGTGCCAGGCGCCACAGGGAATATAAGCTATAGTCTGCAAAACCATGTTCTATTTCCAGACGAGGAAACAGGTTCAGAGGGGCAGAGTCACTTGCTTAAAGCTTAAGCAAACGACAGGGCCAGAATGTAAACCCAGCTTGGCTGGCTCCCAAACACCCCTGATGGGCTGCTTCCACTTACTTATTGCGGGTGTGTGGTGTGCCTGACAGTGTTCTGGGGTGCATTTTTGGAGTGAGCCCATGGATATGGCAGTTCTATGAGGATAGGTGGATAGTTCCTATGGAACTGCAGTTCTGGGAGGGTGGGGACGCTAGTTACTTCCTCTCTGAGATGAGGGAGCCGAGGCTCAGACAGGCCAGCGGTTGGCTAGCCAGCACCACATGAACCTCTTCTAGGTCTCCTTACTTTGAGGAGGGCTGCCCTGCAAGGAATGGGCCTGCCGCAACCCCAGAGGGCAGGAACCAGCAGGAAGGAGATGCTGGGCTGGTGGTGGGTGGTGGTTTTTTTCACCAAGTGGCCCAGAAATTCCAACCTGCTTCTGCCCAGTATCTAGAAATGTCTGTTGGTTGTTGGGCCTTGGTGCTGGTGAGAGGCTTCCTGACTATCATAGCGCCCCCCTCCACTTTACAGTGTCCTCTGAGCTTCTGTCTGTTGCGGCCCAGACACTCCTGAGCTCGGACCCCAAGGCTCCAGGGAGTAGCTCCTGTGGGGCGGAACGGCTGCACACAGTTGGGGGACCTGGCTCAGCCCGGCCCCGAGCCTTCTCCCACAGTGGGGTACACAGCCTGGACGGTGGAGAAGTAGACAGTCAGGCACTACAGGAACTGACGCAGGTCTGGGTGCAGGTGCCCTGGGGGGCGGGCAGGGAGGCTGTCCAAGGCAGCAGCCCAGCTGAACCTTTCCTTCTGCCTGCAGATGGTGTCTGGCCCTGCATCGTACTCTGGTCCAAAGCCTTCTTCTACCCAGTATGGAGCTCCAGGCCCCTTTGCAGCCCCCGGTGAGGGAGGTGCTCTGGCAGCCACTGGACGGCCCCCACTGCTGCCCACTCGAGCTTCTCGTTCCCAACGTGCGGCCAGTGAGGACATGACGAGTGATGAGGAGCGCATGGTCATCTGTGAGGAGGAAGGGGATGATGATGTCATTGGTGAGCATTGCAGCATCCAGAATCTTGCCCAGGACCCAGCAGGCCAAGACTCAGAGGGTGGGGAGAACTTGGATCCAGGCCCCTAGGCCCCTTTGGTTTCTTTACCACTTGGTTTATGGTTGCGTGTGGCCAGTTCAGGCCCTTCTGAGTAAACCCAGCTCTGCCCTCAGAAAGCCCCTGGCCCTGCAGGAAACCTGCAGGACATGGGCGTGACCAGATCTTCAGGTGCAGTGTTAGGAGCTCTTTCCTGTGGGCTCATAGGCTCCTGTGCTGAGAACATGGGCACAGCCCTGGGCTGAGGAGTAGCCTTCCTGGACAGCAGTCCCTGCCTGCTTGGGGCAGAGCTGAGATTGAGGCTCCAGACTGGCCTCCTGGGTTCCCTTACATCTAGTCCCCTGCCCATACTGTTCCCTCCACTCTCTCAGCTGACGATGGCTTCAGCACCACTGACATTGATCTCAAGTGCAAGGAGCAGGTGACCGACAGTGAGAGTGGGGACAGCTCTGGGGAGGACCCAGAAGGGAACAAGGTGAGGACTTGGGTCACGGTGCTGTTCCATCACACTCCCTCCTAGGCCATGGGAAAGTCTATTCCTCCCGAGTGTTTGAGAGAGGGGGAGATTAAGGTCCAGAGAGGGCAAGCTGCTTGCCCCATGGGGAGTTGGGTCATAGCCAGGATGCACTGAGGCCTTTAGCTGGCGGCAGCCCTAGGCTGACCTGCTGACAGGCTGGATGGACATAGCTAGGGGGTTGCTGTCTAGGTGCTGGCATGTCCTGACCTGGGGTGTCTTTTCCTTCGCTTAGGGCTTTGGTCGGAAGGTGTTTTCACCTGTGATCCGTTCCTCCTTTACCCATTGCCGCCCCTCGATGGACCCTGAGCCCCCAGGGCCCCCGGATCCTCCTGCAGCTTTTGGCAAAGGCTATGGTTCTACCCCGTCTTCCTCCTCTGCGTCCTCGCCCGCTTCTTCCTCAGCCTCGGCAGCCACCTCCTTCTCTCTGGGCTCAGGAACCTTCAAGGCCCAGGAGTCTGGTCAGGGCAGCACAGCAGGCCCCCTGCGGCCCCCGCCCCCTGGGGCTGCGGGCCCAGCGACACCTTCCAAGGCGACCCGGTTCCTCCCAACGGATCCTGCCACCTTCCGGCGCAAGAGACCTGAAAGTGTGGGCGGCCTGGAGCCAGCAGGCCCCTCTGTCATCGCGGCCCCTCCCAGCGGAGGAGGAAGCATCCTGCAGACACTGGTGCTGCCCCCAAACAAGGAGGAGCAAGAGGGCGGCGGAGCCAGAGTACCCTCGGCCCCCACCCCGTCACTGGCCTATGGGGCCCCGGCAGCTCCCCTGTCCCGTCCTGCCGCCACCATGGTCACCAACGTGGTGCGGCCTGTCAGCAGCACTCCTGTGCCCATCGCCTCTAAGCCCTTCCCCACCTCTGGCCGGGCTGAGGCATCTCCAAATGACACAGCAGGTGCCAGGACTGAAATGGGCACTGGGTCTCGGGTGCCTGGGGGCTCCCCGCTGGGTGTCAGCTTAGTGTATTCGGACAAGAAGTCGGCAACAGCCACCTCACCAGCCCCACACTTGGTGGCTGGACCCCTGCTGGGCACTGTGGGGAAGGCGCCTGCCACTGTCACAAACCTGCTGGTGGGCACCCCAGGGTATGGGGCCCCTGTGCCCCCTGCTGTCCAGTTTATTGCCCAGGGGGCCCCTGGCGGTGGGACCTCTGCAGGCTCAGGAGCAGGTGCTGGGAGTGGCCCCAATGGGCCAGTACCCCTGGGCATTCTGCAACCAGGTGCCCTGAGCAAGGCTGGGGGAATCACCCAGGTGCAGTACATCCTGCCCACGATGCCCCAGCAGCTTCAGGTGGCACCTGCCCCAGCACCAGCCCCTGGGACCAAGGCAGCGGCTCCCAGCGGCCCTGCACCCACTACCAGCATCCGTTTCACCCTCCCACCGGGCACTTCCACCAACGGCAAAGTCCTGGCCGCCACTGCACCCACTCCTGGCATCCCCATCCTGCAGTCTGTACCCTCCGCCCCACCCCCCAAAGGTGAGACCTGGGCCGGGCAGCACTAGGAGAGGGGCCATAGTCTCATTTGGCTCCCTTGTAATCTTTTCCTTTCTTGCCTCTTAACTTCCAGCCCAGTCAGTTTCTCCCGTGCAGGCCCCGCCCCCAGGTGGCTCAGCCCAGCTGCTTCCCGGGAAGGTCCTAGTGCCCCTGGCCACCCCTAGCATGTCAGTGCGGGGTGGAGGGGCCGGCCAGCCACTGCCCCTGGTGAGCCCGCCCTTCTCAGTACCTGTGCAGAATGGTGCCCAGCCACCCAGCAAGGTGAGGGCCTGTCTCTCTCTCTGCCTTCTGTTGGGTGTTAGTCCCTGTACCCCACCATTTCTTTGTCTTGTCTTTCTTTCAGTCTTTCCTCCTTTAGTGTCTGTCTCTGGTTCTGTCTTGCCATCTTTCATGATGTCTGTGTATCCTGACTCTCGAGTCCTCAGTGTCTGTACCTTACTTCTCTGTGTCCTCATCTCTCACTGTCATCTTGCCCATCCTGTTTTTATTCCAAGTTCTGTGTTCCCTGCTTTTGCTTAGAGCCCCCTTTAGGTCTTGGTCCTCCCCTCCCCAGTCTGGGGCCACAGCTCAGTCTGGTATATGGGTGTCCTTCCCCACAGATCATCCAACTGACCCCAGTGCCTGTGAGCACACCCAGCGGCCTGGTGCCGCCCCTGAGCCCAGCCACACTCCCTGGACCCACCTCACAGCCCCAGAAGGTCCTACTGCCCTCTTCCACCAGGTAATTGCATCTGAGCCCTCACTCAGAGGTCAGGGAAGGGGTGGAGCCGGGCTGGCTTACCTCACTCCTCCCCGTTTCCTCTCCCTGCGGCAGAATCACCTATGTGCAGTCAGCGGGCGGGCACGCGCTGCCCCTGGGTACCAGCCCTGCATCCAGCCAGGCTGGAACAGTCACCTCGTACGGGCCCACGAGCTCTGTAGCTCTAGGCTTCACCTCATTGGGGCCCAGCGGCCCCGCCTTCGTGCAGCCCCTGCTCTCAGGTGAGGGGCGGCGTGGCAGGCAGTGCTGGGGACCCAGGGTGGGGCTGAGGCAGTCTGGGCCCTAACTTGGTCCCCTGCTTCTCCTTTTCTGTCTCAGCAGGCCAAGCCCCACTGCTGGCTCCCGGTCAGGTGGGCGTGTCGCCTGTGCCCAGTCCCCAGCTGCCATCTGCTTGTGCAGCCCCTGGAGGTCCTGTCATCACAGCATTTTACTCTGGCAGCCCTGCACCCACCTCCTCAGCACCCCTGGCCCAGCCATCCCAGGCCCCCCCAAGCCTGGTCTACACTGTGGCCACCAGCACAACTCCACCTGCAGCCACCATTCTGCCCAAGGGCCCGACTGCCCCTGCCACTGCCACCCCAGCCCCAACTAGCCCTTTCCCGAGTGCCACAGGTAGGTGTCAGATCAACTCACAGCAGGGTGAGTTGGGGGGCCCAGCAGATGGGTACCAGTCAGGCCTGGCTCAGCAAACGCTTTTCTCCCCACTAGCAGGTTCCATGACGTACAGCTTAGTGGCCCCCAAGGCCCAGCGGCCTAGCCCGAAGGCACCCCAGAAAGTGAAGGCGGCCATTGCCAGCATTCCTGTGGGGTCCTTTGAGGCAGGTGCCTCTGGACGGCCTGGCCCTGCACCCCGGCAGCCTCTGGAGCCTGGCCCAGTCCGAGAGCCAACTGCCCCAGAGTCTGAGCTTGAGGGGCAGCCCACACCACCAGCCCCTCCACCCCCACCAGAGACCTGGACTCCCATGGCCCGGAGCAGCCCCCCACCGCCCCTACCTGCTGAGGAGCGGACCAGTGCCAAGGGTCCTGAAACCATGGTGAGCACCTGCAGGCTGTGGGGTCCCCACTGGCACTCAGCTGTGCCCCTCCACTGGTATCTTTGGTTTTTTGTCCTGCTTCTCTTTCCTCCATGCCTATGTGTTTCTCAGTTTAAAGGGTCCCCTCTGTCCCTTCTGCTTGCCTGTATTGGCTCCCCTTCTGATCTGAGACCCTGTCTTGTCCTTCCCAAGGCTGTGTGACTGGGCCTTCTCAAGGGGTCTGCCGGTCAGTTTCAGATTCAACTCTTTGTTTCTGGCCTTTGCCCCAGAGTCTGAGCCCCGTGTTCTCCATTTCCCTACCCATCTCCACCCCAGGCTAGCAAATTCCCCAGCTCATCTTCAGATTGGCGCGTCCCTGGGCAGGGCCTGGAGAGTCGTGGGGAGCCTCCCACCCCTCCCAGCCCAGCTCCAGCTCCAGCCGTAGCTCCTGGTGGCAGCAGCGAGGGCAGTGGTGGGCGGGCGGCCGGGGACACCCCTGAGCGCAAGGAGGCGGCTAGTACTGGCAAGAAGGTGAAGGTGCGGCCCCCGCCCCTGAAGAAGACCTTTGACTCTGTGGACAAGTGAGCATGGGCTGGGGCCTTGGTGGGGTGTGTGGGGTGGTGGGAGTGGGAGCAGCTGCAGGCTGAGGCAGGGGAGGTGACCCTGCTGGCCCTCCAGCAGGGTCCTGTCAGAAGTGGACTTTGAAGAGCGCTTTGCAGAGCTGCCTGAGTTTCGGCCTGAGGAGGTGCTGCCTTCCCCTACCCTGCAGTCTCTGGCCACCTCACCCCGGGCCATCCTGGGCTCTTACCGCAAGAAGAGGAAGAATTCCACGGGTAGGGAGCGTTGGGCATCCAGGGTTCATAGGTGAAGGGCAGACTGGGACCACCTGCACTGAGCCTGTTTCTGTTTTGGCCAGACCTGGATTCAGCACCCGAGGACCCCACCTCACCCAAGCGCAAGATGAGGAGACGCTCCAGCTGCAGCTCGGAGCCCAACACCCCCAAGAGTGCCAAGTGCGAGGGGGACATCTTCACCTTTGACCGTACAGGTGCCGTGGTGGGCAAAGCTGTGGCGGGCCCGGAGCCTGCAAGAGGAGTGGGTCTCTGGGAGGCAGTTAGAGGGAGAGGTGGGGTGGGTGTCAGAGGCAGGACAGCAGGTCAGGGTTCTGGAGTCTGGCAGGCCCCCGAGTTGCCCTGTGACTGTGGGCAGGACTCCTCTCTAACTCCTCTGTGAAATAGAATGCAGTGAGGGCTTGGGTGGGCACTCAGACGGTGACAAGACTGCTGTAGCCTTGCCATGCTGCCTGTGCCTGCGCAGGT
This sequence comes from Callithrix jacchus, assembly GCF_049354715.1. Lineage (NCBI taxonomy): Eukaryota > Metazoa > Chordata > Mammalia > Primates > Cebidae > Callithrix > Callithrix jacchus. The sequence continues at coordinate 37,331,321 of NC_133523.1, forward strand.
ACAGAAGCTGAGGACGTGCTGGGGGAGCTGGAGTATGAGAAGGTGCCGTACTCCTCCTTGCGGCGCACCCTGGACCAGCGCCGGGCCCTGGTCATGCAGCTCTTCCAGGACCATGGCTTTTTCCCATCAGGTGAGCGTGTCTTAAGAGTTTTGAGGTCATTCGGGTGGGACCTGTCTGCACATCTCACCCTGTGGTCCCTTCGTTTTTCTGCCTCCAGCCCAGGCCACAGCCGCCTTCCAGGCCCGCTATGCAGACATCTTTCCCTCCAAGGTTTGTCTGCAGTTGAAGATCCGTGAGGTGCGCCAGAAGATCATGCAGGCAGCCACTCCCACGGAGCAGCCCCCCGGAGCTGAGGCCCCCCTCCCTGGACCGCCCCCCACTGGCACCGCTGCTGCCCCTGCCCCCACTCCCAGCCCCGCTGGGGGCCCTGACCCCACCTCGCCCAGCTCGGACTCTGGCACAGCCCAGGCTGCCCCGCCACTGCCTCCGCCACCAGAGTCGGGGCCTGGCCAGCCTGGCTGGGAGGGGGCTCCACAGCCCTCCCCCCCACCCCCAGGTCCCTCCACAGCTGCCACAGGCAGGTGAGGGACCCCTGAGAGGATCCCAGGACTCACAGTACCCCCTCAGGACATGGACAGTATGGGGGCAGGAAGGTTATCTCCTCCCGGGTAAAGCCATTTCGTCCTCTCCAGTTTGGGGCGGAATGAGGCCTGCTCCTCTTGTATATACCCCCTTCCCCCACAGCTCCCTCCCGGTGCTGGGGGGCAGCTGAGAGGGCCGCAGGGGCAGTCTCCCTCCTGAGCCCCTGTACATAACCTGGAGTGTGTGACCTTCAGAGCTTTTCACTTTATGCAAAATGGCTCCTGTGAGGGCTGCAAGCTGGAGGGTGGTGCAGGCCTTGGGCCACAGGGAGGCGCCTGTGGAATAGGGGGGAGTTCATGCACCCCTTTTTTCCCCAGAGGGGCTGGACTCAGGTTAGTTTGGGGGTGGGGGCTCCTGCACTTTGCCACAGGCACGGGGAGGGTTTTCTCCTCACCCCCTCTGCCCTCCCAACTTGGGTTGTACTTTCTAAGAAGGTGATTCCCCCTGCCTTTGCCCCCTTTCCCAGAACAAAACATGTTGATCATGTGCAATATTTCTTACTGTGCCGAGAAGCCGCGATGAGCGAGATTAAAGCTGTTTAACACACCTGTGTGGCTTTGGGCTCTTAACGGGGAGGGCTGTTGGTTATACAGTGGCTCATAACTGTCCTCAGTTGTCATGGAGCTGTAGACTTTCCATGAGGTTGGGGGAGCAATACCAGGAGGACTACCTCCAACATCAGAGGGACCCCATGGGCCAGGTCCCTGACATGTGGACCAGGCAGCCCCTCCCAGTTTAGGAGCCCATGTGCTCAGGGAGCCTCAATGCTTTTGGGCCCTGTTCTCAGCCATTGGACTGCATGAGCTTGGGGAAGGCCTGAGGCAAGATGCCACCAGATGGTTTACCCTCAGTCTCTGGTGTCATTTGTATTCAGGAAACAGGCCCCCAAAAGTCCTAGTCCAGAGGTGGCAGTGGGTGGCAGGAGACGAGGGTCCTCCTTGTGACCCTTACTGCCCCCATGTTGCCTGGGTCAGCACTGCAGTAGCTTGTAGCCTCCCCTGGCTGACACCCCTCCCACTCAGCATGTAGACACAGTGCCCACCTGAGATGACAGATACAGTGTGTGGAGGGATGACAACTAAGGGTGGGAGGGTCAGGATACCTCTGTAGAAGTGGCATCTAAGCTACAGCTGGAGCACTAGAAATTTCCAGTTGGGGCAACAGTGTATGCAGAGATGGAGGGGCAGGGTAGGGTGGGCTTCACAGTACCGGGTCCCTGTGTTCACAGAATTCTTGACCTTGGTGCTGTAGGGTAGTGCTGGCAAGCTGGTCTTGCCTAGTGTTGACTGATTGGTAGCACCTGCCTGAAACATTCTATTGTGAAAATTAACCTAACCACAAGAACAGTGTCTTAATGTATCAGTGATGCCTGCCCTGGGCAGAAATAGAACCACAGCCAGGTACAGTGGCTCATATCTGTAATCCTAGCACTCTGGGAGGCCGAGGCGGGTGGATTGCTTCAGCTCAGGAGTCAGACCAGCTTGGGGAACAGGGCAAAATGCCTCCAAAAAAATACAACCAGCTGGATGCAGTGGCACACACCTGTAGTCCCAGGTATTCAGGAGGCTGAGGAGGGTGGATCGCTTGAGCCTAAGAGGTTGAGGCTGCAGTGGGCCATGGTCTCACCACCGTACTCCAGCCTGGGTGACAGAGACCCTGTCTTAAAAAACACCACCTTGCAGTACCGCAGGGTCACAGATCAGGGTAAGGACTAGTGGTGGTACCCAGACAGGCTTGACCATAAAGCAGGAAGCAGCAGACGGAGGAAGGAGAGTTTAATGTGGGAGGGCAGCAGGATGCTTAGGGTGTGGGCTCTGGCAGGGGAGCACCTTGGCCCTGGTCTTGGGCCAGCAGACGCAGAAGCAGGGAGTGCAGGGTCCGGCAGACAGGTGTGTAGCCCAGGCGGCTGAGATGCAGGTAATCATACATGTCATGGTGGCTGATGGTACCATCTGAGTGCACAAAGCCAGGGTCGGCATCTAAGAAGTGGGCCCGAGGGTGGCCAGCCAGTGCTGCCCGTACCAGCTCATTCACCCGTTGGTTCTTCTCCCGAAGTGGGTTGGGATGCTGGCCTCGTGGAAGCAGGCCCTGAACAGGAACACCAGGAGTAGTAAGGAAATGAGCATTTGGGTATCCTGTTTTCTGTGCCAACCTGTCCTCTACCCCCAACCATGAAGTTTCCAGCTGCAGCAAATGCTAGGGATAGGCAAGTGGGTGGTAGGATGGAAGGGTAGTTCCTAAATACCATATCTTAGCCCCAATTCAGCAAGAGACTTCTGGGTTTAGCCTCTTTCCAAGCATCACTTAGAAAAACGTTGATACTGGCTGGGTACAGTGGCTTCCACCTGTAATCCCAGCATGATGGGAGGCAGAGCTGGATGGATCACTTGAGCCCAGGAGTTCTAGACCAACCTGGGCAACATGGTGAAATCCCATCTGTACCAAAAATATACAAAAATTAGCTGGACATGATAGCGTGTACCTGTAGTCATAGCTACTTGGGAGGCTGAGGTGGGAGATCACTTGAGCCTTTGAAGCAGAGGTTGTAATGAGCTGAGATCATGCCACTGCACTCCAGCCCGGGTAACAGAGCCAGATCCTGTCTCAAATAAATAAATAGGCCAGGTGCGGTCGCTTATGCCTGTAATCCCAGTACTTTGAGAGGCTGAGGCAGGTGGATCACATGAGGTCAGGAGTTTGAGACCAGCCTGGCCAACATGTAAAGTCCCATCTCTACTAAAACTACAAAGATTAGCCGGGAGTGATGGAGTGTACCTGCAGTCCCCGCTACTCGGGAGGCTGAGGCAGGAGAATCACTTGAATCCAGGAGGAGGAGGTTGCAGTGAGCCAAGATCACACCACTACACTCTTATCTGGGCAACAGAGCAAGACTGTCTCAAAAAAATAAAAAATAAAATAACATCATGGCTCACGGCAAGGGGTCAATCCCCTCTTTCAGAGGAGGAAGTGTCCTAGCTACCTACAAATGATGGAGCCTAGATTTACCCCAGGAATGCCTGACAACTTTTGGTATACTCAAAGAGGTTTTTGGAGGATTTTTCTTTTGTTTCTGGTGAGTCAGGGTGTCACTCTGTCACCCAGGCTGGAGTGCGGTGGCATAATCACAGTTTACTCTAACACTGAATTCCTGGGCTCAAGTATGATCCTCCCACTTCATCCTCCCAAGTACCTGGGATTACAGGTTTTTCGAACCATCATGCCCAGCTAATTCTTTTTAAAATTATTTTATTTTATTTTATATTTTGAGACGGAGTTTCGCTCTTGTTACCCAGGCTGGAGTGCAATGGCGCAATCTCGGCTCACTGCAACCTCCACCTCCTGGGTTCAGGCAATTCTCCTGCCTCAGCCTCCCCAGTAGCTGGGATTACAGGCGTGCACCACCATGCCCAGCTAATTTTTTGTATTTTTAGTAGAGACAAAGTTTCACCATTTGACCAGGATGGTCTTGATCTCTTGACCTCGTGATCCACCTGCCTCGGCCTCCCAAAGTGCTGGGATTACAGGTGTGAGCCACAGCGCCCGGCCAATTTTTTTTTTTTTTTTTTTTTTGAGACACTTTCACTCTTGCTGCCCAGGCTGGAGTGCAATGGCTCTGTCTCAGCTCACTGCAACCTCCGCCTCCCGGGTTCAAGTGATTCTCCTGCCTTAGCCTCCCAAGGAGCTGGGATTACAGGCATGCGCCACCACACCTGGCTTATTTTGTATCTTTAGTAGAGACAGGCTTTTTCCATGTTGGCCAGGTTGATCTCGAACTCCCAACCTCAGGTGATCATCCCAAAGTGCTGTGATTACAGGCGCCTGCCACCACGCCTGGCTAATTTTTGAATTTCTAGTAGAGATGGGGTTTTAACATCTTGGCCAGACTGGTCTTGAACTCCTGACCTCATAATCCACCTGCTTTGGCCTCCCAAAGTGCTGAGATTACAGGCTTGAGCCACCATGCCCGGCCTGCCCAGCTAATTTTTAACAATTTTTAGTAGAGACAATGTCTTGCTGTATCCCAGGCTGGTCCTGAACTCCTGGGCTCAAGCAATCCTCCCACCTTAGCCTCTGAAAGTGCTGGGAGTATAGGCATGAGCCACTATGCCCAACCATTTTTGGGTTTGTCTTTTTTTTGAGATGGAGTCTCTGTCTGTTGCCCAGGCTGGAGTGCAGTGGCGTGACCTTGGTTCACTGCAACCTCTGCCTCCTGTGTTCAAGCAATTCTCCTGCCTTAGCCTCCCAATAGCTGGGATTTCAGGCGAGCACCAGCATGCCCAACTAATCTTTTTTTTTTGAGATGGGGTCTGGCTCTGTTGCCAAGCTGGAGTACATTGGCATGATCTTGGTTCATTGCAATCTCTGCCTCCCAGATTCAAGCAATTCTCCTGCCTCAGCCTCCTGAGCTGGGACTACAGGCACACAGCATCATGCCCAGGTAATTTTTCTATTTTAGTATTTTGTATTTAGTATTTTAGAGGGGTTTCACCATGTTGGCGAGGATGGTCTTGATCTCCTGACCTTGTGACCCACCCGTCTTGGCCTCCCAAAGTGTTGGGATTACAGGCATGAGCCACCGTGCCCAACCATTTTTGAGACCCCCAAAGTCTCAAGGCATCCCTGGGCAAAAAACCGGTAACTGGAGCTGGGCATGGCATGCACCTGTAGTACCAGCTACTTGGGAGGCTGAGGAAGAAGAATCACTTAAACCCGGAACGCAGAGGTTGCAGTGAGCCGAGATTGTGCCACTGCACTCCAGCCTGGAGACAGAGCGAGACTCTGTCTCAAAAAAAAAAAAAAAAAAAAAGTCTAATTGCTCTTGCTCTCTTAGCACATTCTCAACCACAGCCACTCTGAAGGGTGTAGCCAACGTGAGGTTCTGCCTGAAAGCCACTGCTCTATGCCAACTTGCCTAGAACTGTGCCAACTGTGGCTATATCTGAGGGGGTCCCAGACCGCTGCCATTCTTCCTTTCCCACCCTCCCAGCCGCTCACCAGCACCACGACCCGGGCCTGCGGCTGCCGCTCATTCACCAGCTGCACAATGGCCTTGATGCCACCAGTCACCTGCTCTGCTGTGTGTCCATGGTTGTTGGTGCCCACCCAGACCACCACAATCTGTGGAAAGAAAGACATGAAGTGGCAGTGAGGGGACAGGCAAAAGACGTTTTAGAGCCCCACCCAAGCCCTGCTCACCTTGGGCCGGATGTGTTCCAGCTCCCCATTCTCCAGCCGCCACAGTACATGCTGTGTGCTGTCGCCACCGATGCCAAAGTTAAGTGCATGCAGAGGAGAAAAGAGCTCCCGCCAGATCTGTGGGTAAGAAGTGGTATGGGCACGGGGCACTGTCCGCATGGACAATCACCCTCTGTCCAAGTGTTAACCAAATGCCATATGGAAGAACCTTACTTCATGGAAGCAGTCTTTTAAAATTTCACCTGGAGCATACTCCAGCACGGCTGAACCTCACTTTATAGAAATTGATTAAGGCCGGGCGTGGTGGCTCATGCCTATAATCCCAGCACTTTGGGAGGCTGAGGCAGGTAGATCACGAGGTAAGGAGATAGAGATCATCCTGGCTAACACAGTAAAACCTTGTCTCTACTAAAAATACAAAAAAATTAGCCGGGTGTGGTGGCGCGTGCCTGTAGTCCCAGTTACTCTGAAGGCTGAGGCAGGAGAAAGCACTTGAACCCAGGAGGCGGAGGTTGCACTGAGTGGAGATCGTGCCACTGCACTCCATCCTGGGTGACAGGCTGAGACTCCATCTCAAAAAAAAAAAAAACCAATTGAGTCTTTCACTATCACTTTATTTTTATTTATTTATTTTTATTTCATTTTATTTTTCGAGACAAGTCTCTGTTGCCCAGGCTGAAGGGCCGTGACGGGATCTTGGCATACTTCAACCTCCGCCTCCCAGCCTCCAGTGATTCTCCTGCCTCAGCCTCCCGAGTAGCTGGGACTATAGTCATGTGCCATTATGCCCAGCTAATTTAGTATTTTTAGTAAAGACGTGGTTTCGCCATGTTGGCCAGGCTGGTCTCAAATTCCTGACCTCAGGTGACCCACCTGCCTTGGCCTTCCAAAGTGCTGGCATTACAGGCGTGAGTGACCACACCTGGCCTAGAGTTGTGCTTGAGCCCAGGAGTTCAAGACCAAACTGGGCAACATGGCAAAACCCCATCTCTACAAAAATTAGCTGGGTATGTAGCGTTGTGCACCTGTAGTCCCAACTACTTGGGAAGCTGAGGTGGGAGGATCGCTCGAACCCAGGGGGTAGAGTTTGCAGTGAACAGATATCATACCACTGCATGCCAGCCTGGGCCACAAGAGCGAAACTCTGTCTCAAAAAATAAATAAATAGGTAACAAAGCAAGACCCTGTCTCAAAAATCAACCAACCAACCAACAAACAAACAAAAAAAAAACAAAACAAATCCCATAGAAGCAAGACTAACTTTATGAAAATCCAGTCTGAGTCATGCATTGAACCAATGGCACTACAGTTGAAACTTATTTTGAGGAAAGCTATTACAGTTGAACATGCTTAGTGGAAAGATATTACTATGATTGAGCCCTCTTTGTGGAGTGCCATTAGAATTGACCTTCACTTCCTGTAAAGTGACTATAGCTTTGTGTAATCCCAAGAGGGCTGTGCACTACTTAAAGCAAACAAGAAAGAGCCTCACTTTAGGCAAGACTATGGCAGGAAGGCCTCATTGTAGGTTTTAGTACATTATACATACACAAATCCAATCTGATAAAACCAAGGCATACATTACCTTCTCACCAAGACCCTCGGAGCCTCAGGCTACCTCAGGTCAATCCGGGTACCCCCATAATACCTACCCCACCTGCCCTGGGTTCTGATCCAGATGTATCAGCATGGGCACGGGGCCGGATAGGGCAGGCGGAGAGGGATGGGCCTCACCTCGCACTGGTGCATTAGCTGGACCAAGGAGTCCCCGATGAAGACGACTTCGGGTTCCTTATCTTTGCTGTCAGCGACGAAGCGATGGTGCTGCGGGAGCGCGTGAGAGGGAGTCGGTGGCTCGCTAGCTCCAGGGCCCGCCCCGCCCTGCCCTTAGGCAGCACCGCCCCAACTGCCTTCAGTTTCCCAATCAGGTAGTGAGAGTGGCAGGAACCAGCCGTTCTCTTGAGTGATCCCCGCACCCCGGACTCCTCAATATCCCAAGTAAGAACGCTCACCAGGGACATCCAGCGCCCGTCGCCCTGCACGTCCTGCACCGGCGTGGGCTTGCTGGCTGGGTTCTCCTCTCCGCTCATCTTGGCGCCGCAGCTCCTGCAGGATGAGCGAGTGGGGTCGACCCGGGAGTCTTCTGGACCGAGCTGGCTCCGCCACGCCCACTTCTACCCTTCTAGGCAACAAAGGACCGTCCCAACGCTCGCACACCCGCGGAGGACGAAGGCCGATACAGGGCGCCGCCTCCTCTCCAGGGACTGAAACCTTCACTCAGAAGGGAGGCGGAATCGGGAACCCTCGTTTCCCCCACGACGGCCGCACAGTGGGCTCGTCCGGCGTTTCCCGCTCGGGCCGCTGACTCCCGGGCAGCGCACCCGGCACGGGCTGGTGGGAGAGAGAGGCGAGACCATCCAGCTCCCAAAGCGGGGAGGAGGGAGAAACCACCCACCGGTCACGGGGAGGGGCAAGCTACCTGATGAGTCGAGAGTGGGCGGGGAAAACCTAGCCGTCTTTCTAGCAAATGGGAAGATACCATTTGCTGTAGAGAGTGAAATGTGCGGAAGGGACCACCTACTGTTGCGGAGAGGGGGAGCGGGCGGGTGGCCCATTCACTTGGTGGGGTGAGGGGAGCGAGTGGACGAGTCCATTCTTGGATCCCTTGAAGGGGTGGCTCGAATGCAACTGGCTAGGAGGAGACGCTCCCATTTTCTACTGGTGCGGGGGACAGAAAAGGAAGATGGCAAAATGTGAAAATTCAAGGCTCCGTTCTAAGGAGCCATCCTAAGGCAGCGCTAGGTCTTTATTGAGCCTGTCTCCCAGTGGGCTTCCCCTTACTCACAACACCGTGTGTGTGTGTGTGTGTGTGTGTTGAAATCTAAAGTACTAATCTTCGCATTCAAGACATCACAGGACCCCTACTCAAAACACCATGTGTGTGTGCGCGCGGGCGCGCGGAATAAAATATAAACTATGAAATCTTTGCATTCAAGACACCATAGGACCTGCGTGGAGGGTAGAAGAAGATGCAGAAGGAGAAAGGAAATTAGAGACGCCTGCAGGGCTCAGGTCCAGTCTGGCGCCCTTCCCGCAGATCATCTTGCAGATCTGCAGTCTCTACTCCCCTCTCTAAACCCACAGGCCGACCGGGTATGTCTCTGCTCTGAAACCTACATCCACAGCCAAGGCATCTGGGGTCGCGCCTCTTCCCCTACGCCACCCCAAATTAATCTCAGACTTCGGTGTCTTCTTAGATCTCCCTCTTCTCTGGGACCAAGTCGGGGGTCTCCCAGCTAAATGTCCTGGTCATGTTCTTGTAGCCCCACTCCAGGTGGGACCTTCTCATTATTCATTCCTTCGAGGTGGATTGATACTGAGACATAGAGATGAGTCTTACTCTTTTTTTTTGAGATGGAGTTTCGCTCATTACCCAGGCTGGAGTGCAATGGCGCGATCTCGGCTCACCGCAACCTCCGCCTCCTGGATTCAGGCAATTCTCCTGCCTCAGCCTCCTGAGTGGCTGGGATTACAGGCACGCGCCACCATGCCCAGCTAATTTTTTGTATTTTTAGTAGAGATGGCGTTTCACCGTGTTGACCAGGATGGTCTCGATCTCTTGACCTCGTGATCCACCCGCCTCAGCCTCCCAAAGTGCTGGGATTACAGGCGTGAGCCACTGCGCCCAGCTGAGTCTTACTCATTGTGTTTATGTTCTGTTTCAATCCACTTTTCTGGGACCGGGTGGGCACACAGTGGTTCCATAAGCACTTGCTGAATGAATAGTAAATGAGTCGGTCAGCTCCTGGCCTCGTCCCAGTGTGTTCAGGGAGACAGATCCACGCACAGAGGTGTGGGGGTGTCAAAGTTGTGTTTGAGGGAGAGACAGGGTCTTCTGGGGAGGAGGAGGAGAAGGACTCTAAGGACTATGGGTTTCCTAGGAGTAGTATCTCTGCTGGCTCTGAAAGATAATGAAGACTGAACAAGCAGAAAGAAAAGATACAGGTAACCACTTTCTTATTAGGGCCTGGGGAATATCATGGAAGAGCTTGATTTTAAAGTCTGAGGAAACCGGCGAGGTGGTTTATGCCTGTAATCCCAACACTTTGGGAGGCCAACACGGGCAGATCACTTGAGGTCAACCAGCCTGGCCAACAGGGCAAAACCCTGTCTCTACTAAAAAAAAAAAAAAAAAAAAAAAAAAAAGCTGGGTGTGGTGGCACAAGCGTGTTGTCCCAGCTAATTGGGAGGCTGAGGCCGGAGAATCGCTTGAGTCCGGTAGGCAGAGGTTGCAATGAGTCGAGATCTAGCCACTGCAGCCCAGACTGGGTGACACCGTGAGACTCTGTCTTAATTACAAAAATAAAGTCTGAGGGGGCCAGGTGCAGGGATGCATGCCTGCAGTCTCAGCTACTGGGGAGCCTGAGGTGGGAGGATCGCTTGAGCCTAGGAGTTTGAGACCAGCCTGGGTAACAGTGAGACCCTGTCTCAAAAAACAAAACAAAAGTCAGGCAAGAGCCTGTAGTCCCAGTTACTAGGAAAACTGAGGCGGGAGGATTGCTTGAGCCTGGGAGATAAGGCAGCATTGGGCCATGATTGTGTCAGTGCACTCAAGGTTGGGTGACAGAGTAGTCTCTGTCTCCAAAAAAGAAGTCATAATCGGCTAGGTGCAGTGTGGCTAACTCCAGCAATCCCAGCACTTAGGGAGGCTGAGATGGGCAGATCACTTGAGGTCAGGAGTTCAAGACCAGCCTGACCAACATAGTGAAACCCCATCTCTATTTAAAAATACAAAACTTAGCCAGGCATGGTGGTCTGCACTTGTAGTCCCAGCTACCTGGGAGGCTGAGGCAGGAGCATCACTTAAACCCGGGAGGTGGAGGTTGCAGTTAGCTGAGATTGTGCCACTGCACTCCAGCCTGGGTGACAGATTGAGTCTTCATCTCAAAAAAAGAAAAAAAGGAAGGGAAAGAAAAAAGTCATAATTATGCCTTCACGTTAGTGGTATAACGAGAGAGAAAAGAATTTTTTTTTTTTGAGACGGGAGTTTCGCTCTTGTTACCCAGGCTGGAGTGCAATGGCGTGATCTCGGCTCACTGAAACCTCCGCCTCCTGGGTTCAGGCAATTCTCCTGCCTCAGCCTCCTGAGTAGCTGGGACTACAGGCATGTGCCACCATGCCCAGCTAAGTTTTTGTATTTTTAGTAGAGACCGGGTTTTACCATGTTGACCAGGATGGTCTCAATCTCTTGACCTCGTGATCCACCCACCTCGGCCTCCCAAAGTGCTGGGATTACAGGCTTGAGCCACCACGCCCGGCCCCAATCTCATTTTTATAGGTCAGAAAACTAAGTCTGACCAGTTACAAATATTTTCAAGGTCACACAGCCCAACTGTGACATTTTGGGCATTTAAATCAAGCCTAGCTATGAATCACAACAGTATACTATTTTTTTTTTAGATGGAGTCTTACTTTGTCGCCCAGGCTGGAGTGCAGTGGTGAAATCTAGGCTCACTGCGACCTCCACCTCCCTGGTTCAAGCAATTCTCCTGCCTCACCCTCCTGAGTCACTAGGATTATAGTCGTGAGCCATTTTGCCCGGCCTAATTTTTTTTTTTTTTTTTTAACTCAGACAGGATCTTGCCCTCTCCCTCAGGCTGGAGTGCAGGGGCGTGATCACGGCTCACTGCTGCCTCAACCTCCTAGGCTTAAGCGATCCTCCTGCCACAGCCTCCCAAGTAGCTGGCACCACAGGCACGAACCATTGCGCCCAGCATATTTATTAATGTATTTATTTTCTGAGACAGAGTCATGCTTTGTCACCCAGGCTGGAGTGCAATGAGGCAATCTTGGCTCACTGCAGTCTTCGCTTCCTGGATTCAAGCGATTCTCCTGGCTCAGCCTCCCCAGTAGCTGGGACTACAGGTGCGCACCACCATGCCTGGTTAATTTTAGTGGAGACAGGGTTTCACCATATTGGGCAGGCTGGTCTTAAACTCCTGATCTTGTGATCCGCCTGTCTCAGCCTCCCAAAGTGCTGGGGTTACAGGCGTGAGCCACTGCGCCTGGCCTACTAATTAATTTTTTGTTGTCAGGGTCTTCTATGTTGTCCAGGGCGGTCTTGAACTCTTGGACTCAAGTGAGCCTCCCGCCTCTGCCTCCCAAAGTGCTGGGATTACAGGAGTGAGCCACCACAGCCGGCCAACTGTATAAATTTTCTAGGGATTATGTCTGTGGCTGCCTGGGGGATAGCTGTGCGTGGGGGCTACCAGGACCCTTCTGCTTGGCGCGCCTGGTCACAACTAGCCCTCGAAAGACCGCCAATAGCTATCTGAACCAATCAGTATTCAGGAAGGGGACAGACCTAGTGAACCTCACAGCCAATTGGTGGGTGGGAGGTGCTAAGAACAAGAAAGGGAGATTTCTGAAAGCGAGGCTAAGAGGGGCGGGGCTATAACTGGCACTTCTCTAGCACGCGCCTCTGGGCTTCCGTCCTCTCAGAGCTACGAAGCCAAAGGGTATGGAAACGGCACGCGCATGCGTGTGGGGTGCCCGAGGCCTGGAACAGCGCCAGGTGGCTTAGAGAGCTGGGGTCACGGCAGAAAAGAAGCCATTGCGCCCCACGGCTGCGTGGAGTGGGAAGAACCGGGGTTCGTTGGGGCAGGAGAGGTGCCCTTCCCTACCCTGCTTCCACCAACCAGACCCCACTCCCTTCACTCTGCCCCCCCCCCCGCCCCCCACACTACCGTCGCACCCACTGTGCTTCCTCTACTACCCTAGGCACTTCCTTGGTGACAAGGCCCTGTCTCTGATCGGGCCTGTCTCCCCTTCTGTTCTCTTGAGGTTTTCTCAGTCTTTCCAGACTTCTCTTGCTGCTCTCCCTCTTCTGCTTTTCTTTCTCTGCCATCTCTTTCCACTTTCTGCATTCCTGTGTACCTCTTCTATCCCTGGATTTCTCCGTCCAGAATCATTTTCTGGTCCGCCAAATCCCTCCAGTTCCATGACTCCTTCCCCACCCTCCATCTTTTCTTTTTTTAAAGACAGAGTCTCGTTCTGCCCCCTAGACTGGGATGGAGTACAGTGGCGCGATCTCGGCTCACGAAACCTCTGCCTCCAGGTTCAAGTGATTCTCCTGCCTCAGCCTCCTGAGTAGGTGGGATTACAGGCATTCACCACCACGCCCGGCTAATTTTTGTATTTTTAGTAGAGGCGGGGTTTCACCATGTTGGGCAGGCTGGTCTTAAACTTTTTTTTTTTTTGAGACGGTGTTCCGCTCTTGTTACATAGGCTGGAGTGCCATGGCGGGATCTCGGCTCACCACATCTGCCTCCTGGGTTCAGGCAATTCTCCTGCCCCAGCCTCCTGAGTAGCTGGGATTACAGGCACGCGCCACCATGCCCAGCTAAATTTTTGTATTTTTAGTAGAGATGGAGTTTCACCATGTTGACCAAGATGGTCTCGATCTCTTGACCTCGTGACCCACCTGCCTCGGCCTCCCAAAGTGCTGGGATTACAGGTGTGAGCCACTGCGCCAGGCCTCCACCCTCCATCTTTTAACTATTTTACCATGTCCCTGTTCCCAATAACTTTTCTGTATTCCCTGGCTTATCTTCCCATTAACTGTGACTCCTTTGTCTCCATCCCACCCCTGTGATTCCCTATCTGACCAAACCTTTCCCAGTCTTTCTCTGCTCATTTCTTTTCTCTTATCATCCTTTCTGTCTTTTAAGAGACAAGGTCTAACTGTTGCCCAGGCTGGAGCACAGCGGTGCAATCATAGCTCAGTGTAACCTCTAACTCCTGGGCTCAAACAATCCTTTCACCTCAGCCTCCCTAATAGCTGGGACTACAGGTGTGGGCCACTGTATCCAGCTAATTTTTCTTTCTTTTTTTTTTTTTTTTGAGACAGAGTCTCTGTCGTCCAGGTTGGAGTACAGTGGCACGATCTCAGATCACTGTAACCTCCGTCTCCTGGGTTCAAGCGATTCTCCTGCCTCAGCCTTCCGAGTAGCTGGGATTACAGGTGGACACCACCAAACCCAGCTAATTTTTGTATTTTTAGTAGAGATGGCCACTCACCTTGGCCTCTCAAAGTGCTGGGATTACAGATGTGAGCCACTACACCCAGCTAATTTTATTTTGTAGAGATGAGGGTCTTGCTTTGCAGCTCAGGTTGGTCTTGAACTCCTGGCCTCAAGTGATACTCAACTGAGTCTCTCTCAGTTGCCCAGACTGGAGTGCAGTGGTGCAGTCTTGATTCACTGCAACCTCTGCCTCCTAGGTTCAAGTGATTCAAGTGATTCTCCTGCCTCAGCCTCCTGAGGAGCTGGGATTACAGGTGTGCCCCGCCATGCCCAGCCAATTTTTGTGTTTTTAGTAAAGACAGGTTTTGCCAGGTTGGCTAGGCTGGTCTTGAACTCCTGACCTGAAGTGATCTGCCCATCTTGGCCTGCTCAAGTGTTATTATTACAGGCATGAGCAACTGCGCCCGGCCCTCCCTATTCACGTTGCTACTCACCCTGACTTATCTGCATGCTGATGGCCATCCTATCTGTATCTTTCAGGACACCATGGATACCCGGGGACCAATCTTCCAGCCTTTCCAGCGGCCTGAGAAACCTGGTCGTGTCCGCCGTCGGAAGACTAGGCGGGAACGTAACAAGGCCCTGCTGGGCAGCCGCCGGCCATTAGCCCATCATGATCCTCCTGTGGCCATTCAGGATCCACCTGTGGACCCTACTGCCTCCAAGCTCGTGGTCATAACCCAGGGCCGGCTGAGCCGGGAGCACCGGGGTCTCTTCAACCACGAGGTGAAATCCCTAGATGTTGGAAGGCTGCTTAGCAGTGGAACCCTGGCACCGGGCAGCCCCACACTCTCTGCCAAGCCCTCCCCAAGCCCAGGGAGGGCCCAGAAGCCAATCTCACAGTCCAGGGACAAAGAGAACCAGGTTCCTGGAGGTTCAGGCCCAGGCCCACCCAGTTCCCCAGAGTTGCCTAGCATGGGGCAACTGCTGGCAGAGCTGCAGTGCCAGCTGAGTTTGCCACAGGCCTTCCCCCGGAGGAACCTAGTTCAGGATGCCAGGGATGCCATCGTGCACACCTTGCAGGCCTGCCATGGTTGTGTGCCTGACCTTGCCCTGGTGCTCCAGGGCTGCCAGCCACCCTTGCCAGGTGAGCCTCCCTCTTTCCCCTGCACTCCCCTTTCCTTTGTCTGCTCTAGCTCACCTGGCCTCTATGCTTCTTTCCTTTGTACCAGGGGCCAAGCCTGGGGGCTCTGAGAGAAGGATGACACCCTTCTGGATCAATATCCCTGATCAAGTCCCAGAGGAAGAGAGGCAAAGGAAGCAACAAGGGACAAAAGAGTTTACCTTCCCCATGCCCCCCTCCTCCAGCGTGCCCACTGTGCATAGGGAGAGCCTGGCACCGTCAAGAGGTCCCTGGCCACCCCCTTTGCCCTCACTGTCTTCACCATCTGGGGCAGCCTTGGGTCCCCCAACAGCATTTGACTTGCTAAAAAGCATCTGGCTGGTAGCCACGCCACCCCCTCCTCAGCCCTGGGGGATTGGAACCCCTCAGCCCATGCCTCAGCCTTCATCACCCCTGTTGCCCCGGACCTCTGTCCTGGACTGGAGCCCCAGCCCCCCTGCCCCGCTGCCCAGTCTCTCCTGGGTAGTGGCCCGGAACAGTCCGGAAGCCTGGTCTTTTCCACCTATGAGACTGTATTGAGGAGGGGTTGAGGCTAGGGCTAGGGACGGATATCTTGTACTCCCAGTGACCTCAATAAAGTAATTCTGTGGTCCTCTTGATTTTCAGTGAGTCACTGACCCAGGAGAGCAGCTTTCCTTAGCTCTGAGTTCTAGGTCCAAGGTGGAAGGGAAGGTCACTTGTTACCTTCACAGAGCTTGAGGAGCCAGTGTGATGGGGAAAACTTGGGACTTCAGTTAGTCCAACACATAGGTACACTGTGGCTAACCCTGTACCTGACCTTGAGTGCTGGTGATCCTGGGGCCCCAGAATGAGTGAGACCAAGGCCTTGTCCTCATGAGGCTCCCAGTTTGGTGGTGGGCATACACAACCTCAGCTCCAATGGTTGTGTCTAGGAGAGTGAGAGAGATGCAGGGGCTGGGTCAGTCCAAGGAGGGAGTAATGACTGCCCTAGTGAGGAGGGAATTCTTCATAGAAGAGCTGACATGGACTTCCTTCCCTTTTCCCTTCCCTTCCCTCCCCTCCCCTCCCCTTCCTTTCCTTTTTTCTTTTTCTTTTCTGGCAGAGTCTAGCTCTGTCGCCCAGGCTGGAGTGCAGTGGCGCACGCAATTTTGGCTCACTTCAACCTCTGCCTCCCAGGTTCAAGCAATTCTCCTGCCTCAGCCTCCTGAGTAGCTGGGATTACAGGCACTCACCACCACGCCCAGATAATTTTTGCGTTTTTGGTAGAGATGGGGTTTCACTGTATTGGCTAGGCTGATTTTGAACTTCTGACCTCGTAATCCTCCTGCCTCGGCCTCCCAAAGTGCTGGGATTACAAACATGAGCCGCTGTGCCTGACCATTCTTTTCTTTTCTTTCTATTTTTTTTTTCTTTTTTGAGACAGTCTCGCTCTGTCACCCAGGCTGGAGTGCAGTGGGCGTGATCTCAGCTCACTGCAACCTCCACCTCCTGGATTCAAGATTCTAGAGTTTCTTCTGCCTCAGCCTCCTCAGTAGCTGGGATTACAGGTGCACGCCACCACACTCGGCTAATTTTTGTATATTTAGTAAAGACAAAATTGCCTACTGTTATGAACCAGGGTTTCACCATGTTCATCAGACTAGTCTTGAACTCCTGACCTGGTGATCTGACCACCCTTTTTTGGAGTACAATGGCACAGTCTTGGCTCACTGCAGCCTCTGCTTCCCAGGTTCAAACGATTCTCCTGCCTTAGCCTCTGAAGGAGCTAAGATTACAGGTGTGCGCCACCATACCCTGATTTTTGTATTTTTAGTAGAGATGGGGTTTCACCATGTTGGCCAGGCTGGCCTCGAACTCCTGATCTCAAGTGATCCTCCCTCCTTGGCCTCCCAAAGTGCTGCAATTACAGGCATGAGCTACCGTGTTCTGCCAACCCTGTATTTTTCAAGGTTGGTGGAAACTTGCCACTTGAGGAAAAGAACATTTCAGCCAAGGGGAACAGCATGTGCAAGTCCTGGAGGAGGGCACATGGCAGATGTAGGGCCATTTTCACTCAGCAAATCCCTAGGCCATGCTGGGACCTAGAGTAAGCCACGTCTGGGCCTGCCCTTGAGCACCTCCTGGCCTGTAAGCACAGGGAACAGTGTATGTGCAGGCTCAGGGCAGGAGTGGCAGATCAGGGCTGAATCTGGCCCACAGGCTTTTTTCATTTCACCCACGATATGTTTTAAATGTTTGAATCAATTGCCTACTGTTATAAACCAGGCAGTTTGCTTTTTTTTTTTTTTTTTAATTGCATTTCTGGCTTCTCTTAGAAAGAAAGAAAAAAAGAATCTGGCAGCAGAACTACAATCCTTCCTGGCAACCACTGGCCAAGTTGCACAGGCCTCCTCTGTGGGATCCACGCTCTACATTAAAAATGTTTCACTTATATTTCCAGCTTGGCCCCTTGGCTCAGAATTTTTTCTTAAAATGGTATTTTGAGCAGCCCCCAGTTTTCTGCAGTGGAGAGGGATGAAGCTAGAGATGTTTGTTGGAGTCTGATCAGGGAAATCAAGGGGAAGGGCGTGGCCTCTACTCCAAAAAGTCTTTCTAGGGCTTGCTGTTGTCCTATCAACCATAGGGTTGATACCCGCATAGAGGGGACTGGACTGGGAGATCACAGGGCTGAATGACTGGGCCCAGGTCTTATGGTGGACAAGTGTCAAAGGAGGGACCAGGCTGGGATTTGAATGAACCCAAGTAAGTAATTTCAACTTGGATTTGAAACATACGTTTGGATATCTCACACTACCACCTCTGCGTCTCACAGCAACCCAGTTTCACAGCATGGTAAGCAGTGACAGGTCATGGGCAGGCAGAAGACGGGTACAGTGGTTATAGTGAGGGCTCCACCACCACCATGTGGTGTAACTCAGAACGAGTGGCTTGCCCTCTCTGTGCCTCTGCGAGCACTTTGCAGGGTGCATCAGATCTAGAACGCTGGCAACTCCAGGATGGACACAGCTTGGGGGTGTAGTAGAGGTGGGGATGAGCAGTCAAATAGTTGGCCGGGCATGGTAGCTCACACCTGTAATCCTAGCACTTTGGGAGGCTGAGGCAGGTGGATCACCTGAGGTCAGGAGTTTGAGACCAGCCTGGCCAACATGGTGAAACCCCATCTGTCCTAAAAATACAAAAAAATTAGCCAGCTGTGGTGATGGGCGCCTGTAATCCCAGCTACTCAGGAAGCCGAGGCAGGATAATCGCTTGAACCTGAGAGGCAGAGGTTGCAGTGGACCGAGATGGCGCCACTGCACTCTAGCCAGGGTGACAGAGTAAGACTCCATCTCAAAAAACCAAACCAAAACAAAGCAAAACTGGCCGGGCGTGGTGGCTAACGCCTGTAATCCCAGCAGTTTGGGAGGCCCAGGCATTCGGATCACGAGGTGAAGAGATCGAGACCGTCTTGGCTAACACGGTGAAAACCTGTCTTTACTAAAAATACAAAAATTAGCTGGGCGTGGTGGTGCATGCCTGAAGTTCCAGCTCCTTCGGAGGCTGAGGCGGGAGAATCGCTTGAACCCGGGAGGCAGAGTTTGCAGTAAGCCGAGATCTCGCCTGCACTCCAACCTGGGCGACAGACAGAGACTCCGCCTCAAAAAAAAAAAAATAAAAAAAAAATTATAGTTTGGGGACTACAATGCGGGGAGGCCAGGACAGAGCATAGGTCTAGGGTTCTGGAGAAGGCAGTCTGGAGGAGGCTTGGCTTTGGAAGACGTGAGTTCAATTTAGGACATGGGGAACCATAGGTATCTACGAGACTCCAGGAGGGGAGGGCTGGGGAGGCGTGACAGAGGATGAGCGTCCCCCTCTCACGCGGAGAATGTGGGAGCCAGGTTGGGTCCTCCTAGAGAAGGGGGCGGGGAGCGCGGCACCCAGCGGCCCCTTTAATCGGGGGCGCGCGCTGGCCGGCCCGCGCGTTCTCGCCTCCGTCGCCGGGCCGGAGCGGGAGCAGGAGCGGAGCCGGGGCTGGAGCTGGCGGAATGGAGACCCCGCGCGCGCCCGCGCTGCGCCGCCTGCTGCCGCCGCTGCTGCTCCTGCTGTTGTCACTGCCCCCCCGCGCCCGGGCCAAGTACGTGCGGGGCAACCTTAGCTCCAAGGAGGTGAGCACGCCGAGCCCTCCCCTGCCTCCCGCCCGCCCTCGGGGGACTCGAGGGAGGCGAGGGAAGCGGGTACCACCCCGCCCCCTGCCGCCCCTCCTG
Organism: Callithrix jacchus; assembly: GCF_049354715.1. NCBI lineage: Eukaryota > Metazoa > Chordata > Mammalia > Primates > Cebidae > Callithrix > Callithrix jacchus. The sequence continues at coordinate 37,350,572 of NC_133523.1, forward strand.
GCGGACCCCGGAGCTTTGGGGAAATGGGGCCGAGGGCGATGTGGGACTGGGCCAGAGTCGAGGCTGAGGGACCGGTGGGGTCACGGCCAGACCTGGGGGTTGTAGGAGGGACGTTGAGGTCAGAGCTGAGCAGGCGGGGAGAGCGGATTGGGAGAGTCAGAGTTTGGGAAGGGGGGTGGCGCAGAGGTGGTGCTGAAGGGACAGCACTTTTCACTCAACAGAGAGCCCCGAGCTGAACGAGCTCACCGCCACACTCCCGCTCAGGACCGGGAGGGGGCAGTTTGGAAGATTCCCCTGCGCGGGATGGTCTTTGGGAACAAGGGGTGGGATGCGGAGGAGTGTGGATATTGGGGGAACGGGGTCAGATGGTGGCCAGGACACGAGGTGGCCAGGATAGGCATCTGGCCCCCAGGGTCTTTCTGGGGGCTCCCGGGAAATGTGGGGAGGAGCATTTGAGAGGAGGGAAGGAAACTTGAGGGGGCAATGGAGGGAGAAAATCAGGGCGGCAGGAATCCTGGACCCACAGTGGAAGGATTTTGGAGGTGACCTGGTCTCCTTCTAGTACTTGGGAAGCCAGGTCCCTGAGGGGTAGGGAAGAAAAGTTGGGAGTCTATGGAGTAGACAGTTCTTGAAGGACTCAGCAGAGGGTCGGATTGGGCCCCTTTTCAGGACTGGGTGTTCCTGACAAGATTTTGTTTCCTCTCGGATTACGGCCGACTGGACTTCCGTTTCCGCTACCCTGAGGTGAGTCTCCCCCAACACTTGCTGTGCCGAGGCTGGATACTCCCTTGGCCTCCAAAGGCACAGACTGCCCCAGCTCCCGGCCCCCAACTTCTCTGATCTGCAGGCCAAGTGCTGTCAGAACATCCTCCTCTATTTTGATGACCCATCCCAGTGGCCAGCTGTGTACAAGTCAGGGGACAAGGTGAGGACTGTGAAGAGGACGTAGAGGGTGAGGGGAGAAGGTCATGGCTGGCCGAGGAGTGACCCTGTCCCTGCCTTCCCCAGGACTGCCTGGCCAAGGAGTCAGTGATCCGGCCAGAGAACAACCAGGTCATCAACCTCACCACACAGTATGCCTGGTCCGGCTGTCAGGTGAGGGCCCAGCCTGAGGGAGTGGGCAGGTGCTGAAGGTTGAGGACTTGGGGGCATCGAGGACATACTTCAGCTTTCTTGCTTGTCCCCAGGTGGTGTCAGAGGAGGGAACCCGCTACCTGAGCTGTTCCAGTGGCCGCAGCTTCCGCTCAGTGCGTGAAAGGTGGTGGTATATTGCACTCAGCAAGTGTGGGGTAAGGGGCTGGGGTGGCCACCTGGGCCACCTTCTCTTTGCCTTCCTGCCAACCCTAACCTGCCCAGGGCCCCCCCTTAGGCCTCCCTACTTCCCACAGGGAGATGGACTGCAGCTGGAGTATGAGATGGTCCTCACCAATGGCAAGTCCTTCTGGACACGACACTTCTCGGCTGATGAGTTTGGTGAGCACGTGGGGACCCAAAAGCCAGGCTCTCCTTGGCCCACCAGAGCTGGGTGCCCACTGAGGGGACAGCCATCTGAATGAACCTTACTTCTCCTACCAAATCGGCAGGGATTCTGGAGACAGATGTGACCTTCCTCCTCATCTTCATCCTCATCTTCTTCCTCTCTTGTTACTTTGGATGTGAGTCTGGCACATGGGGTGTGGGGGAGGAGATAGAAGGGAGCAGGGTGGGGAGGTGAGCTGCTCTCCTTTTCTGCCTGTGGACAACCTTTCCCTATCCTGCTTCCTAGATTTGCTGAAAGGTCGTCAGTTGCTCCACACAACTTATAAAATGTTCATGGCTGCAGCAGGAGTAGAGGGTGAGGTTCAGTGTTCCAACTTTTGTGTTCTGGAAGAGGAGGGACTTGGGGCCAGACACCTGGACCTAAGAGGAATGCCTGGGGGTCTGGACTCCTGGGTTCAAGGAAGAAGGGGCTGGGGGCCTAGAACCTTGGTTCCTGGGGGAGAAGGGGCTGAGGCCTGGACCCCTGGTTCCTGGGGGAGGAGGGGGTGGGACCTGAACCCCTGGGTCCTGGAGAGGGTATAGAAGTCTGAACTCCTGGGTGTGAGGGAGGGGGTGCTGGGGGCCTGGACTCCTGGGTATGAGGGAGGAGGGGCTGGGGGCCTGGACCGCTGGGTCTGAGGGAGGAGGGTTGGGGCTGGACTCCAGAGTCTCCTAGCAGGTGAGTGGGGTAGAAGGTCTGGAGTCCTGAAGGAGGAGGTGGGGCTCAGACCACCTGGATGGTGGTGCTAGAGGACAGTGATGCCCCAGAGCTACTTTCTATCCTTTCCTCTCTGCCTATCCTCCCCCCAGTCCTGAGCCTCCTGTTTTTCTGCATCTACTGGGGTCAGTATGCGACCGATGGCATTGGCAACGAGAGTGTGAAGATCTTGGGTGAGAATGAAGCCGGGTGGGGAGAGGGTGGAGCCCAGGGCTCAGGTCAGGCGTCAGGTCTGAGCTTGGCTCTGAGCCATCCCCTCCTCCCTTCTCCCAGCCAAGCTGCTCTTCTCCTCCAGCTTCCTCATCTTCCTGCTGATGCTCATCCTCCTGGGGAAGGGATTCACAGTGACACGGTGCCCGGGCAGGGTGTGCTCGTGGGGCGGCTGGTGGGGGAGCAGGGCAGGGACAGGGTTGGAGGGGGCGGGTGCATCCTCCTCCCTGACGGCCCCCACCCCTGCTGTCTCCCCCCATGGCCTGCCGCCAGGGGCCGCATCAGCCACGCGGGTTCCGTGAAGTTGTCTGTCTACATGACCCTGTACACGCTCACTCATGTGGTGCTGCTCATCTACGAGGCGGAAGTGAGTCCCACCGGCCCCTGGCCAGGCCCCGCCTTCCCCTGCTTTTGGCACCACCTCCCCCTTGACCTGTCTGCTCGCCCTTGTAGCTCCCGCTGGCTTGCTCTCTCTCCCACTCTTCGATTTTCTGCTTTCCCATCTGTCTAAGTGATTCCTCCTCTCTTCACCATCCCACAGTAGCTTTCTTCCTCCTCCTTCTGTCTCACCGTCTATCACATTTGTGCTCAATATCGTGGCTAAGAGTTCAGGAGTCACACAGACCTGGATTTCACACCGGCTCCCCCACTTCCTAGCTAACCTTGGGTGCCGACCCCGTCTCTGGGCCCATTTTCTTCTTGGAAAATTGGGATGATCTTAACTACCCCTTGGGGCCCCTCTAAGGCTTTCTATCATCTGTATGTATGGCTTTGGTCAAAGGACTTCCCTCTTAGCCTCAGTTTCCTCTTCTGTGAAATGGAGCAATAATAAGACCTACCTCATTGAGTACATGCTGATGGAAAAACTCACACATAGGAGGTATTTAGCCCCATGTTGGGCACACAGTAGCTGATTTATTCTTTTCCTGTCTTTATCACCCTCTCTCTCTGCATCAATATGCTTCTGTCTCCATGCCTGGCTCTCCTGTTGCTTTTGTTCTGACCGAGTACCTCTATTCACAAGTGCCCAGGGGTGGGGTCCAGGGACCCTAATAGGGGGCAGGAGGCCAGGCTGTGATGGACCCTCTCCCGCGGGTCCAGTTCTTTGACCCGGGTCAGGTACTGTACACGTATGAGTCACCGGCTGGCTACGGGCTCATCGGACTGCAGGTGGCGGCCTACGTGTGGTTCTGCTATGCTGTGCTCATCTCGCTGCGCCACTTTCCTGAGAAGCAGCCCTTTTATGTGCCCTTCTTTGCTGCCTATACGCTCTGGTGAGAATTGGTGGGCCCCAGCCTGTCCCTTCCTCCCTCCCGGGGCTCCCCAGAAGTGACTGCTCCCTATCTCAGACCCTCCATAGTGAAGAAGGTAGGCTTGTAACTCAGGCAGCTGTCACTCAGAATCTGTCACTCACGTTGTGAAAAATTACTTTCATAAGAAGTGCATCAGTTTTTTTTTTTTTTTTTTCCCGAGACGGAGTTTCCCTATTGTTACCCAGGCTGGAGTGCAATGGCGTGATCTCGGCTCACCGCAGGCTCTGCCTCCTGGGTTCAAGCAATTCTCCTGCCTCAGCTTCCCGAGTAGCTGGGACTACAGGTGCGTGCCACTATGCCCAGCTAATTTTTGTGTTTTTTTAAGTAGAGACGGGGTTTCACCATGTTGACCAGGATGGTCTCGATCACTTGACCTCGTGATCCATCCGCCTCGGCCTCCCAAAGTGCTGGGATTATAGGCGTGAGCCACTGCGCATGGCCAAGAAGTGCATCAGGTTTACCCATAAAACAACAGGATCGGCTGGGCATGGTGGCTCACTCTTGTAATCCCAGCACTTTGGGAGGCCGAAGCAAGCGGATCACAAGGTCAAGAGATTGAGACCATCCTGACCAACATGATGAAACCCCGTCTCTACTAAAAATACAAAAATTAGCTGGGTGTGGTGGCACGCACCTGTGGTCCCAGCTACTCGGGAGGCTGAGGCGGAAGAATTGCTTGAACACAGGAGGCGGAGGTTGCAGCGAGCCGAGATTGTGCCACTGCACTCCAGCCTGGCAACAGAGCCAGACTCCGTCTCAAACAAAAACAAAAAAGCAAAACAGGATCTCCTCAAAGGGATATCTTGAGCAAGCATAGGCCACTATATGAGGGCCGAGTATCTGGCACATAGTAAATGTTCAGTAAAAACTATTGTAGGCTGGGTGCAGTGGTTTAGCCTATAATCCCAACACTTTGGGAGGCAGGTGGATCACCTGAGATCAGGAGTTCAAGACCAGCTTGGCCAACATGGTGAAACCCTGTCTCTACTAAAAATACAAGAAAATTAGCCAGGCGAGGTGGTGCATGCCTGTAATCTCGAGAGTGGCAGGAGAATCGCTTGAACCTGGGAGGCCGAGGTTTCATTGAGCTGAGATTGTGCCACTTCACTCCAGCCTGGGCAAGAGAGTGAGACTCTGTTTTTAAAAAAAAACACCCAAAACTATTGTAATTATTATTGTTCACCGTAACAGTAATAAATAGGCTGGCAGATTCTGAGCCAGAATGCCTGGATTCAGATCCCAGCTCTAAAGCTTATAGATGATGTGACCTCAGACAAGCCCATTAACGTCTCTCTGTCTCAGTTTCCTTACCTATTAATGGGGATGGAAATTTCATCTGCCTCATAGAGTCACTGTGAGAGTTAAATGAGTTTATCTACATCAAATACTTAGAAACAGGCCTGGCATGCAATATGTCCTTACTTGTTATTATCATTTGTTCATTCATTCATCAAATATCTAGTGATTTCTTATTAGATGCTAGGATCTGGGGTGGTGTGGAACTTAGTTAAATTCAGCCTTGTCCTTGCCCCTCAGAATTCCCCAATCCAGTCCTGCCCCTTTTGCTCTCTGGCTTCTGAAGGTCACACTGGCTTCCCTCCACTTTGGGACCTGCCTGGGGTCTGTGTGTGTACATGGCTGGGGAGGTGGGGCCATACGGTGGGGTGGAGGACAGAAGCAGTGTCTCTTCTGACCCAATATTCCCCTTCAGGTTCTTTGCAGTTCCTGTCATGGCCCTGATTGCCAATTTCGGCATTCCCAAGTGGGCCCGGGAGAAGATTGTCAATGGCATCCAGCTGGGGATCCACTTGTATGCCCATGGCGTGTTCCTGGTAAGGATGGGCATCTTGGAGGGCAGAAGATGCATGAGGCTCCTACATCTGAAGTGCTGGACCTCCTGTTTCGAGATCTGGATCCATTTTCCCTCTAGTCATTCTCCCTGTATGGAAAGCCTGCTGAGTTCCTGCAGCCTCCTCTACTGTGTCCCTCAGAGTCCATAATCTTCTTTTTTTTGAGATGGAGTCTTGCTCTGTCACCCAGGCTGGAGTGCAAGAAACTCAGCTCCTTGCAACTTCTTCCTCCAGGGCTCAAGCAATTCTCCTGCCTCAGCCTCCTGAGTAGCTCGGATTACTGGTGCCCGCCACCACATGCAGCTAATTTTTTGTATTTTTATTAGAGACAGGGTTTCACCATGTTGGTTAGGCAGATCTTGAACTCCTGACCTCAGGTGATCCACCTGCCTCGGCCTTCCAAAGTGCTGGATGACAGGCGTGAGCCACCGCACCTGGCCCATGTCCATTTTCTTCTGTTCCTCTCTCCCACCTTGTGTCCTGGCCTCTTTCCTCAACCCATCCTCTCTCTTTGCCCTCCCTCCCCATTTCCATTCCTGACCCTGTGTCCCCAGATTTTTCCATGTCCCTTCTGTATCCCCACTATCTTCCTCACCTGCCTTGATCTCTACTTCACTCTCCCCTGCCCACCCCACATTCTGCCATCACAGGCCATTGTTCAGGAAGAAGCAGCTTGGGTGGCACAGGGTGAAGCTTTTGGGCTTATGGGTCTGAACAGTGTAGGTAAGAGCTAGGCATCAGGAGGGCCCAGCACCACATCTATTCTTTGCCCTGGTTCACATCCTATCTGACTTTATTGGTGCCAGTTCTAATATTCATTAATTTATTCATCAACTATTCCCTGGGCACCTGTCTTGAACCAGTCTGTTTCATTCTAGGAACATCTGTATGAATTTATTCCTGCCTTCTTGTTTAATTGTTAGAGCAGCTTCAGGAGAGGATAGGTAATTGACATTGTTCCCACTACATAGAGTGGGGAAGCTAAGGCTCAGAGAGGAGAAGTGACATGCCATGGCTCTGTGGCCTTTGGTGGCAGGCAAACACTTTGAACCCCATCCTTCTCCAGCAGACCACAAGGTCTGAAATGAGGGGGGTCCAGAAATGGAAATAGGCATGACTGAGTGTCCCAGCTTCTGACTCCAGGGATCTACAATGTACCTGTGTAGGGAGTGGGCCCAGCCACTGAGGGAGGGGACAGGTCCCCATCCTTTACCTCAGAGCCGGACTTAGGTACGGACTCCCTCACCTTCCCAGACCAGTCCATCCTGAAGCTCTACAGGAAGTCAGAAAGGGACAGGAAGAGGAGAAACACTGAGAACCTGCCATGTGCTGGGCTCTGCATCAGTGGTTTTCATTTCCACCCTCTCATTTTTCCAAGTAGGCGCTACAATCCCTTTTCCCCCAGCGAGGCTCAGGGAGTTTAATCAACATGCCCCAGATCCCACACTCAGTGAGCTACGGATCCCAGAGGTGGCATGCAGGCTCAAAATGGCAAGCGCAGCGCCCTTCCTGCTTTATCTCAGCCAGCTTCCTTCCTAAGGATGCTCGCATTAGCTCAGCACAGCTCCACCTGGGTATCCTACTGCTCATTGCTTTCAGCTCCCTGTTCATTTTTTCAGCACGACCTTAGAGGAGCTGTGTTAGGCTTCCAGGGTGTGGTGATGGAGTCACACCCAGTCCCTGCAGGAATGGCCTGTCAGACTAACTGGTACCAGACATCCCTACATTCCACTAATATTTATTTATTTATTTATTCCAAGATGGAATCTTGCTCTGTTGCCCAGGCTGGAGTGCATGGTGTGATCTTGGCTCACTGCAGCCTCTACCTCCTGGGTTCAAGCAATTCTTCTGCCTCAGCCTCCCCAGTAGCTAGGATTACAGGTGCACCACCACACCTGGCTGATTTTTGCATTTTTAGTAGAGACAGGGTTTCACCATGTTGGCCATGCTGATCTCAAATTCCTGACCTCAGGTGATCCACCCACCTCGGCCTCCCACAGTGTTGGGATTATAGACATGAGCCACCACACCCGGTTAATTTTTGTAATTTTTTTTTTTTTTGATACGGAGTCTTGCTCTGTTGCTCAGACTGGAGTGCAGTGGTGTGATCTCAGCTCACGGCAACCTCCACCTCCCGGGTTCAAGTGATTCTCGTGTCTCAGCCTCTGGAGTAGCTGGGACTTCAGGTGCCTGCTACCACCCTCGGGTAATTTTTTGTATTTTTAGTAGAGATGGGATTTCACTGTGTGAGCCAGGATGGTCTTGATCTCCTGACATCATGATCCGCCCGTCTCTGCCTCCCAAAGTGCCGGGATTACAGGCCACTGTACCCAGCCAATTTTTGTATTTTTAGTAGAGGCGGGGTTTCACTGTGTGAGCCAGGCTGGTCTGGAACTCCCGACCTCGTGATCCACCCTCCTCAGCCTCCCAAACTGCTGAGATTACAAGCATGAGCTACCTTGCCCGGCCCACCAATATTTATTGAAGGCCAATATGTGCCAGGCATAGTTGTAGAAGGTACCGGGGACTCAGTAGGGAACAGAAAAGTCTGGTTCCTGCCTCATCGAGGCATTCTAGAATCTATTAGTTGCTGTCCAATTGAACTTTCTGTATTTATGAAAATATTCTATTATCTGCACTTTCCAATATGGAAACTACTAATCATATGCGGCTGTTGAGCACTTGAAGGTGGGTAGTGTGTAATGAGTGTGTAGTGGGGAGTGTGACTGACAAACCAGAGTTTAAATTTAATTTTGATTAAATTTAAGCCACATGCAGCCAGTGGCTATCATGCAGTGCAGGACACTGACCCTAACCAATCACTGATGGTGATAGTTCATCATCATCAGTGATCAGGGCTCTGATGGAGGAAGCACTGGCAGAGTTGTGTTGAAGGGAAAAGGTCAGGGTCCAGAGCCCACAGGAGGCGCCTAATCCAGTCTGAATGGCTTCAGGGAAGTGTGGGGGGATGTCAACTGAAAGGGAATCCTTTGAACCCCAAGTTTATGGGGACAGCTTCGGGCCAGACAGTGCCTCTCACACCTGCTCCTGGCCCTGGACTCAGATCATGACCCGCCCGTCAGCGGCCAACAAGAACTTCCCGTACCACGTGCGCACGTCGCAGATCGCGTCAGCCGGAGTCCCCGGACCGGGAGGGAGCCAGTCGGCGGACAAGGCCTTCCCGCAGCATGTCTATGGGAATGTGACGTTCATCAGCGACTCGGTGCCCAACTTCACGGAGCTCTTCTCCATTCCCCCGCCCGCCTCCTCCGTAAGCCCCGCGGCCCCAGCGCCCGAGGAGCTGCTGGCGCCGCCCCTGGAGTACCTGACCCCGCTCCCGGCCCCGCCGCCGCTCCCAGCGCCCCGGCGCCTGAGCCCGCCCCCTGCCTTTCGCACGCCCCGCGCCCCAACACCGCGTCGCGACCGTCCCCCGGCGCCTGCGCCCACCCTGCCCGACTGGGTCCTGGCGCTGTTGCGCACGCCCCCGCAGACGCCCTGTGTCTTGCCCCCACCGCCCGCCTTCCGCGGCTCTCCCCCAGCTCCCCGGCCGCCGCGGGAGTTCGCCCCGCGCGCCCCGACGCCGCCCTTTGAGTACCTGGCCCCGTTGCCCAGGCGCCCCGCCACCCAGTCCTTCCCTGACTGACACGTGCGTCCACACCTGGGTGGAAGGGTTCTCAAGGGGAGGGGGACGGGTCTTCGGGGCCGCATCTGCCCCCCCGAGGGTCCTGGACGGCCTCTGACCCTGACCCCCCTCCCAGGCCGGGAAGCAGGTGGAGGAGACCGCGGTAGCGGCGGCAGTGGCCCCGAGGGGCCGCGTGGTGACCATGGCCGAGCCGGGCGCAGCCTCCCCGCCCCCTCCCGCTCGGTTCCCCAAGGCTGCCGACCCGGGATGGGACGGCCCGACGCCGCCCTACCAGCCGCTCGTGCCTCAGACGGCGGCGCCGCACACCGGCTTCACCGAATACTTCAGCATGCACACGGCCGGGGGCACTGCACCCCCGGTCTGAGCACCCCTGCCTGCCCCTGCCCCATGGGCCGCGCACCGGGCCCCGGCCGGGCTCCGGACCCCTGCTTTATCCCGGCCCGAGAGCTTGGCTATCCCGGGCCTTCCCGACCCTTTCCACCTCCCGCGCCCGGGTTGGGTGCGCTGCGTCCCGCCCCCCTCCTCTGGTGCCAAACAGTCCCGCGGGAGCCGCTCTCCCGTCCACTCCCTCAGCCCCTGCCCCGAGCGGCGCCGGATTCTGGGCTCCCGCTGTTCCGTGACCTCCGGCCCCCTGACCCCCTTCGAGACTTCTGACCCCGCTGGACTCCGAAACACCCGTGGTGACCGCCGGGACCCTGCCTGTGACTCTCCAGGACTCTGCGACCCCGGGATGGATATTGCGATGCTGGTCTCCACCCTGAAACTCTCCCTTGGATCTGTTACCTCGGACCCGTGCTCCGTCCGCCCCTATCTCCATTCCCGAGGCCTTCCCTCGGGTCTGTGGCAGAAAGACATTTTCCCCCTTCTTGCCAAAATAAAGATTCATTGAGTTTTTATTTATAACATGGTTTTTTTACATTGAGGGTGATCGGCAGCAGGGCTGAGCCAGACCATGTCAGGCTCGGGACCTCAGTGTGTCCATCTGTGAAATGGAAATTTGGGACCGGGCGCAGGGACCTGTATAACCTGATCTTTATAAACTGATCTTCAATCTGGGAACATCGAAGATGATAGAGCAGGGTCTCCTTGCACCGCTCCTTTATTTTTGCCTTCCCTTCCTCACTCAGAGGTAGATGCGCCCTCCAGTGGCCCATGTTTTGCTCAACTGCAGGCACCCAGAGTTTGGGTTACGATCTTAGCACTGCGCATGTGTGATTCTCCCCGGGCAGGCCCAGAAGGTCGCTGCTGCGCATGCGGCTCGGAACAAATTGGGCGGAGAATTTCCCCGGAAGTCTCCCTTTATGGAGGGTTGGGGTTGGACTCTCCGCAGTCCTCCTAGGGCCGCTCTGACCCGCCGCTCTGCAATTTCTCGTCTCCTCTCCGCCTTCCCTCCCACAGCTGCTGCTCGGCTCCCGCCCCCACGGGCTCGTACAGCGGGTCTTCCCGCGGCCGCTCTGGCCCAAGCGTCCCGTCGTCTCTCTGATCTGGCCCATCGGCCCGGGAGGGAGGCGCGGGTGGGTGAGCAAAGGGACTGCGTCTATGGGGTCCAGGCCCGAGCCCCTGAAGACTGGCTCCGCCCCCGGCATCCGCTCGCGCCCCGCCCCCGGCTGGAGGAGTCTCTCCTGGACCATCCGAGCCTTGCCTGGTCCCGGCCTGCATCCTCTATGTAGGCTCCTGCCAGGCCGTAGAACCCTTCGCCCCCTGGGGACCCACCCGTCTGTAAGGTCCATTTGGCCTGCAGCGGCCTGAGTCTGTAACTGCTGGACACTATTTATGGAGTCGGCCCCCTATGGGGGCCTGTGTCTATAGGGACCCCCACCGTCCCTAGCGGTCGGCTCCGTCCATAATGACTCCATATACAGGGCCTTCCATCGCTCTGTAGGGCCCAGCCCTCGGCTTCCAGAGCCTATCAACAGCGGCCATTCCCTTTGCCTGGACTGCGTCTCCTGGACCTCTTCGGTCTACAAGGCCATGCTATGCCTATAGAGGTCGCATTTGCAGGGCCTTACTCCGGGTAGAGGGTCCTCTCCAGGTTTTTACGGCCCATCCCGGCTCTAAGGGTCAGTGCAGGAGGCGGCGATGGCCCTGGGCAAGGCTCTGGCCACGGCACTGGCTTTGGCCTTGGCTGTGCTGGGGTCGCTGTCCCCTGGGGCCTGGGCGGGGGACTGCAAGGGGCAGCGGCAGGTGCTGCGGGAGGCGCCAGGCTTCGTGACGGATGGTGCGGGCAACTACAGCGTCAATGGCAACTGCGAGTGGCTCATCGAGGGTGAGTGGGGCCGCGTGGGTCACTCACTAATTCCTGCTGGTTTATTCATGTATGCCTTCATCCACTGACCACATTCCCAGAGTTCTGTTCTGGTCCAGGCCTTTTGCTCTAAAATGCCTGACATCCAGGGTTGCAGCCAACCTGGGGCTTGCCCTGGAGAGCCTCCAAGTCTAGTGACTTGGAGGCCTTGGCTGGGGTGGCATCGCTGTCCCCTGGGGCCCTGGCGGGGGACTGCAAGGGGCATCTGGAGATGCACATACACCCAGATGGACAGTTACAAGCCAGGAGCATCAGTGCTGGGTCTTCTGAGTAATTGTTAAGAACTCAATGTCTGAGTCCAACCTGGCATTGAATTTGGTTCAACAACTACTTCTTTTTCTTTTCTTTTTTTTTTTTGAGATTAGGGTCTCACTGTCACCCAGGCTGGAGTGCAATGGTACTAACACAATTTACATACTGTAGCCTTGATCTCTTGGGCTCAAGTGATCCTCCCACCTCAGCCTCCCAAGTAACTGAGTTTGTAGAGACAGAGTCTCACCATGTTGCCCAGGCTAGTCTCAAACTGCTGGGCTCAAATGCTCCCCCCACCTCAGCCTCCCAAAGTGTTGGGATTGTAGGCATGAGCCATTGTGCCTGGCTTCTTATTGTTATTAGCTTTGAGACTTTGAGCAGGTGGCTTCCTTTCTCTGAGGTTCAGCTTCCTTCCCCCACAAAATGGGATAACAACAGTACTCTCACCTCACAGGGTTGTTGGAATGAAATAAAAACGTATTTAACGTGCCTGATGTGCATATAGTAACTGTTCAATAAATGGCATTAGGATTATTATTGTTGTTATTTGTAAAATACTTCAATAAAAGCATTTTTCTTCAGTCATTTATATGCCAGACATTATGTTTCCCATTGGACAGAGCCCAGACTGAGACAGCTCCAACAATCCCTGGTGACTTAGGTCTTGGAGTCCAGCTGGGGAGACAAACACTTTAATAGTGAGAGCCAAGAATGGTCTGTGAAGGAGGAATCCCACAGGCCTGGGAGAGCCCAGAGAAAGTGCCTGATCTGGGCTGGGGGAGGACAGAGAGAGGCTTCCTGGAGGAGGAAACGTCTAAACTGAGACCTAAAGGACCGATAGGAATCTGTCAGGAGCAGGAGGAGAAGCCCCAGCCCTACCCTTCTGGGCTCCCAGTCAGTGGGAGAGACAAACCCACTTCCAGGCTGTTTGTTTTCCTTTTCTACCCAATAAACTATGCATGCTTCAGAACCCTACCTCAGTGGCGCCTTCTCTGTGAAGACATGTGACTTAACCCGAGGTGTAGCTGAGATTAGAGGTGTCTGTAGGAGGGAGCAGAAGGGCATTCCAGACAAGAATGGCCGTGCAAAGATGGGAAGCGGGATAGTGATGCTTGCTTCTGAAGAACTAGAAAGCCAAGGTGTTAGAACATAGAATACTGGCAGGCATGGTGGCTCACGCCTGTAGTCCTAGCACTTTGGGAGGCCGAGGCCTCCAGTGGATCACCTGAAGTCAGGAGTTCAAGACCAGCCTGGACAATGTGGTGAAACCCCGTCTCTACTAAAAATACAAAAATTATCTGGGCGTGATGGCACATCTCTGTAGTTCCGACTTCTCAGGAGGCTGAGGCACAAGAATCGCTTGAACCTGAAGGTTTCAGTGAATTGATATTGTGTCACTACACTCCAGTCTGGGCAGCAGAGCAAGACTCCATGTTAAAAACAAAAACAAAAACGTAAAGACAGAATACAAGACGACCAATGAGCCAGATGCTGCAGGGTGGGAGGAGCCAGCATTTGTAGGGTTTTGTGATTTTGAGCTGTATCCTGAGGGCAATAGATGGGTGGAAGAGAAGTTGAAAGGCAGTCCCTGGAGAAGTCCTGGAAGGCCTCACAGAGTAGCGGATGTAGAAGCTGGCCTCCAGACAGGGAGGTCCTGAGCAAAGGCCAGAGGCATGAAAGGGCCTGGGTCATGCAGGGCCTCCCTTGGCAGCCTGTGGAGCTTCGTCTTTGTCTGGGGGCTCTGGGGAACCATGGAAGAGTTTTGATCAGGAAGAGGACATGATCTGATTTATGTGTTAGAAGATCTCTCTGGCTGCTGTGTAGGGTATGGATGAAGGCATGTTTCTCTGTGTGAGCATGTCTACCTGTCAAGCTAGTGGGATGAGAACAGAGTAGGAAGAGAGAGAGAGAGAGAGAGAGAGAGAGAGAGAGAAAGAGAGTGTGTGTGTGTGTGTGTGTGTGTGTGTGTGTGTGAGACAAAGGCGTGCTGGATATAAATTGCTCTCTGGGCTGAGTGCGGTGGCTTACGCCTGTAATCCCAGCACTTTGGGAGGCCAAGGCAGGCGCATCACCTGAGGTCAGGAGATCAAGACCATCCTGGCTAACATGATGAAATCCTGTCTCTACTAAAAATACAAAAAATTAGCCAGGTGTGCTGGCACGTACCTATAGTCCTGCTACTCAGGAGGCTGAGGCAGGAGAATCGCTTGAACCTGGAGTACAGCTGAGATCATGCCACTGTACTCAAGCCTGGGTGACAGAGCAAGACTCTGTCTCAAAAAGAAAAAAAAAATTATGGCTGGGCACGGTGGCTCACGCCTGTAATCCCAGCACTTTGGGAGACCGAGGTGGGTGGATGACGAAGTCAAGAGATTGAGACCATCCTGGCCAATACGGTGAAACCCTGTCTCTACTAAAAGTACAAAAATTAGCTGGGCGTGGTGGCGTGTGCCTGTAGTCCCAGTGACTCGGGGGGCTGAGGCAGGAGAATTGCTTAAACCTGGGAGGTGGAGGTTGCAGTGAGCCGAGATCGCGCCACTGCACTCCATCCTGGCGCCTGGTGATGGAATGAGACTCAAAAAAAAAAAAAAAAATTACTCTCTAGCCTTAAAGAGCCTCAGACTGGTTAGGCGGGAACGGTGGCTCACGCCTGTAATCCTAGCACTTTGGAAGGCTAAGGCAGGTGGATCAGCTGACATTAGGAGTTGGAGACCAGCCTGGTCAACATGGAGAAACACCGCCTCTGCTAAAAATGCAAAAATTAACTTGGCATAGTGGCGCACGCCTGTGATCCCAGCTACTCAGGAGGCTGAGGCAGGAGAATTGCTTGAACCTGGAGGCGGAGGTTGCAGTTAACTGAGTTGCACCACTGCACTACAGCCTGGGTGACAGAATGAGACTCCATCTCAAACAAAAAAAAGAGTCTCATTCCCACCGGTTAAGAATGGTGGAGCTGGTCACAGATATTCAGCCCCCAGTGTGTTCACTGGGACAGTGTCCAGGGCCGAAAAGGGACGTGCAGGGGTTGGGTGGATGTACTTAGGGAAGAAAGAGGACTGTGCTGGAGGTCACAGAGGAGGAGCCACTGAAACAGGGTTCTGAAGCATGCAAAGGAGTTTATTGAGTGGAGAAAGGGAACAAACAGCCTCTATGAAGACATGAGGGTGGCTGGGGTGTCTCAGGATCCCTGTCTGCTTGTCTGGTCTGGTGACACTTTTGACTGGGATTGGGAGGTAATGAGAGCCAGAAGCAGGGGAAGAGGGGCCTTGAATGTCACTCAGAGCAGCCTGGCCTTCCCCTTGGGGTTAATGGGGAGCCATGGAAGGTTTTGAGCAGGAGTAGGGCATTGCCCTCAGGCTGGAGACTTGGTGAGCTGATCTGGCAAGAGAGGGTGAGTTCCTAACTGGCGCAGGGGCTTAGAGGGGTGGAGAGGTGTAGAGAGTGCAAGAGATGTTTGTGGAGTTTCACCAATGAGACTTGGGGACCAACTGGGTGGATTTTGGGGTAAGGAAGGAGTCTAGGAGACCTCCAGACCCCCTCTTGATGATCTTCTGTTCTTACCAATGCTTATCACCTCTTACCTATAAGAACCAACATCTTCCTCCTTATATTATAAAATAAACAACCAAGGCCAGGTGCAGTGGCTCACTCCTATAATCCCAACATTTTGGGAGGCCAAGGCAGGTGGATCATGAGGTCAGGAGTTTGAGACCCGCCTGACTAACAAGGTGAAACCCCATCTCTACTAAAAATACAAAAATTAGCCTGGTGTGATGGTGTGCACCTGTAATCTCAGCTATTCAGGAGGCTGAGGCAGGAGAATTGCTTGAACCCGGAGTGAGACTGTCTCAAAAAAAAAAAAAAATAACCAGCCAGGTGCAGTGGCACACGCCTGTTATCCCAGCACTTTGGGAATCTGAGGCAGAAGGATTGCTTGAGCCCAGGAGTTAAAGACTAGCCTAGATAACACGGTGAGATGTTGTCTCTACAAAAAAAATTATAAAAGATTAGCTGGGCATGTGCCTATACTTCTAGCTACTGGGGAGTCTGAAATGGGCAGATCCCTTGAGCCTGGGAGGCTGAGGTTGCAGTGAGCGGATTGCGCTACTGCACTTCAGCCTGGGCAGCAGAGCAAGATCCTGTTTCAGGAAAAAAAAATAATAATAAACAACCAACCCACTAACTTTTGTATTATGTTCACACTTTAGTCCTAGATTTTTTTTTTTTTTTTTTGAGACAAAGTCTTGTTCTGTTGCCCAGGTTGGAATGCATTGGAGCAATCTTGGTTCAGTGCAACTTCTGCTTCCCAGGTTCAAGTGATTCTTGTGCCTTGCTTGGTTTCCCAAGTAGCTGGGATTATAGGCATGGGCCACCATGCCTGGCTAATTTTTTTTTTTTTTTGAGACGGAGTTTCGCTCTTGTTACCCAGGCTCCGCCTCCTGGGTTCAGGCAATTCTCCTGCCTCAGCTTCCTGAGTAGCTGGGATTATAGGCACGCCCCACCATGCCCAGCTAATTTTTTGTATTTTTAGTAGAGACGGGATTTCACCATGTTGACCAGGATGGTCTTGATCTGCTGACCTCATGATCCACCCGCCTCGGCCTCCCAAAGTGCTGGGATTACAGGCTTGAGCCACAGTGCCTGGCCTGCCTGGCTAATTTTTATATTTTTAGTAGAGATGGACTTTCTCCATATTGGCCAGGATGGTCTCGAACTCCTGGCCTCAAGTGATCTGTCCTGGGATCATAGATGTGAGCCACGACTCCCAGCCCAGTCCTAGTCATTATAACATCCTCATGAATAAGGGGCATCCTGTTTTTGAGCAGGAGGGGTTTGGGATCAGATTTTTGTCTGGAATGATACAGGGGGTTGGGTGGAAACAGGAGACCTTCAACTTAGGGAAGAACTTGGGGAGGCAGATGGTGAGCCGGCC
Organism: Callithrix jacchus; assembly: GCF_049354715.1. NCBI lineage: Eukaryota > Metazoa > Chordata > Mammalia > Primates > Cebidae > Callithrix > Callithrix jacchus. Next base: position 37,367,314 of record NC_133523.1, read on the forward strand.
TCTGGCAGGCACTTAACAAAGATGTGCTTGTGATTCCAGGAACAGAGCTTTATAGTTTGGTTGAGGCTGGTAAGATTCTGGGAGGTCTGGTTGTGTGGCCCTGCTGAATGGTTCTTCTGCGTTCCCCAGAGCATGGGTGGGAACTGTGTGTGATGTTCGTGGGGGCTCTTGTCAGAGCCTGAGGGAGAGCTTCCAGCTTTGGTATTCTTTCTTTTGTGTATTTCTTCATTCAATCATCCAGCATTTCCTGAGCCTTTGCTCAGTGCCAAGCCCAGGTCTGGGCAGTGCTGCAGAGGGAATTAGGCCCACGTCCAGGCCCTGCCCTGCAGGGAGACAGAGCAGGACATAGATGTTCCTGGCCCAGAGGAGTGAAGGTTATAATAGGATGTGAGGACCCTGTAGAGGGGCCCCTAACCCAGCTAGGTGGCATCCTGGAGGAAGAGGGCTGGTGGCAGGAAGGCAGAATATGTTGCAGACAGAGGGAGAAGCTTGTACAAAGGCCCAGCTCCCATTAGAGCTATAAGAAAGCAGTGAGATGATTTGAGACAAAGAGAAGCTCCAAACAGCAGTTTAGGGAGCTGGACTTTCTCCTAGGGTGGTAGGGAGCCATATAGGGCTTTGAAGAAAGGGAGCAACAAGGCTAGATGAGTTGGGAAGATCTCTCAGGGACTCACGTCAGGGCAAGGAGGAGGCTGGATCAATGGTTCTGGTGAGAGAGGTTGAGGCTGGGCAGTCAAGGGCACAGTATTGAACACCCTGGCTCTGAGCTGGCAGGCTGGAGTCATCACCTCGTTGAATGTTCACCCCAGCCTTCATGGGTGGGGGGAAATTATCCCCATTTTACAGTCAAGGAAACTAAGGTTCAGAGAGCCCATGGAACTGGCCCAGGATCACTCAACCATTGAGAGTGGTGGCTGAGTGTTTCCAGGATCCAGATAGGCACACTGAGGGTTATGGGGGAAAGGGCTGGCCCAGGGTCCTCTAGTCAGTCATGGGCAGTGCCAGAGCCAGAGCCCAGGCCTCCTAATTTCCATCACCCAGAGGACTTCCCTCAGCTACCTGCTCAGTAGTCTCCTGATGTGGGATGTAGAATGAGAGAAGCTCCCAGAACCAGGACTGGCAGAGAACAAGACAGTGACAGTGTTAGGGGAAGTGGCACTCACCAGGATATGCAAGCCCTGTTGTCAGCATTTCTTTTTTTAGCGGGGGTGGGGGGTGGGGGGGAGTTTTGCTCTGTTGCCCAGACTGGAGGCAATGGTGTGATCAGAGCTCATTGCAACCTCTGCCTCCCGGGTTCAAGGATTCTCCTGTCTCAGCCTTCCGAGTAGCTGGGATTACAAGCATGCACCACCACATCCAGTTAATTTTTTGGTATTTTTAGCAGATACGGGGTTTCACCATGTTGGCCAGGCTGGTCTCAAACTCCTGACCTCAAATGATCTGTCCCCCTTGGCCTCCCAAAGTGTTGGGATTACAGATGTGAGCCACAGTGTCCAGCCTCTTTTTTTGTTGTTTTTTGAGACAGAATTCCTCTCTCGTTGATCAGACTGGAGTGCAATGGCACAATCTCAGCTCACCACAACCTCCGCCTCCCGGGTTGAAGCAACCCTCAGCCTCCTGAGTAGCTGGGATTACAGGCATGCGCCACCACACCCAGCTAATTTCGTATTTTTAGTAGAGATGGGGTTTCTCCATGTTGGTCAGGCTGATCTCGAACTCCTGACCTCAGGTGATCCACCTACCCAGGCCTCCCAAAGTGCTGGGATTACAGACATGAGCCACCTCACCTGGCCCAGCCTCTTTTTTTTTTTTTGAAACAGAGTTTTGCTCTGTTGCCCAGACTGGAGTGCAGTGGTGTGATCTTGGCTCACTATAGTCTCCTGCTCCTGGGTTCAAGCAATTCTTCTGCCTCAACCTTCTGATTAGCTGGGACTACAGGCACACACTACCATGCCTGGCCAATTTTTTTAGTAGAGACAGGGTTTCGCCATGTTGGCCAGGTTGGTCTGGAACTCCTGACCTCAGGTAATCTGCTTCTCTTGGGCTCTCAAAAGTGCTGGGATTACAGGCATGAGCCACCATGCCTGGCTCCACTGTCAGCATTTCATGTGCATTACTGCTCCTCATGAAGTTGCAGTCAGATGTCAGCTGGGGCTGCGGTCTGCTGAATGTTCACCTGTACTAGACGTCTGGGAAGGTCCTTTCAGGGCTGGCAATTGAAGCCAGCTATCAGCTGGAAGCTGAGTTGGGACTGTCAGCCAGAACGCCTGTGTGTGGCCTCCTCTTGTGGCTTTGGCTTTTCATAACATGACAGCTGTGTTCTGAGAAAGAGCATTCTATGAGGCCAGGTGAAAAGTACAAGGCCTCTTATGATATAGCCTTGAAAGTTTCAGAATGTCATTTCTGCGGGTTTTTGTTTTTTTGTTTTTCTTTTTGAGATGGAGTTTGCTCTGTTGCCCAGGCTGGAGTGCAGTGGCGTGATCTCAGCTTACCACAACCTCCAGCTTTCAGGTTCAAGTGATTCTCCTGCCTCAGCCTCCTGAGTAGCTGGGATTACAGGCATGTGCCACCATGCCTGGCTAATTTTTGTATTTTTAGTAGAGACAGGATTTCACCATGTTGGCCAGGCTGGTCTCAAACTTCTGACCTCAGGTGATCCACCCACCTTGGCCTCCCAAAGTGCTGAGATTACAGGTGTGAGCCACTGTGTCTGGTCTCTGCTGTTTTTTATTGGTCAAGCAAGTCACTAAGGCTCTTCCCAGATACAAGGGGCAGGGAATTACCTTTCAATGGCAGGAGCGGCCTAGAAGTTTGAATCTACTACAGTACCACTATATCCCATTTTACAGATGAGGAGACTGATCCAGAGGAGTTACTTGCCCAAGATCACACAGCTAGTAGCTATTTGGTGGCAGAGCCAAGACATAAGCTCAGGCAGTCTGGGTCCAGAGTTTGTGCTTCCAGCCATCACAGTAAACAGATGTGAGACTCTGGATGTGGACAGAGGGGAACTGTGCAGCTCCAAGGTTAGGCCTCTGTTCAAGGGGAAGGAACTGGACTCTTCTCTTGGAGCTCTGTTCAGCCTGGGCCAGGGGGCTGTCACGGAGGTGCTCTTCTCACTGGGATTATGACCTTGACCCTCCAGCCTGGACATGTCTGAAGCTTAGGCAGAGACAGGAAGAGTGACGCATCAGGAACAGTGATGCCTCTGCTCTGTGTAGCCACTGGGATGGGGTTTTCTCTCTGCACTTTATTTTCCCATCTGAATGGTGGGGGTGTTCATTCTGATCTCAGGAGACCTTTCTAGAGGTCAGGAATATTGTGATTCTTTCTCTGGGCTCCTGTCTGTCTGTTTGTCACAGCCCTCGATCGTTCTAGGCTATGAGACTGGGAGACCCTCCAAGGTGGGGCCCAGGTCTGACTCATCCTTGAGCTCCCAGCATCACCTGGAGCAGGGTTTGGTGTTTGTGGGAGGCTGCAGGGAGGTGTGGGGAGAAGGTCCACTTTTTTTTTTTTGGAGATGGAGTCTTGCACTGCTGCCCAGGCTGTAGTACAGTGGTGTGATCTCGGCTCACTGCAATCTCTGCCTCTTGGGTTCAAGCAATTCTCCTGCCTCAGCCTCCTGAGTAGCTGGGAGTACAGGCATGCGCTAGCATGCTCAGCTAATTTTTTTTGTATTTTTAGTAGAGATGGGGTTTCACCATGTTGGCAGGATGGTCTCAATTACCTGACCTCGTGATCCACCCACCTCGGCCTCCCAAAGTGCTAGGGTTACAGGCATGAGCCACCTCGCCTGGCCAAGGAGGTCCACTTTAGAACCTGGTCCCTCTGTGCTCACCTCCCAGCCCCAAGCCCTCAGTACCGGATCTTGCTGGACTTCCTTTTCCTGGACACGGAGTGCACGTATGACTACCTGTTCGTGTATGATGGTGATTCCCCCCGAGGGCCACTGCTTGCCAGTCTGAGCGGGAGCACCCGGCCTCTGCCCATTGAGGCTTCCTCAGGCAAGGTTAGTGGGGACAGGGCTGTGGGGTAGATACACCAAGGGAAAGGGAAGAGGAGGGGAGGCACAGATAGTAAGAGGGCATCTGAGAGTAGGACACAGGGACAAGGGAAGGTGGAGAGAGACAAAGGAAGGAGATGGGGCCCTGGGTCCCCCAGGGTAGACAGGAACAGGAGTGGACCACCCTCCCAGCCCAGTCCCCCGGCCCTGCCCACCTTACCCAGTCCACCTTGTGCCTGCAGATGCTGTTGCACCTCTTCAGCGATGCCAACTACAATCTGCTGGGCTTTAATGCCTCATTCAGCTTCTCCCTGTGCCCGGGTGGCTGCCGGAGCCACGGACAGTGCCAGCCGCCGGGTGTGTGTGCTTGCGAGCCGGGCTGGGGGGGTCCTGACTGTGGCCTGCAGGAGTGTTCAGCCTACTGTGGCAGCCATGGCACCTGCGCCTCGGTGAGCCGGTCCCCAGCCCTGTTTCCCCTGGGGCCCTGATCTGTGAGCACACCCTCCATGCCCATCTCCTAGGTCTGACCTTGCCCCTGCATGAAAGTCCCCTTACACCCAACCCTTTCCCATGGTACTCACACCTCTCTCCTTCCAGAGCTTGCCCCCTACCCATTACTCCAGCTCTACCCCACCTTCACCTGCAGGCTCTCCCCTGCTTAGCGTATCCCACGCTCATCTATACCCCACTCTCACCTGTGAACACCACCCTCCTTCCTCCAGCCAGGCCCAACTCTGTCCTCCCACCCAGCCACTCTTTGTGGCCTTGGACCCCCATGCCATGACTTCCAGCCTCACACTACTGACCTTTTGCCTAAGCTGTGCACATCCAGCTTTCAATCTGGATCACACTTTGAGCCCTCCCCGCCTTGGCCTCCTCAGATCTGAGCTCTTTAGGCTGAACATCAACCTCACTGACTGTCTTCTCCAACCTGCCATCTTTCTGTCTGTTCTCCTTTTTCTCTGTGTGCCTTTTCCGTTTTCTGTGGTCTTTTTTTCCATCTGTCTGCTTCCTTCTGTTGTGTCTCTCCGTCTCGTTTCTCACTGTCTGACGATTTGCCTTTCTCCTCTTCCTGTGTCTCTCTGTCTCCCTTTCTCTCTGTCTCTTTCCTTTTCCATACTCTTCCTCCTTTCTGTCTCTTTCTCTCTCCCTTTGTGCCCTGTCTCATTCTGGCTTTTCTCTTTGTGTCTCTTTTGTCTCTCCGTCCTTCTCTCTCCTTCTCTTATCTCTGCCTTTATGTCTCATTCCCCCCCAGCCCCTGGGACCATGCCGCTGTGAGCCTGGCTTCTTGGGACGTGCCTGTGACCTGCACTTGCGGGAGAACCAGGGGGCTGGCTGGTGGCACAATGTGAGTGCTGGGGACCCTGCCTTCTCTGCCCGTATCGGGGCAGCTGGTGCCTTCCTGTCCCCGCCGGGGCTGCTGGCAGTTTTCGGAGGTGAGCAGATGGGATGAGTATCAGGGTCTGGAGGCCTGGCAGCTCGTGGCCAGGGCTTGAGATTATCCATCGCTCCATAGGCCAGGACCTCAACAACGCCCTGGGTGACCTCGTCCTATACAACTTCTCTGCCAACACCTGGGAGTCCTGGGACCTGAGTCCTGCCCCGGTATGGACCCCTCCCCTGGAGGAACCTGTCTACTCAAGCAGGCCCAGCCAGCCAGGGACCCCCAGACTGATCCCCTATCACCCAGTGCTCCCCCAGTTCCCACAGCTTGCTACAGAAACCTACTTTTCCCTATTTCTGCCTTTTCTCTCTGTTTTTTTTTCTTCCTCCTCTTTCTTTATCTGCTTTTGTGCATCTTATTTTTCCACATGTCTCCTGTCTCTCGATCTAGTCTATTTTAGTCTGTCTGACTTCTGGGCTTCTGTGTTCTCGGTTTCTGGGTCTCCATCTCTCTGGGTCTGTTTCTCTCCACTATTTGTTCTCTAACTCTGTCTCCTATGTCTTCCCTCTCTTACTGTTTCTCTGTTTCTATGGGTCTGTCTTTTCTCTCTCTACCGATCTCTGCCTTTCTCTCTGTCTCTGTCTTTATCTTGGCTTCTCTGCATGTTTCTCTGGCTCTGCATATCTCTGTCTAAGCCTGGCTCTTGCTCTCTTGCTGTGTCTCTATCTCTGTCTCTTGTCTCTTCCTCACAGGCTGCCCGTCACTCCCACGTGGCCGTGGCCTGGGCCGGCTTTCTGGTGCTGATGGGTGGTGAGCTGGCTGACGGCTCACTCACCAACGACGTGTGGGCCTTCAGTCCACTGGGTGGGGGCCGCTGGGAGCTCCTGGCACCACCTGCCTCCAGCTCCTTGGGGCCCCCAGGCCTGGCAGGTCATGCGGCTGCCCTAGTGGACGACGTCTGGCTGTATGTGTCTGGAGGCCGCACCCAGCACGACCTTTTCTCCTCTGGCCTCTTCCGTTTCCGCCTCGACAGCACCAGCAGGGGCTATTGGGAGCAGGTGATTCCAGCAGGTGGACGGCCCCCTGCTGCCACTGGTCACTCCATGGTATTCCATGCCCCCTCCCGTGCCCTGCTGGTTCATGGTGGACACCGGCCCTCCACTGCCCGGTAAGTGACCTGTCCCATAACCTGTGCCCCACAGGCCAGGCCCAGTTCAACAGCACAGGCCTTTAGTCTTTAGAGGTCTTTGCCCACTACCGGACTCTTGTAGTCTCTGCATCACTCCTTCCTTCATATATTCTTTCTTTATTCACTCACTCATTCACTCACCCACTCACATACCTGTCTGATGTTTTATTCAAGCTCTTGGTGAATTGCCTCCCATACATTCCCACCCATGTGTCTTTTCAACAGAGCCCTGCTTGGTGTCTAGACCCTGCTTGCTTATGTGGGTACCCAGAGATGAGTCAGGGTCCTGCCCACAGGGAACTTCTAGTTTGGAGGGGACATAGAGCCAGTCATGGCCAGTCTCATGCCTGGGTGGTCACACAGCTCCTAAGAGCTTGGAGGAAGGAGAGACCCTTCCCACCCTGAGCCCCTGTCCTGCTCCTCCTTCGGTAGGTTCTCTGTGCGAGTGAACTCCACTGAGCTTTTCCATGTGGATCGGCGCTTGTGGACAACGCTGAAGGGGCGGGATGGGCTTCAGGGCCCAAGGGAGCGAGCCTTCCACACAGCCAGTGTTCTGGGCAACTACATGGTGGTCTATGGTAAGGAAGCTCCCCAATCATGCCTGCCCACCTGCTGAGGGCCTGAGCCAACCCTGAGCTGAGGCTCCCTGCATGGGAGTCCCCACCTCCCCCAGGCTTGCCAGCTATGCCCCTTTCCTCCTCTCCCAGGGGGCAATGTGCACACCCATTACCAGGAGGAAAAGTGCTATGAAGATGGCATCTTCTTCTACCACCTCGGCTGCCATCAATGGGTGTCAGGGGCTGAGCTTGCCCCCCCAGGAACCCCTGAGGGTGAGTTGCCCCCGTTCTTCACTAGGGGCTCCTGAGGGTCCTGCCTCCGTTCACAATGATTCTGGACTCAAGCCACCTCAATCCTTGTGAGGGTGAACCTGACATCCAGGCCAGTTGGTGCCAGCCTCAGGAAGCAAGCCTGGGATGGAGATGAGACTAGGACATCATCACCATGGAGATAGGAGGCCCTTGTGGCAGCATCCAGTGTGGGTTCCAATCCAGGTTTTGCCAGTTCCAGCTGCCCCAGGCAAATGCCTAAGAGGCTAAGAAGCAGCAACTTTTCCTTCTTTCTTCTTTCCTTCCTTCCTTCCCTTCCTTCCCACCCTCCCTCCTTCTCTCCTCTCGTCCCTTCCCCTCCCTTCCCTTCCCCTCCCCTTTCTTTCTTTCTTTTCTTTCAATGGAGTCTTGCTCCATCACCCAGGCTAGAGTACTGTAGCACCATCTCAGCTCATTGCAACCTCCGCCTTGCGAGTTCAAGCGATTCTCCTGCCTCAGCTGGGATTATAGGCACACCTCACCATGCCTAGCTAATTTTTTTTTTTTTTTTTTTAGTAGAGACATGGTTTCATCACGTTAGCCAGGCTGGTCTCAAACTCCTAACCTCAAGTGATCTGCCCACCTTAGCCTCCCAAAGTGCTGGGGGATAACAGGCGTGAGCCACTGCCTGGCCTTTTTAACTTTCATTTTAGGTTCAGAGGTACATGTGCAGTTTTATTTTATAGGTAAATTGTGTGTCATGGGGATTTGGTGTACTGATTATTTCATCACCCATGTATTAAGCCTAGTACCCAACAGGTACTTTTTTTTTTTTTTTTTGAGATGGAGTTTTACTCCGTTACCCAGACTGGAGTGCAGTGGCGCAATCTTGGCTCACTGCAACCTCCACTTCCTGGGTTCAAGTGATCCTCCCACCTCAGCCTCCCAAGTAACTGGGAGTACAGGAACATGCCACCATGCCTGGCTAATTTTTTTGTATTTTTAGTAGAGATGGAGTTTTGCCACATTGGCCAGGCTGGTCTCCAACTCCTGACCTCAGGTGATCCACCCACTTTAGCCTCCCAAAGTGCTGGGATTACAGGCTGAGCCACTGCGTCTGTCCCCAGTAGGTAGTTTTTTGATCCTCTCCCTCCTCCAGCTCTCAAGTAGGCCCTTCAAGTGTCTGTTGTTCCCTTCTTTGTGTTCATGTGCACGCAATGTTTGGCTCCCACTTCTGAGAACATGCAGTGCTTCATTTTCTGTTCCTGTATTAGTGTGCTTAGGGTAATGGCCTCCAGCTACATCCATGTTGATGCAGAGGGCATGGTCTCATTCTTTTTTGTGGCCACGTAATATTCCACATAATGTATATGTACCACATTTACTTTTCTTTCATTTTTTTTTTTTTTTTTTTTTTGAGATAGAGTTTTGCTCTTGTCACCCAGGCTGGAGTGCAATGGCATGATCTCGGCTCACTGCTACCTCTGCCTCCCAGGTTCAAGTGATTCTTCTGCCTCAGCCTCCTGAGTAGCTGGGATTATAGGCGCCCACCACCATACCTGGCTAATTTTTGTTTTTTAGTAGTGATGGGGTTTCACTCTGTTGGCTAGGCTGGTCTTGAACCTCTGACCTCAGTTGATCCACCTACCTCAGCCTGCCAAAGTGCTGAGATTGCAGGCATAAGCCACCATGCCTGGCCTCCATTTTCTTCATTCAGTCTATCATTCATGGATATTTAGGTTGATTCCATGTCTTTGCTATTGTGAATAGTGCTGCAGTGAACATACATGTACATGTGTCTTTATGTTAGAACAATTTATATTCTTTTGGGTATGTGTCCTGTAATAGGATTGCTGGGTCAAATGGTAAATCTGTTTTAAGTTCTTTGAGAAATCTTCAAACTGCTTTCCATAATGCCTGAACTAATTTACATTCCCACCAGCAGTATGTAAGCATTCCCTTTTCTCTGCAACCTCACTTGCATGTGGTATTTTTTGACTTTTTGATAGTAGCCATTCTAACTGGTTTGAGATGGCATTTCATTGTTGTTTTGATTTGCATTTCTCTCATGATTAGTGATATTGAGCATTTCTTCATATGCTTATTGGCCACACGTATGTCTTCTTTTGAAAAATGTCTGTTTATGTCCTTTGTCTACTTTTTAATGGGGTTGTTTTTTGCTTGTTAGCTTATTTAAGTTCCGTATCGATTCTGGATATTAGAATTTTGTTGGACGCATAGTTTGCAAATATTTTCTCACATTCTGTAGGTTGTTTTTGTTTTGTTTTTGAGATAAGTCTCGCTCTGTCAGCCAGGCTGGAGTGCAGTGGCCCTATCTCGGCTCACTGCAACCTCCCATCTCCCTGGTTCAAGCAATTCCCCTGCCTTAACCTCCCAAGTAGCTGGGATTATAGGTGCCCGCCACCATGCCTAGCTAATATTTTTGTATTTTCAGTAAAGACAGGGTTTCACCATGTTGGCTAGACTGGTCTGGAACTCTTGACCTCAGGCAGTCCACCTGCTCAGCCTTCCAAAATGCTGGGATTACAGGATGAGTTGCCTGGGTTGTTTGTTTAGTCTGTTGATGGTATCTTTAGCAGCAATGTTTTCAAGATCACAGTGGATAAGCGACAGAGCCAGCATGGCTATCCAGACAACCATCTGTTTTCCACCACAGAATGCACTGTCGAAGCTGAAGCCGGCCCCAAACAACCATCTGTATAAAACCATCACTTAAGCTCTGTGCCTCAGTTTCCTCATCTGTGAAATGAAAATTATGATAACACTTATGCCATTGGGCAGCTGTAAGAATAAATTGAGATGATCCTTGAATAACAATGCCCAGTGAAGGGCACCACACATTGTCTTTCTTTTTTAAACTTTTTATTATTTATTTTTGAGGCAGAGTCTCACTCTGTTGCCCACACTGGAGTGCAGTGGCTCCATCTTGGTTCACTCCAACCTCTGCCTCCCAGGTTCAAGCAATTCTCATGCTTCAGCCTCCTGAGTAGCTGGGACTACAGGTGTGTGCCACCACGCCAGGCTAATTTTTGTATTTTTAGTAGAAAAGGTTTTTTTGCCATGTTGGTCAGATGGTCCCAAACTCCTGACCTCAAGTGATCCACCTGCCTCAGCCTCCCAAATTGCTGGGATTACCGGTGTTATTATTATTTTGAGATGGAGTCTCACTCTATCATCAGACTGGAGTGCAGTGGCACAATCTTAGCTCACTGCAACCTCTGCCTCCTGGGTTCAAGTGATTCGCCTGCCTCAGCCTCCCGAGTAGCCGGGATTACAGGTGCGTGCTAATTTTTTTTTTTTTTTTTTTTTTTTGAGACAGAATCTCACTCTGCCACCAGGCTGGAGTGCAGTGGCACAATCTTAGCTCACTGCAACTTCCGCCTCCTGGGTTCAAGCAATTCTTCTGCCTTAGCCTCCGAAGTAGCTGGGACTATAGGTGCATGCCACCACGCTCAACTAATTTTTTTATTTTCTTAGAGACAGGGTTTCGCTATGTTGGCCAGGATGGTCTTCATCTCTTGACCTCATGATCCGCCCGCCTCAGCCTCCCAAAGTGCTGGAATTACAGTTGTGAGCCACTCCGCCCAGCCTAATTTTTGTATTTTTTTTTAGTAGAGATGGGGTTTCACTGTGTTGGCCAGACTGGTCTTGAACACCTGACCTGTGATCTGCTCGCCTTGGCCTACCAAAGTGCTAGGATTACAAGCGTGAGCCAGCATCCAGCCAGGCATTATTATTATTGTTGTTACTATTTTACTTTATTTATTTATTTTTTGAGACGGAATCTTGCTCTGTCGCCAGGCTGGAATGCAGTGGCACGATCTTGGCTCACTGCAAACTCTGTCTCCTGGGTTCAAGCGATTCCCTTGCCTCAGCCTCCTGAGTAGCTGGGACTATAGGTGCACGCCACCATGCCTGACTAATTTTTTGTATTTTAGTAGAGACGGGGTTTTACCATGACAGGATGGCCTCAATCTCCTGACCTCGTGATTTGCCTGCCTCAACCTCCCAAAGTGCTGGGATTACAGGCGTGAGCCACCGCACCCAGCCCTATTTTATTTTATTTTACTTGAGATAGAGTCTTGCTCTGTCACCCAGGCTGGAGTGTAGTAGTGTAATCTCCACTGACTGCAACCTCTGCCTCCCGTGTTCAAGTGATTCTCCTGCCTCAGCCTCCTGAGTAACTGGGATTATAGATGTGTACCACCACTCCTGGCTAATTTTTGTATTTTTGGTAAAGATGAAGTTTTGCCATGTTGCCCAGGCTGTTCTTGAACTCCTGACCTCAGGTGATCCACCTGCCTGGGCCTCCCAAAGTGCTGGGATTGCAGGCGTGAGCCACCACTCCTGGCCTATTGTTGCTATTTGAGAGACAGAGTCTTGTTCTGTTGCTCCAGCTGCAATGCAGTGGTGCAATCATAGCTCACCGTTGCCTTGACTTCCTGGTTCAAGTAATCCTCCCACCTCCGCGTCCCAAGTAGTTGGGACCACAGGCCCATGCTATCCTTCCTGGCTAATTAAAAAAAAAATTTTTTTTTTGGCTGAGTTTGGTGGCTCATGCCTGTAATCCCAGCACTTTGGGAGGCTTACGCAGGTGGATCACCTGAGGTCAGTAGTTTGAGACCAGCCTGGCCAATATGGCAAAACCCCATTTCTACTGAAAATACAAAAATTAGCCATCATGGTGGCAGGCGCCTGTGGTCCCAGCTACTCAGGAGGCTGAGGCAGGAGACTCACTTGAACCTGGGAGGTGGAGGTTGCAGTGAGCGAGATCACGCCACTGCACTCCACTCCAGCCTGGGTAACAGAGCGAGACTGTCTCAGAATAAAAAATAAAAAAAAAATTGTTTTTTCTAGAGATGAGGTCTCACTGGGTTGCCAAGGCTGAGCTCCTAGGTTCAAGTCATCCTTCCATCTCAGCCTCCCAAGTAGCTGAGACCATAGACACACACCACCATGCCTGCCTAATTAAAAAAAATTTTTTTTTTGGTAGAGATAGGGTCTTGCTGTGTTGTCTAGGCTAGCGTTGAACTCCTGGCCTCAAGCGAGCTTCCTGAGACTTTGCCTCCCAAAGTACTGGGAATACAGATGTGAGTTACCACGCCCAGCCATATTGTCTTTCTAATAGCAGCTAGGGTCCTTTCTTAGGGCCAGAGGGCTCACCAGGGAGGAGACATGGGGAAACCTTATATTCTCACTAGATCAGACATTGCTTTGAAATAGAGAAAGCCACAGGCCCTCTTTTCAAAAGATGCTTATAGCCACAAGCTGGATTTATCACTTCTGGGACTATGGGCTTCCCAGAAGCCTATCTGTTTACTCCTCCCTGAAAATGAGAGAGAGAGGAGAGGACAAGTATAAGGAAGGAACCTTAGCGTTTAAGGGATGGGAAGGAGGAAAGGCCCCAGAGGAACCTGTGTGGCTATCAGAAATAAAGCCCAGGCCTGGTGTCTGAGGCCCTCGTTCTAGGTCTCATCTGCCTAGCCCTTGGTTCCCTTCACTGGGCAGGAGTCAGGAGTGTGATGTTTCTGGAGGCCTTTTCCTGCTTTGCAGTATGTGATTCCCTGGGCCAAGTGCCATATACTTAGAGTGCATACAGGTCAGTAACAGGGTAGGGAAGTCACCATTCACTGACCACTTACCTGTCAGTCAGGATTCTTGGCTGTAACTGACAAAAACCCAACCCAGTTGCCTTAAGTGAAAAGGAGAATTCCTGGCTCTCTTGGGTGAAAAACCATAGGCACTGTCTTCAGGCTGGGCTGGTTCTAGGTGCTCACAAAATGGCATCAGCCATTTCTCACTCCACTTTTCAGTTGGGTTCACTTCAGTCTCTTGCCGAGCATAGATGGTCACAAGCAGCTCGTGGATTATCTTCTACTGCCATAAAATGCCCAGAGAGAAAAGAGCGTCTTTGCTCTGAGAATGGCTCTCCCTGAGCCAGTCGCTGCTACTGATGGGCCTGGGCTAAGGCCACACCTCTGCCAGAACCAGGGATAGCTCCACCTGTCTCATGGACTGGGAGAGGGAAAGGTTGGTTTACCAGAGGAAAATCAGGTGCTGTAACCAGAAGAGAGGCTGGTGCTAGACAGACAAAAATGAGGCAGCCTGCTGGGGGCTCAGCAGATTCTTCAGTCTTCCCAGCTCCCTGAGGACAAGATGATGGTTCTTCTTATGGAGGAGGAAACCGAGACTCAGAGAAGTTCAGTCCCCTGACCAGGGTCACACAGCTAGTCAGTAGATGATCCACAGTTTGAACCCAAGTAAGTGAGTGGTAGACCCGGGATTTGATCAGAAAGGGCCGGGAGCGGTGGCTCACGCCTTTAATCCCAGCACTCTGGGAGGCTGAGGTGGGCGGATCACGAGGTCAAGAGATGGAGACCATCCTGGCCAACATGGTGAAACCCATCTCCACTGAAAATACGAAAATTAGCAGGGCATGGTGGCGTGCACCTGTAGTCCCAGCTACCTTGGGAGGCTGAGGCAGGAGAATCACTGGAACCAGGAGGCAGAGGTTGCAGTGAGCTGAGGTTGCACCACTGCACTCCAACCTGGCAACAGAGTGAGACTGTGTCTCAAAAAAAAAAAAAAAAAAATCAGAAAGATTATTTGGGCAGGGGTGAGGGAGCTCAGCTTGTTCAGGGCCAGGCAGGCTGGGAGGGTGTCCTTGGGCAGGTGAGGTTGAAGCAGCCACCAGAATAGAAAGTTGGGCTCCAGAATAGAAGGCTGGGCTGCAGCCCAGGAGAATTGGCAGCCATGAAGGTGGTGGAGGGGCTGGGGGTCTAATAATGTTACTGGGGTCTCTATTCCCCTAGGCCGAGCAGCACCTCCCAGTGGTCGGTACTCACATGTAGCTGCGGTGCTTGGTGGCAGTGTCCTGTTGGTGGCTGGGGGGTACAGCGGCCGGCCCCGTGGGGACTTGATGGCCTACAAGGTGCCCCCCTTTGTGTTCCAGGCACCTGCCCCTGATGTGAGCACTGGGATAACAGGGAAAGGGTGGCTGGGGTGATGGGAAAGGTGGAAGGGGATCCCCAGGAGAAGTGGGGGTCCACAGGTGATGGGAAAGGTGGGAGGGGATCCCCGGGAGGAATAGAGGGTCCCTAGGGCTATGAGAGGAGGGAAGGATATCCCTGGGGCCAAGAAAAGAGGAGCTAGAGGTCCCTGGGCCTGGGGGAGGAATGGGTGGGTGTGCCAAGCAGTCAGGGTCCTCTGGGATAGCTAAAACACTCCCAGCCCAGGTCTGAGAGGCCTCCTCCAACATCCCCTCACTTCCCTGCAGTACCACTTGGACTACTGCTCCATGTACACAGACCACAGCGTCTGCTCCCGGGACCCGGAATGCAGTTGGTGCCAGGGAGCCTGCCAAGCTGCACCCCCTCCTGGGACCCCCTTGGGGGCTGTGAGTGACTGCCCTAGACCCTCTGTTCCCTAGCACAGAGACCTGCCCTCAGTGTGTCCCTCCGCCTAACCAGGTGGACAAGGACTTTCCCTCAATTGGGAGACTTGTTTTCATGCCGAAGATCCTTCTTCCTGACTCCTGACTGTGGAGCCCTGAACCTTTGCCTGTCCCACCCAGCCTGACCCTTTTGAGCCTGTGACCCCATCCCCGCATCCCCCATCCTTTCGATCTCCCAAACTCCAACTTTTAATTTCCCATTCTCCAGTTTTTTGGCCCTTTCCATTGCAGAACCCTGTATCCATAGCCCTTCCTTCCCAGATCTCTTGAGCTCCAGTGGACAGTGAGCCCTGTCCCCTCTCCTCCTCGCAGTGTCCAGCCGCCAGCTGCCTGGGCCTGGGTCGCCTCCTGGGCGACTGCCAGGCCTGCCTGGCCTTCAGCAGCCCCATAGCTCCTCCGAGGGGACCCGGCACCCTGGGCTGGTGTGTGCACAATGAGAGCTGCCTCCCTCGGCCTGGTGAGTGTCCACAGCAATGTGCTGGGTGGAGGGGGGGCAGAGCACTCCACACTGACCCACCAACCCCCACCCCCTGTCCTCTCAGAGCAGGCCCGCTGCCGAGGGGAGCAGATCTCAGGGACTGTGGGCTGGTGGGGGCCTGCGCCTGTCTTCGTCACATCCCTGGAGGCCTGTGTCACCCAGAGCTTCCTGCCTGGCCTGCACCTGCTCACCTTCCAGCAGCCGCCCAACACCTCCCAGCCCGACAAGGTGGGTAGGAGGTGTAGCCCTGGGTGTGGGGTGTTGGTGATCCTGGTCCTAGGGTTTGTTTTGTCTCAGATGCATCTTTATCCCTTTTGTGTTTACTCCAAAAGTCTCTACATTTAAGGTCTGATTTTTCTTATGGACTTTATTTATTTATTTTTTGTTTTTGAGAGGGAGCCTTTCTCCGTCACCCAGGCTGGAGTGCAGTGGTGCAGTCTTGGCTCACTGCAACCTTCACCTCCTGGGTTCAAGCCATTCTGCTGCCTCAGCCTCCCAAGTAGCTAAGATTACAGACACCTGCCACCGCACCTGCCTAATGTTTGTATTTTAGTAGAGACGGGGTTTCACCATGTTGGTCAAGCTGGTCTTGAACTCCTGACCTTAAATGATCCGCCTGCCTTGGCCTCCCAAAATGCTAGAATTACAGGCATGAGCTGCTGCATTTAAAAATAATTCTTGGCCAGGCGCGGTCGCTCATGCCTATAATCCCAGCACTTTGGGAGGCCGAGGCTGGTGGATCACGAGGTCAAGAGATCGAGACCATCCTGGTCAACGAGGTGAAACCCCATCTCTACTAAAAATACAAAAATTAGCTAGGCATGGTGGTGCGCGCCTGTAGTCCCAGCTACTCGGGAGGCTGAGGCAGGAGAATTGCTTGAACCCAGGAGGCGGAGGTTGCAGTGAGCTGAGATCATGCCATTGCCCTCCAGTCTGGGTAACAAGAGTGAAACTCTGTCTCAAAAAAAAAAAAAAAATTCTTTCATTGTGGTAAAATACACATAAAATTTATAATCAGTGACATTTAGCACATTTACAATATTGTGCAACCATCACCACTGTCTTGTTAAAGAACATTTTCATCACCCCAGGGGACAACCCTGAGTGGAAGTGGTACTGCAGGGAGGCGAGGCGTTGGAGGAGACCTCTCAGACCTGGGCTGGACTCACTGAGTGGAATAGTCACTCTCTATTCCACTCTCCCCCTAGTCCCTGGAAGCCACTTATCTGTTTTCCATTTTTGGGTTTGCCAGTTTTGGACACTTCATGTACATGGAGGCCTGTACTATGAAGTCTTTTGTGTCTGTCTGCTTTTTTTTTTTGAGATGTAGTTTCTATCTTGTTGCCCAGGCTCAAGTGCAGTGGTGAAATCTCGGCTCACTGTGACCTCCACCTCCTGGGTTCAAGTGATTGTCTTGCCTCAGCCTCCTGAGTAGATGGGATTACAGGCATGTGCTACCACGCCCAGTTAATATTGTATTTTTAGTAGAGATGGGGTTTCTCCATGCTGGTCAGGCTCTTCTCAAACTCCTGACATCAGGTGATCCACCAACCTTGGCCTCCCATAGTGCTGGGATTATAGGTGTGAGGCACCTCGCCTGGCCTGTGTCTGGCTTCTTTCACTCAGCATAATGTTTTCAAGGCTCATCCATGGTATACCTTGATTCAAGGCTCACTCATGTTATGACTTCATTTATGATTGAGTATATTGCATTGTATAGATGTATTACATTTTGTTTATCCATTCATTAGCCGATGGACATTTGGGCTGTTTGCATCTTGTGGCTGTTGTGAATAGTGCTGCTATCGGCAGTTGTATACATGTTTTTGTTTGAACATCTGTTTTCAATTCTTGCGCTGTATGCCTAGGAGCAGAATTGCTGGGTTATATGGTAATTTTATATTCATCTTATTAAGGAATGTCCAAAGTGTTTTCCACAGTGGCTCTTAATTGATTTTTAAAATAGCTCATATATTCACATGGTTCAAAAATCACAATAATATCAAAAGTCATTGGGGCTGGGCATGGTGGCTCACGCCTGTACTTCTAGCATTTTGGGAGGCCGAGGTGGGTGGATCCCTTGAGGTCAGGAGTTTGAGACCACCAGCCTGGGTAACATGGTGAACCTGCATCTCTACTAAAAATACAAAAATTAGCTGGGCATTT
Organism: Callithrix jacchus; assembly: GCF_049354715.1. Lineage (NCBI taxonomy): Eukaryota > Metazoa > Chordata > Mammalia > Primates > Cebidae > Callithrix > Callithrix jacchus. The sequence goes on from NC_133523.1 coordinate 37,384,814, forward strand.
TGGCGGGTGCCTATAATCCCAGTGCTTTGGGAGGTGGAGGCGGGGCGATTACTTGAGATCCGGAGTTCAAGACCAGCCTGGCCAACATGGCAAAACCCCGTCTCTACTAAAAATACAAAAATTAGCCACGTGTGGTGGTATGAGCCTATAGTCCCAACTACTCTGGAGGCTGAGGCAGGAGACTCTCTTGAGCCTGGAAGGCAGAGGTTGCAGTGAACCGAGATCATGCCACTGCACTCCAGCCTGGGTGACAGAGTGAGGCTCCATTTTAATAAAAAAAAAAAAAGATAAAAAATGTCATTAAGTGGACAGTCTCTCTCATTTACCCTACTCCCCACCCCTTAAGTGGTCCAGAACTATCTAGCTCCAGCATGGCCGCAACTTAAGGCCACTATACCTCCCTGGAAGATCCATTTGGATTTCTTTGATCTCATTCCAGAATCTACCTATTCAAATGCAAGTAAGCATGACATTTTATCATTTTTCTTTCACACAAAAGTAGTATACTATGTACACTATACAACTGCTTCCATTTTTTCTTCTTGGCAAGCTTCTCATAACAACGTAAGAAACACTCTGATTCTTTTTTTTTTTTTTTGAGATGCAGTCTCTGTCTGTCGCCCAAGCTGGAGTACAGTGGCAAGTGATTTCGGCTCACTGCAATGTTGCCTCTTGGGCTCAAGCAAACCTCCCACCTCAGTATCCTGAGTAAGCTGGGATTACAGGCACATGCCACCATGCCTGGCTAGTTTTTTTTTTGTATATATATACACACACACACACACACACACACGTATACACACACACACACATATACTTATGTATATACACACACACACACACACATACATATGTATACACACACACACACATATACATATGTATACACACACACACACACACACATATATATTTTTTAGATGGAGTCTCGCTCTTGTTGCCCAGGCTGGAGTGCAGTGAGGCATAAGTTACTGTACCCAGCCTAATTTTTGTATTTTTAGTAGAGGTGGGGTTTCGCCATGTTGGCCAGGCTGGTCTTGAACTCCTGACCTCAAGTGATCTGCACATCTTGGCCTCCCAAAGTGCGAGCTGCGCCCGGCCTTCATTCTTTTTTTTTTTTAAACAGTTGTGTAATATTCCATTTACATTTGTAGTTTATTTAAATAGCCTCCACTGGTGAACACTTGGACTGTTTTACTCTTCTGCTATTACAAAATCACACACCAGGAAAATAGATCTTGTACTTTGCCACTTTAAATATTAGATCTGGGCTTTGAAGTGCTTAGCTGGAAAGGTGAGGAATTGGGGGAAAAAAACACTGAAGTGTCCAGTCCTGGAGTTTTGATGCGAGATGGAAATGGGGAGAGACCAGGGGTAAAGGTGGGCTCACGGACCCTCTTGTCTATTGTCTGAATTTGGTCTTCTTGCCTCTTCTCCCAGAGTGACCTTTGGCAAGTCACCTAACCCTTGTCCCTTGGCCTCAGTCTCTCATGTGGTAAAATGGGGAAGAAGTTTAGGCTGACCAGTCTTTTCTGGCTCTGATGTGGCCTGGGGAGTGTGGGAACTTGGGGGCAGTGCAGAAAGGGTCTCATGCATATACCCATCCCTGGTGGCACAGGTCTCGATCGTCCGTAGCACGACCATCACCCTGACACCCAGCACAGAAACGGATGTGTCCCTGGTCTACCGTGGCTTCATTTACCCAATGCTGCCTGGAGGGCCAGGTGGGCCGGGGGCTGAGGACGTGGCTGTGTGGGCCCGGGCCCAACGCCTACACGTCCTGGCCCGGATGGCCCGTGGTCCTGACACAGAGAACATGGTGAGGCTGCCTGGGACATTGAGGGAGGAGTTAATGGGAAAAAGGGGGGCTAGGGATGTGGTATAGGGCATCTGTGGTGATTTGAAAGTTCTGGGGGAGGATTGGGGAGAAATCAGAGACGGGATGGAATTTTTTTTTTTTTTTTTTGAGACAAAGTCTTACTCTATTGTCCAGGCTAGAGTGCAGTGATGTGATCTCAGCTCACTGCAACCTCCACCTCCCAGCCTCAAACAATTCTGTTGCTTCAGCCTCCCGAGTAGCTGGGATTACAGACGTGCACTAGCACTCCTGGATAATTTTTATGCATTTTAAGTAGAGATGGGGTTTCACTATGTTGGCCAGGCTGGTCTGGAACTCCTGACCTCAGATGATCTGCCTGCTTCAGCCTCCCAAAGTGCTGAGATTGCAGGCGTGAGCCACTGAGCCCAGCCAGAGATGGATCTTTAGTAGAGGAGGGAGGGTGCTGGCGTTTTCAATTGTGAGCAGAATTTGAGGGAAACTTTGAAGCAGGTGAGGAAGGTTTGAGTCAGACTTGAAAGGCCCCTGAAGGTGGGACATGGAGGCACACACTGTAATCCTAGTACTTTGGGAGGTAGGGGCAGGCGGATTGCCTGAGCCCAGGAGTTTGAGATCAGCCTGGGAAACATGGCAAGACGTCATCTTTCCAAAAAACACAAAAATTAGCTGGGCATAGTGGCATGTACCTATAGTCCCAGCTATTTGGGAGGCTGAGGTAGGAGGATCACTTGAACCTGGAAGGTTGAGGCTGCAGTGAGCCATGATCGTGTCACTGCACTCCTGTCTGGGTGGGAGTGAGACCCTGTCTCAAAAAAAAGCACCTGAGGAGGAGGGGAGTCCCTGGGGGGCTCACCTTGGAGGTTCTCAGGATCTAAGGAGGTCTGAAGCCCTCCTCTTCTTAGGAGGGGGTGGGGTACCAGGTGAGTTTGGAGGTATCAGGAGTCTGAAGAAGGAATGAGAAGGTTCTGAGGCCCCTGCCTGTCACTCACCCCTACCCCAGGAGGAAGTAGGGCGCTGGGTGGCCCATCAAGAGAAGGAGACTCGGCGGCTGCAGCGCCCTGGGTCTGCTCGCCTCTTCCCCCTGCCTGGGCGAGACCACAAGTACGCAGTAGAGATCCGGGGCCAGCTCAATGGCTCAGCAGGCCCTGGGCACAGCGAGCTCACTCTGTTGTGGGATCGGACTGGTGTGCCAGGAGGCAGCGTGAGTACCCAGGACCTACCTCTGATCCTAGCCACAGGCCCCAGCCTCAGATCTGCTAAGCTTTCTGACCCCAGGCAACAAACTTGGAACTCCCTAGATTCTGACCTTGGATGCCTTACCTCTTGGCCTATGAACTCTTGACCTCCCCATGAACCCTGTGGTCCCTGATCTCTGCCCATAGACCCTGACCTGATCCTGTGTTTTGACCCCCATCTGCATCTTCTGATTCCTCACCCTTGACCCTGACCTCTGCCCTCTATACTTTGACCTCTAATAATCTCCAGATTTCTCCAGACCTTGGACCTCTTTACCTATTTCCTAAATCCTGACTTCCTGTATGCCTCAGTGTTCAACCTGGGCTCCAAACTCTACTTTCAGTTAGTGCCAGACTCTTACCCCTACCCCAGACCTTGACTGCTGTCCTTCCTGTGGCCCCTTCCCCAGGAGATCTCCTTCTTCTTCCTGGAGCCATACCGCTCATCAGCCTGCACCTCCTATTCCTCCTGCCTGGGCTGCTTGGCGGACCAGGGCTGTGGCTGGTGCCTGAACAGTGCCACCTGCCACCTGCGCCAGGGCGGGGCCCATTGCGAGGACAGCGGGGCTGGTGGGTCCCTGCTGGTGCTGGTGCCTACCCTCTGCCCACTCTGCGAGGAGTATCGGGACTGCCACGCCTGTACTCAGGTGCCTATGGGGCCACCAGGGGAGGTCACAAGGTGGAGGTAGCCAGAGCAGGCAACAGGCAGCCAAGGGAACCCCTAGTCAGGGGTGTGGGGGAAATAGCAAGGGCTTTTGTCCTTGATCTGCAGAGCCTGTTGGGGAGGGTGAGTTGGAGCTAGAGAGAGAGGCACCTGGGAGTCAGGACTCTAGCTGTTGCAGGGGCCAGAGAATGCAACTCCGTCCATTTCCAATAGCGGAGAGTTTCTCAGCCCAGGCATCAGAGCCCAGGAGTAGGCCTTCAGGCCTGCCAGCTCCATGTGATGTCAGCAGCCCTCGACACCCTGTGTCCTCTTGTTCCCTGGCGGGGTTTGTTTCCTTGTGAGTGGCAAGCTAGCCATTAAGGCTCCAGACTCTCAGTCCCTGCTCAGTTTCAAACACAGTGAGGCCTCCTGTTTCTCCCCACCCGCCCTACCACCATCCAGGAGCTCAACAGAAATCCCAGAATTACATGTCAGTGGCAATGGTTGGGCCTTGTGCAGGCTCCTGGGCCAGTGACTAGAGTTGAGGGAAGGGAATGAGGCCCCTTGGCCCACCTCTGGATCTTGAGGATTGAATCAGTCCCACCCGGACCACACAGAAGGGGCACTATTGCCCAAAGGAGAGAGTGGGTGCTGGGCAAGCAGACCCATGGATGTCTGTGGCTGAAGGGAGGGGTCCAGAGATGCAGGCAGCTGGGAAGGGAGATGGCCTTGCAGGGATAGTCTGCGGGGTGGGGCGGGGGTGGGATTGGCACTGGGAGCCCAAAGGAGAGGGCTGAGTGGGGTTCTGACTCCTCTGCCCAATTGTCCCCCAGGACCCCTTCTGTGAGTGGCATCAGAGCACCAGCCGCAAAGGGGATGCAGCCTGTAGCCGGCGGGGCCGGGGTCGGGGTGCCCTGAAGAATCCAGAGGAGTGTCCCCCGCTCTGCAGCCAGTGAGCCCAGCTGGGTCCAGGGAGTGGGTGGGTGGATGTGCCCGGGGACATGGCTGGCTATAGAATGACCCGGCTCCCCGACCCAGGCGCCTGACCTGTGAGGACTGCCTGGCCAACTCAAGCCAGTGTGCCTGGTGCCAGTCCACCCACACCTGCTTTCTATTTGCCGCCTACCTGGCCCGGTACCCACACGGGGGCTGTCGAGGCTGGGATGACAGGTATGGTCCCTGGGGCAGGGATAAGAGAGAAAGGTCCCTGCCAGCAAGGGGCTGGGGCTCTGACCCCCCACCCCTGCCATCCTGCAGCGTGCACTCGGAGCCACGGTGCCGGAGCTGTGATGGCTTCCTGACCTGTCATGAGTGTCTGCAGAGCCACGAGTGTGGCTGGTGCGGCAATGAGGATAACCCCACACTGGGACGGTGAGCCGGGGCGAGCGGGGAGGCGGGAAGGGTGCCCAGCTGTGTCCTCCATGACTGGTCATTCTAATGGCCTCTTTGCTTCTCTGCCCTCTTGCCCTAACCCTATCTATGGCCACCTTTCCTTTTACATACTGTTTTTCTGTTTATTTACCCTCCCACTCTTCTCCATTTTTCCTTCTTTTCCGGCTCTCTGCAATTGGTTTTCTTTCTCTTTGTTTCTGTCTCTCTGCTTTCCCTTTCACTGAATCTTCATCTATGTCTGTCTTCTGTCTTCCAAAATTGTTTTTGTCTGCGACTTCTGGTTTTTGTCTCTTTCCAAATTTATATTTTCATCCCTCTCTCTCCAATTGGCCTCTTCTCTCCCTGTCATGGCTCCTGTTTCTGTGTTGTCCCCCACTTCTTCACTCTCCCACCCCACAGGTGCCTACCGGGGGACTTCTCGGGACCCCTCAGTGGGGGTAACTGCTCCCTGTGGGTGGGGGAGGGCCTGGGGCTGCCCGTGGCCCTCCCTGCCCGCTGGGCATACGCCCGCTGTCCTGACGTGGATGAGTGTCGCCTGGGACTGGCCCGGTGCCACCCGAGGGCAACCTGCCTCAACACACCCCTCAGCTATGAGTGTCACTGCCAGCGGGGCTACCAGGGTGATGGCATCACACACTGCAACCGCACGTGAGTCAGGCGGGGGTTGCCATGGAGATGTCGCCCCAGGCTGGGGCACATGGAGGTGGAGGGAGGAAGCCATCATGGCACCGGGTCCCTTCCTGTGGAAGCAGCATCCCGTTAGTCAGGGATTTTACCTTGCAGAGACTAGGCCCTTGTTAGAGTGACAGGGTCCCCAGTGTAACCCTGGTTACCGTGGAAACGGGGCACCATAGGCTGTGGGCCATAGTCTTCAGTGTTGCCATGGAGGTGGAGGAGGGCTTAGTTGAAGAGGTTTTCACAGTGGTGCTATATGGTTGCTATAGAGACAGGCGTGGTGATGCATGGAGTTACCTTGGAGACAGAGTCACCCACATAGCCCAAAACCATGGAAACAGGCAGGGGTTTTGATGGTGTCACGGTGGGTGGAGATGATAGGGTGCTTTAGGGGCTCTGGGCCTGCCTGGTACTTTCCCTACCCCCAACACGGCCCCCTCAGGTGCTTGGAGGACTGTGGCCATGGTGTGTGCAGCGGCCCCCCGGACTTCACCTGCGTGTGTGACCTGGGCTGGACATCAGACTTGCCCCCGCCCACACCCGCCCCGGGTCCCCCAGCCCCCCGCTGCTCCCGGGACTGTGGCTGCAGCTTCCATAGCCACTGCCGCAAGCGGGGCCCTGGCTTTTGCGACGAATGCCAGGGTGAGTGGCCCTCATCCCTGGCCCTAGCCTGGCCTCAAGGAGCCTCCTCCCTTCATGGGGCTCCAGCATGCTCTTCTCGGAGGGAGCCTTGGTGTCCCCTTGTGCAGCTCTGGGTCCCCTGCCCCACTCCTGTACCTGACTCACAGGTTTCAGTGCCACCATTGCTCTGGCTGGGCCTCAGTTCCCCATCTTGGGACTTGCTGTTTCCTCTGATCTGGGTGGGCCTTGGTTTTTCCCCTTTGAAGCAGCTGGGTGGGGTCAGGGTTCAGCTGAGCCAGTAGGCCTGGGCCTATTCTCACCCTTGACTTGACTCTTTCCCACCTGCTGGGGCCTCCACAGACTGGACGTGGGGGGAGCACTGCGAACGGTGCCGGCCTGGCAGCTTCGGCAACGCCACAGGCACAAGGGGCTGCCGGCCTTGCCAGTGCAACGGGCATGGGGACCCACGCCGTGGCCACTGCGACAATCTCAGCGGGCTCTGCTTCTGCCAGGACCACACCGAGGGTGCTCACTGCCAGCTCTGCTCCCCAGGCTATTATGGGGATCCCCGGTGAGCCAGCGGGGCTGGGTAGGGTGGGTTTGGGGACATATTGGGGAGGGGCAGGACTGGTCTGACGCTGGCTCACCTCCATCTCCCAGGGCTGGTGGTTCCTGCTTCCGGGAGTGTGGGGGTCGTGCTCTCCTCACCAACGTGTCCTCAGTGGCACTGGGCTCTCGCCGGGTCGGAGGGCTGCTGCCTCCAGGTGGCGGGGCTTCGAGAGCTGGGCCTGGCCTGTCCTACTGTGTGTGGGTTGTCTCGGCCACTGAGGAGCTACAGCCCTGTGTTCCCGGGACCCTCTGTCCCCCACTCACCCTTACCTTCTCCCCTGACAGCAGCACCCCCTGCACGGTAAGCACTGAGGAGACAAGGGTTCAAGCCCACGAGCTAAAACCATGTCCCCTGACCCAGACCTGCATCCCCAGACCCTCACCCCAGTGTTGCTTTTTTTTTCAATCTTTCAAAACCCAAACTCCTCCTCGGATTCCCAGCACTTTGTGCCTAGGCCCACAGACAAACCCTCCCATTTCCCAGATAGTTTCCTATTTCCTCACCTCCCATCTCTCATTCTCCAGATCCTCAATCTCCCTGTCCCCAGACCAGGAATTGTAAATTATTACATCTTGTGTACCAACTGTGATTGATTGGTAGTGCCTGCCAGGAGCTGCGAGTTGAGAAAGGGGCTCAATGCAAGAGTGCCTGATAGATTAACCATGTCTGCTTTGGACACAGGAAGGGGAGTGGTGGCTTCCATGCTACAGTTTGACAGTCTGCCCTGGAGGTTCAAACATCCCCTTTACCAGTCTCAGATTGCCCTCCCTTCTTGAACCCCTCCTTCTCCCAGACCCCACATGCCCTTGTTCTCATGCTCATTGTCTCCTAATCCTTGATTCTGCACCCCTCTAGCTGAGCTACGTCCTAGCCTTTGATGGATTTCCACGCTTCCTGGACACTGGTGTTGTCCAGTCGGACCGCAGCCTCATAGCTGCCTTCTGTGGCCAGCGGCGGGACAGGCCCCTCACTGTTCAGGCCCTATCTGGTACGGGGGCTAGGGGAAGTGGGACCTCTTAGTCCTGGGCTATGTATCCCTTGCCCCTGAACTCACCACCTGAAGTGGGCTCAGGACCCAGCTCTGCCACTGCTTGTGGGGTGACATAGTCCTTCACCTACTGGATCTCGGCCTCTTCAATTGAGTGGAAAATAGGATTATGCTGACTGGGCTACATCTACAGAGAGAAGGGCTGAATGAGCATGTCTCTAAGACATATAGAATGTGGCTCGTATGAGGACCCCACATCACTCACTCCGTAACCCAGGCTGGAGTGCAGCAGCGTGATCTTGTCTCACTGCAACCTCCGCTTCCTGGGTTCCAGCAATTCTTCTGCCTCGGCCTCCCGAGTAGCTAGGATTACAGGCGCATGCCACCATGCCTGGCTAATTTTTGTACTTTTAGTAGAGATGGGGTTTCACCATGCTGGACAGGTTGGTCTTGAACTCCTGACCTCAAGTGATTCACCCACCTTGGCCTCCCAAAGTGCTGGGATTACAGGCATAAGCCACTGTGTCTGGCCTATATATATATAATTTTACTGAAGCATATTTTATATATAATAACATATCAAATAATTCCTGTCCTGCCTACCTTTAAATCACTAACTTTTCCAAAGAGATCTGGTCTTATGTAAGGGCAGTAGGAGTTGGAGCTTGATGGTGACAGGGCCCAATTCAGATTTCGAGGGTCACTGGGCCACCATGAGTGGGTAGTATAGGCAGCCAGGAGGACCAGTAGGGGATAGGTGCCAGTGTAGAGGCGGGATAGGACTCGGGCTTGGACAGCAGCTCAAGAGGTAGCTAGCAGTCAGTGAGAGATTTAGGCTCTAAGATCAATCTTGATGGGTTGACCGAGGGACGGGGTGCCGAATGGTTCATCCTGGCAGTGATTATGAATGATATGGTGCCTTCCTTCCCTGCCCAGTCACACTGGGTCTTCTCAGCACCTGGGAGTGGATGGGGTGGGATGTGGCTTTGCTGCTAGCCTCTGGCCTCTCTCCCTGCAGGGCTGCTTGTGCTGCATTGGGAAGCCAATGGCTCCTCGTCCTGGGGCTTCAACGCTTCGGTGGGCTCTGCCCGCTGTGGGTCAGGAGGCCCCGGAAGCTGCCCTGTCCCCCAGGAGTGTGTGCCCCAGGATGGGGCTGCAGGTGCAGGGCTCTGTCGATGTCCCCAGGGCTGGGCTGGCCCACACTGCCGCATGGCTCTGTGTCCTGAAAACTGCAATGCCTACACTGGGGCAGGAACTTGTAACCAGGTACAGGTGGGACAGGGCAAGCCTGGTGGGACAGGGCTGGTGATCATGGTTCCCCTGAGTCCCTTGTTGTCCCCAGAGCCTGGGTGTGTGCATCTGTGCTGAGGGCTTCGGGGGCTCCGACTGCGCCACCAAGCTGGATGGCGGGCAGCTGGTCTGGGAAACCCTCATGGACAGCCGCCTCTCAGCTGTGAGTTGCGTGTACCCGCTGCCTAGGGATGGTCACCCCCAGGTCATTCTCCCACCTCCACTCCTGGGACCATCCTTAACACCCTACACCCAGGCCTGGCTCTTTGCCCTGACCCTAGCCTGATCCCTGATATCCCCACCCACCCCCAGGACACTGCCAGCCGCTTCCTGCATCGCCTGGGCCACAGCATGGTGGAGGGACCTGATGCTACCTTGTGGATGTTTGGGGGCTTGGGCCTGCCCCAGGGGCTGCTGGGAAACCTGTACAGGTGAGGACTGCCCTGGGCAGCTGGGTTATGTGAATGAGAGAAGATCACCTTGGGATGCTAAGAGTCACCTCAGAGGAGCGCAGGAATGCCTCTAAGGTGAAGGACAGCCTGAAGGATGCTGAGACTTTTGTCACAGGAGGCTTACCCAGGGACACCTGGGGACCAGTGTACTTATTTGAGTGGTGCTACCCCAGGGGATGGTGAGAGGACTGTCATAGGAAGGCCACCCCAAGGGATGCGGGGACATCTATTAGGCAGGGTCACCTTGAAGGATGCTGGGATGACTGTAATAAGGTTGCTTTTTTGCACCTTGGCCCCAGGTATTCAGTGAGTGAGCGGCGGTGGACACAGATGCTGGCAGGAGCCGAGGATGGGGGCCCAGGCCCATCGCCCCGCTCCTTCCATGCAGCCGCCTATGTGCCTGCAGGCCGTGGTGCCATGTACCTGCTGGGGGGACTCACCGCTGGGGGCGTCACCCGTGATTTCTGGGTCCTCAACCTCACTACCCTGCAATGGCGGCAGGAGAAGGTGAGCATCTCTCCCCAGCCCAGCTCTGGGCCCTGACAGAGATAGCCATGGCAGCTCCTGCCAGCTTTACCCCCAGAAGAAACAGAAGCCTTGGACTTGAATTTTGTCAGCCATCCTGGGTCACGTTGTTGTCCCGAGCCAGTCCCAGGCTGGGACACACGTTTACCCAGTGGCGGGTCCAACTGGCCCTGAGGGGTTCAATCCCTCCTGAGCACCTCAGGGAGGACTGAGGGGCGCTGAGCCTCGCTTCTACCCACAAGGCGACCCCTGATCTCTAGCCCTGTTGGTGACCTTCGCCTTCCATCCATCAGGCCCCCCAGACTGTGGAGCTGCCAGCCGTTGCTGGTCATACCCTTACTGCCCGCCGAGGCCTGTCACTGCTCCTGGTGGGTGGTTACTCCCCAGAAAATGGCTTCAACCAGCAGCTCCTCGAGTACCAGCTGGCAAGCGGCACCTGGGTGTCAGGAGCCCAGAGCGGGACACCCCCCACAGGTGGGGCTTGGGACCAGGAGGGCATAGCCCCTGTGGACATCCCAGCCATCCAGGCTTCCTGTGGGCTCTCGGTCCACTCCTGTGCTCTGTGGTCACCTGTCTCCCTCTCTTTCCCGCCCCCACCCAGATTCTCAGGGCACTCTCTTGAATGTTCAGAGAGTGAACATTCTGTCACTCTCTATCTGTCCTTCCCATACTACATAATAAACTGCCCGCTCCTGGCCACATGTGCCACCGTCCCCTGCCCCCAGGCTCAGAGCTCGCTGTTCCTCAGAGGTTCTCCTTCCTCAATTTCTCCTCCTTTCTTCGATCACTGTCCCCCGTCAGACATTCTGGACACCCTGTCTCTCTCCCAAGAACCTGGCAGAGCTTCCTGCCAGTTGAGGACTCCCTTCCCTTTCCCAGAGTCTCCAATGATTGTCTGTTCAAACCCAAGTGAGAGGGATGGGTGGAGAGGGACCCCCAGGGCTCCAGCCTCAGCCAGTGAAGGGAGTGGTCACCGAACAGCCGGGCCGGGAGGTTGGCGGAGTCAATGCTGTCATCAACCCCTCTGCCAGCCTATCACCCTGCCCCTCCCCAGGTCTCTATGGTCACTCTGCCGTCTACCACGAGGCCACTGACTCCCTCTATGTGTTTGGGGGCTTCCGTTTCCATGTGGAGCTGGCGGCCCCATCCCCCGAGCTCTACTCCCTGCACTGTCCTGACCGCACCTGGAGCCTGCTGGCCCCTTCTCAGGGGGCAAAGGTCAGGAAAAGAGGTCCAGACCCATGGATGTAGGGGACAGGAGGGAGGGCCCCTCTTTCCCAATGACCCAGGGACTGGCTCCATCCCAGATTCCTGCTTCCCCTCCTTTCTGTGTTAAGCAGACACCCCCACATCTCCCCTGCTTCCATCCCTGATTTGGGAGAGAACCTGAGGCCAGGAGGTCAGAGGCATGAGCTCTGCCCAGCTCTGCCCTGACTCTTGGTGTGCCTGTGACAGGCCCCTTCCCCTTCCTGGGTTTTTCCACTCATACAAAACAGGACCGAGGCTCGACACTTTCTGCCTTTAAGGCCAAGGAGAACATGTGTGGGAGGGCAGGGACCCCTGTCTGCACTGGTTAGAGACACTGGTGGTTTCAGTCCACATGTTTCAAGCCCATCTTGGGGGTTGTGGGGGGCTAGAAGCAAGAGACTCGAGGAGCCTCACCCCCAGGACACCCCCACTGTCACTAGCGAGATTGTGTGAGGAATGTGGGTGTCTCATTTCAAGGGGTCTGGGTCAAGTTCCTGGGGAGTAGCTTGGGTCATGGGGCTTCCGGGAACTCAGGAGGGAGATGGCTTTGTGGGCTGCTCTTGGGGGTATAGGAGGTTTCCTGGAGGAAGGAGGTGAGATTTGAGGAGGATTAGAATTGGCTGGGCTGGTGGGGACAGGTAGGGAAGGGCAGGGGTGGCAGGAGGGCTGGGAGGGAGCAGAGGTCAGTTCTGACAGGCCATCCTGTCCCCTGTGTCCCCAACAGCCTCGCCCCCGGCTTTTCCATGCCTCCGCCCTGTTAGGGGACACCATGGTGGTTCTTGGGGGACGCTCGGACCCCGATGAGTTCAGCAGCGACGTTCTGCTCTACCAGGTCAACTGCAATGCCTGGATTCTGCCCGACCTCACCCGTAAGTCCCCATTGTGGCTTCCAGGAGGCCGAGGGACATCCAGGAGGAGCCCCATCCCTGTCCTGGGACTCCCACTCCTCAGGTGTCACTGGGCCCTGCAGACCCACTGGCAGAACTCCCGCCCCTCTGTATTATCTAAACACCAGGAGATTCCCTCCCTTTTTTTTCCTGGAGAAGTTTTTTATTCTGACTATAAAAGTAACAGTGTTCACTGTATGTAATTTGTAAAATAGGAAGAAAAAAACCAGCCATAATCCCCTTCTCTAGAGACAACCCTATTAGACATAGGGGTGCTTCCAACCTGTCTTTGCTGATCATAGGTTAGAAGTGTGCCTGTCACTTGCCTTTTTATTTCAATGTGAGTGATGGTTGTGAGTGTATTTCTGGGTGTGATTTCTTTTCTTTTTGCTTCTCTCTCTGATCCTTTGTCTCTTTTTCTCTCTTTTTTTTGAGGCGGAGTTTCGCTCTTGTTACCCAGGCTGGAGTGCAATGGTGCGATCTCGGCTCACCGCAACCTCCGCCCTCTGGGTTCAGGCAATTCTCCTGCCTCAGCCTCCTGAGTAGCTGGGATTACAGGCACACGCCACCGTGCCCAGCTAATTTTTTGTATTTTTAGTAAAGACGGGGTTTCACCATGTTGACCAGGATGGTCTCGATCCCTTGACCTCATAATCCACCCGCCTCGGCCTCCCAAAGTGCTGGGATTACAGGCGTGAGCCCCGCGCCCGGCCCTGCTTCTGCTCTCCTTTGACCCTGTCTTTATCTGTCTGAATACCCCATCTTTCCTCAGGCCCAGCCTCTGTGGGGCCCCCAATGGAGGAGTCCGTGGCCCATGCTGTGGCGGCAGTCGGGAGCCGCCTGTACATCTCTGGGGGTTTTGGAGGAGTGGCCCTGGGCCGCCTGCTGGCGCTGACCCTGCCTTCTGACCCCTGCCGCCTGCTGTCCTCACCCGAAGCTTGTAACCAGTCTGGGGCCTGCATCTGGTGCCATGGGGCCTGCTTGTCTGGGGATCAGGCACACAGGTAACCATGGCAACCAAGGCAGGCACTGGGGACTGGAGCCCTCCAAAGGGGGTCCTGTGCTAGGCCACGCCAGGAGGGAGGCCACGGGAGTATACCATGTGGTTCAGGAAAGGGGGTGAATCACTGCAGGCAGGGAGGCCAGGGGAGATCTGAGTGGTGAGCCCTGCCTGGGACTGGGGTCTCATGTGAGAATGCTTGCTGGTGGAGCTGGGTCTGAACTGGGCCCTAAAAGAACAGTAGTTTAGACCATCAGCGATTCAGAAGTGAGACTGAGACTGGAAGCTGGACGGGATCAGCACAGAAAGGGCTTCCCGTGCCTGGCAGAGGCACTGGCTCCGTCCAGCTCCACAGACCCCTCAGCTGCGGTTCTGGGAATGCAGACATCCCTGGATGCTGAAGGTGCTTTCCTAGGCTTAGCAGACTCGCCTGGCTGCCCCATCACCTTCACTGACTTGAGGCTACTAGTGGGCCTTATTCGTCTGATGGATGTGTTGTCAGTTACCACAGGAATGTTAATGGTTTGATTAAGGGGTGCTCCTTCCCCCACACCCCACTGGAGGTGTGTATAACAGTGGGCACACCCACTGCTTTTCTGAAATCCAGGATAGTCTGAAACGTATGTACCTCTTGGGATTTGGGATAACGGATATGGACCCCCACTGTGTGGGATAGGCAGCCACGGAAGGCCCAAGCTGGTGAGGGCAGGGATGGTCCTGGGTAGTGAGATCCCTGGAGCTGTTGTGAGGGGCAGAGTGGTGAGAAGCTGCAGGTGGGGACCAGGTTGAGTTGGGCAAGGGGCTGCAGGGCTGGGGAAGAGGGGATGGTCAGAGAAATCCAGGAGGCAGAAGGCTTCGGTGGCTGCATGGGCTGTAGGACCTGGGGTCCAGTGTCTCTGGCCTGGGTGACAGGTGGATGTGGGACCATCTGTTACCAAGTGTGGATGGGGAGAACCAGGCTCAGGAGGCCTGTGCTGTGTCCATGTTGGGACACAGGGTCGGGGGCCAGAGCTCCCCAACGGGACAGTGTCTGGGAGGCAGAAGGATGGGGTCAGGATGGTTGTGAGTGAGCCAGGCCTCATGTCCTTTAGGCTGGGCTGCGGGGGCTCCCCCTGCTCCCCAATGCCTCGCTCCCCAGAGGAATGTCGACGTCTCCGGACCTGCAGTGAGTGCCTGGCCCGCCATCCTCGGACCCTGCAACCTGGAGATGGAGAAGTGAGTGGTGGGGGAGGCGGGGACTGGGAACAGCAGGTAGAGGGCAGGGTGGTCTGCACTCTGGTCAGTTGTCTCACCCACCCCAGGGTTTAAGGAACCACCGAGCCCTCAGCTGACTCAGGAGGGGTGCTGAGGGTCCCATCCAGCCCATCTTCCCCCACCAGGCATCTGCCCCCCGCTGTAAGTGGTGTACCAACTGCCCCGAGGGTGCTTGCATTGGACGCAATGGGTCCTGCACCTCTGAGAACGACTGTCGGATCAACCAGCGAGAGGTCTTCTGGGCAGGGAACTGCTCCGAGGCCGCCTGCGGGGCTGCCGACTGTGAGCAGTGCACGCGCGAGGGCAAGTGCATGTGGACGCGGCAGTTCAAGAGGACAGGTGAGCAGCAGCCCGCTTCCTGAGAGGGGTCTCAGGACCTGGACTCCTGGGTCTCAGGGAGGAGGGGCTGGGCACCTCATCTCCTAGGTCTGAGGGAGAAGGGGCGAGGAGCCTGGACTTCTGGGTCTGAGGGAGGAAGGGCTAGGGGCCTAGACTCCTGGTCTGAGGGAGGAGGGGCGGGGATCCTGGGTTGCTGAGTCTGAGGGAGGAGGGGCTGGGGCTGGGCCTGGGCTCCTGGGTCTGAGGGAGGAGGGGTGGGGGGCCTGGATTCCTGGGTCTGAGGGAGGAGGGGCTGGGGGCCTGGACTCCTGGGTCCGAAGGATTAGGGGCTGGGGCCTGGACACCTGGGTATTAGGGAGGAGGGGCTGGGGGCCTAGGCTGCTGGGTCTTAGGGATGAGGGGTGGGGGCCTGGGCTGCTGGGTCTGAGGGAGGAGGGGCTGGGCCTGGGCTCCTGGGTCTGAGGGAGGAGGGGCTGGACGTCTGATCTGGGTCTGAGGTCCTAATCTGGGTGCCCCCACCCAGGGGAGACCCGCCGCATCCTCTCAGTGCAGCCCACCTATGACTGGACGTGCTTCAGCCACTCTCTGCTGAATGTGTCCCCCATGCCAGTGGAATCATCACCCCCACTACCCTGCCCCACACCTTGTCACCTCCTGCCCAACTGCACCTCCTGCCTGGACTCTAAGGGAGCCGATGGGGGCTGGCAGCACTGTGTCTGGAGCAGCAGCCTACAGCAGGTACCACACCTGGCCAGGACCCACGCCAGGCGAGGGCCCATGCAGGTCTCCTCCTCTCTGCCCTGGCAGGGCCCTTTCTCCCACCGTCTCCTATTCTGCCTCCCCCTTCCATCTCCTGGCTCTGGCTGCACAGCCCTGCTTCCTTCTCCTGCCACCATCTCTTTCCTCCCTCGTTGCTTCTTGAGGGTCCCTGCTGCATGTGCCACTTTCCCAGCCCCCAGCCTCTGCCTCTCCAACTCTTGTCCATGGTATCATGGTCTCCCCATCCTTTCCATGACTTTTAAACATTTTTAACTTAATTTTGTATTTTTAATTTTCCCGATATAAGCCATAGGTTCATGTCCATGACTCTTAATACTTCTCCCTTTAGCCTCCCAGACCTTTTCTGCTTCCCTCCTGTCTCTCTTTCTCTCTCTACTTATGGAACTTTTGGTTGTAAGAAACAGACACTCCCTTGAGCTGGTTTCGTTGTAAGGAAGTGGGGGTACTTGATGGACTCTGAGAGCAGGAAGTGTTGCTGCTCTGTCGCTTTCTGGCCACATGACCTGTCACCTCAGCTGTTCTTCACATTTCTCCATTGTCTGGTTTCTCTCGGCCTGATCGTCAACACACATGGCCTCAGATGGTGGCCTTGACCCCCAGTCTAGATGCCTTCTAATTCCAGAGACCATGGTCATCTGTGTGTCTGTGGATTAGGTCACGTTCTCCAGGAGAGACTCTGACTTAGTGCACCAGCTGCACGTCCAGCCTTGGTGTAGTGGGATGTGGACAGGGAGGGCTAGGAGCATGTGGTTCAAACATGGCAGGTGAGATCCAGGCCTACTCTGGGCTATAAGGCGGAGAGATGATTCCTGAAGGTGGGTGTGGCCTGGGCCTATCTGTGACAGTCCGCCCCTTGGACTGCCTGGCACATGCTCTCTTGTTTCCAGAAAGTCTGTTCCAAAGATGCTTCCACGTGACATGATGAAGCTGTTGTGGTGGAAGACAAAGCTATTTGCACCCCACCCCACTGCCTCCTGGTGAGAGATGAGACACATTCACCTCCCAGTGTCATATGTGGAAGCAATGTCACTCAGCCATAGTCCCTTCCTCATTCATACCTCGATTGTGCAATACCCATTCGAGGCAAAACTACTCACCATCCCACAACCCATGAACTAAGTGATCAGTCCAGCCACCACCCAGACACTAGTAGGCAACAGTGCAGGGATGTGGGACACTTGTCATCTTGAGAGGTGGACTAAAGAAATCAACAGCACTTCCTGGAAATTCGAGACCAGGAGGGTGCGGTGTGGAAGACCAAGAATCCCACAGACCTTGGCATCCAGTGCCAGGATCCCTGCCTGGGAGTGGCATGTTATCTCTCACCTGGAGGTAGTTTGTCTTGTGATCAAAAGCTCAGGCTGTGAAGTCAGTGGGGTCTGGGTTTGACTCCAGCTTTGCCACTTCCTGACTGTTTGACTTTGGTTGAGTGACTTGCCCTCCCTGAGACCTCAGTAAGAGTTTGCTAAAATGGGCATCATTTCACTAGATCCTGTGCCCTGGGAGGTTTTACCAGTTAAATGGAGGAGAATTTACTTAGAGCATAGAGCAATGCCTGCCATTCAGTAAGGACTAAAAAATGGCTAATGATTATGAGCATTGTTATTGTAATGAGCAGTGGTGGGAGGGCCAATCTGGCTGACCCAAGTCCTGCCACTGGGAGGATTCCCAGTCTTCACTGTATGGGACACACCAAGAAGTGGCTGAAGGATTCCCCATGGGGGCTGTCAGTGTGGCTGGAAGAGCAGAAGCCCTTGTGATTTTGGTCTGTAGTAAGCACAAGCCTCTCATCCCCAAGCCTGGGGTTCTACTGGTAGTGTAAGTCCTCTCCAGATACTATTGAAATTTCCATCATTTATCTTTGTGAGAGTTCTAGGGACCAGAAGGCACGTCCAGAGCCCTGTTAGCATGTGCTGTTCCCCCAGCCTCTCAGTGCCTGCCAGGTTCTCAGATACCTGAAGAACTGGGGCAGCTAAGGAAATGGGGGCATGGCTAGGAGGGACAAGGGGATGAGGTGAGGCCAGTGAATTGGAGAGCACAGCCTGCCCCCCGACCAGATGAGCAGTGTTGATGGTGTATGTGAATGTAAGAAGGGACTTTTGCCAGAACTTCTATGAAACCTTCTAGCTTCAAAGTGATGGCTTAGCTGGGTTTGGTGGCTCAGGCCTATAATCTCAACACTCCCAGTTCAAGCAACCAAGAGACCGAGACAGATTGATTGCTTGGGGCCAGGAGTTCAAGACCTGCCTGGGCAACATAGACCCTCATCTCTACAAAAAACAAAAACAAAAACATTGGTCGGGCGCAGTGGCTTATGCCTATAATCCCAGCACTTTGAGAGGCTGAGTCAGGCAGATCACAAGGTCAGGAGTTTGAGACAGCCTGACCAATATGGTGAAACCTATCTCTACTAAAACTACAACAACAACAAAAAAATTAGCTGGATGTGGTGGCGGGTGCCTGTAGTCCCAGCTATTCAGGAGGCTGAGACAGGAGAATTGCTTGAACTAGGAGGTGGAGGTTGCAGTAAGCCAAGATCATGCCACTGCACTCCAGCCTGGAGTGACTCCATCCCAAAAAAAAAAAAAAAAGAAGTGTTGACTTAGATTTCGCCACACAAATCAAACATAATAGGTGTGCAGGTGAGACATGTTGTGATTTGGCTCAAGTGCTGCCTGATTCTAACCATCTGGCATTGTTCCTTTTAATGGCTTTAGCCTGTGAGTCTGGGGTAGACAGCAGAGGCACCCCTTCCCTGGCCTGCCTCCTTCCTCCCATTCTCCCTCCCTCTCTTCAGCGAATTTATCATTGAGTACCTTCTTTGTTCTGGGCATTTTGCTTGGCTGGGGGTAATGTCAGCAAATGAGCTAGAGTCTTGCTCTCAGAACTTTTGTTCATACACCTTTTCCACAAACTCAGGAAATGCAGTGTGTGGTGTTGGGCATCGTTGCATTTAGTCACTGGGGAGATCACAGCAAAAAGTGCTGTCCAGGACTGAGGATTCAGGGTTCTCTACCCCTCCCAGATTGTCCCACCATCTGCCAACGGGTGCCCTAAATTTAGATCTGGAAGCCCAGCCCAGCAGAGAATATGCCTCTGGCAGTTTAGCAAGGCTCAGCTCTTTGCAGGCCCCTCAGTGAGCTCAGAGCTCCAGCCACAGCAGTCAGGGTTTTCTATTTCAGGATTCCATGGTGGTTTTGCTTTTTCCTAAGTGCTTTCAGGCAGCTGGCCCAGATTCATCTCTTTCCTCTTAGACTTCACTTATGGCCCAAGCAATAAAGAAAATGCCTCATACACAGAGGGGTTGGGGCTTCCCAAGAGCCTGAACCTCATTATGTACATTTTTTGGGTCCTGACATTATAAACCTGGCTTGTGAGTTGCTACCCAGCCCGTAACCAAGGACTCTTCAGCTTCTCAGTTTGGGGTGGGAGAAGCCTTTTTGCCTCAGCAGCCATGTTTTTTCTAAGCAACTGTGGTTTGATACTATTTTCTGTCTCTTCGGATCGTTGCCATTGTTCTTTTACCTGGAAGAAACAGAAGCGCCCTTCTCGAGGCAGTGAAGGGGAGCTCCCTCCACCAATACAGTGGTACCTGTTGGAACCCAAGGTAGAAAGTACAGCAGGGCCTCACGAGAAACTGGAGGCAGAGCCTGGAAAGCTGCCTTTCCATCTGTCTTTGGGGGGCACATGGTTCTCATCTCTGTCTCTTTCTGCAGCCTGCTCTTTTCCTGTCTGTCTACATTCTCTTTATTTGATCACCATTTGCTTATCTAAACAATCCCTTCACTGCTTCCAGTTTATGTTCTTTTTTTGTTTTATTTTTATTTTTTATTGAGATGGATTCTCACTCTTGTTGCCCAGGCTGGAGTGCAGTGGCGCAATCTCAGCTCACCACAACCTTCATCTCCCAAGTTCAAGCCATTCTCCTGCCTCAGCTTCCTGAATAGCTGGGATTATAGGCATGCGCTACCATACCTGGCTAATTTTGTATTTTTAGTAGAGATGGTGTTTCTCCGTATTGGTCAGGCTGGTCTCGAACTCCCGACCTCAGGTGATCCGCCCGCCTGGGCCTCCCAAAGTGCTGGGATTATAGGCATGAGCCACCGCACCTGGCTGTTTTCTTTTTTTGAGACAGGGTCTTACTGTGTTGTCCAGGCTGGAGTGCAGTGATCCGGTCATGACTCATTGCAGCTTCAACCTCCCAGGCTCAAAAAAATCCTTCCACCTCAGCCCCCAGGTAGTTGGGTCTACAGGTATTCACCACTACGCCCAGCTAATTTTTTATTTTTTGTAGAGATGGTGTCTCACTATGCTGCCCAGGCTGGTCTGGAACTCTTGGGCTCAAGTGATCCTCCTGCTGTAGCCTCCCAAAGTATTGGGATTACAGGTGTGAGCCACTGTGCCCAAGCAACCTTCCAGTTTCACGATCCCTTCCCAGCCCGACTTCCAGCTTTGGGGTGTAGTTACAAATGCTTAAGAGGGAAGACGTCATGACCCCAGCTAGTGTCCACTTTGCTCTACCTGTCTGCTGCTAGGGAGGGGTGAGACCTCAAAGAGGGTGTGGTCTGGGAAGATATCGGGAATGTGTTTGTTTAACCTTGTTTCCCCACCTCTCTCTTTCCTGCATCCCCATTCCTCCCAATACAGTGTCTGAGCCCGTCGTACCTGCCCCTGCGATGTATGGCCGGAGGCTGTGGGCGGCTGCTCCGGGGACCTGAGAGCTGCTCTCTGGGCTGTGCTCAGGCAACCCAGTGTGCCTTGTGCCTGCGGCGCCCCCATTGCGGCTGGTGTGCCTGGTGGGGCCAGGATGGGGGCGGCCGCTGCATGGAGGGTGGACTCAGCGGCCCCCGTGATGGTGAGAGGGCTTTGGGGGTGGAGGGAGAGGGGCTGGCCCTTGGCTGGGGTCTGATGCAGTAAACTTGGGGGTGCTAGGCCAGACCCAGAGGTGGGGCTCAGAGGAAGCAGAAGGGAGAGTGTAGGTGGCTGGGGCAGGTGGTACAGGGCCCTCTCCAGGCAAAATACTGTATTCTTGGTGCTAGGGCTGACATGTGGGCGTCCGGAGGCCTCCTGGGCCTTCCTGTCCTGCCCTCCCGAGGACGAGTGTGCAAACGGGCACCATGACTGCAACGAGACGCAGAATTGCCACGACCAGCCCCATGGCTATGAGTGCAGCTGCAAGACGGGCTACACCATGGACAAGTGAGGCTGCAGGCAGTGGGGGGCCAGACAGGCTGGGGTGGGGGAGTGTGGGGAGCAGTAACGGTGAGGCCTAGAGCAAAGCAAGATGGAAGAAAAGGAAACCTAGGGCATGAAGGCAGTGGGATTGATCCTGGGCGGGTAAGGGTGGTGAGACTGAGCAGGGAACAATGAGTTTAATAGGGTACCCCAATGGCTGGGCACGGTGGCTCATGCCTGTAATCCCAGCACTTTGGGAGGCCGAGGCAGGTGGATCACTTAAGCCCATAGGGAGGCCCCCATCTCTACAAAAAAATAAAAAAGAAAATAGGGTACCCTCAAAAGAGGAGAGAGGGTTGTAGGCTACACATGGAGGGGGTGGTGGGCTAGATCCTGAAGAGGAGTTGGCGACGGGAAGGCCAGGGCTGAGCAGCCAGTTGAGAAGAGGGTGGGGTAGTGGGTGGGGTGCTGGCCATGGTGCCATGAGGAGGGTGGCCACCTGCCCTGACCCCCACTTTGCCCCTGCAGCGTGACAGGGCTGTGCCGCCCAGTGTGTGCCCAGGGCTGCGTGAATGGCTCCTGTGTGGAGCCCGACCACTGCCGCTGCCACTTCGGCTTTGTTGGCCGCAACTGCTCCACGGAATGCCGCTGCAACCGCCACAGTGAATGTGCTGGTGTCGGGGCGCGTGACCACTGCCTGCTCTGCCGCAACCACACCAAGGTGGGCCGCCCAGGCCCTTGCCGCTTAGGCAGCTTGCATCTCATGCTGAGCCCTGATAAGCCAGAGCCCTGTCCCAGGGAGATGTGTGGAGACTTGGGGGACACTGCCTGAGTTTGTATCCCAGAGGGTCTGGCCTGGAATATTGGATTGAGGGGTGCCGGGCCAGGACAGGCATGTGGAGGAGGC
Organism: Callithrix jacchus; assembly: GCF_049354715.1. Classification (NCBI taxonomy): domain Eukaryota; kingdom Metazoa; phylum Chordata; class Mammalia; order Primates; family Cebidae; genus Callithrix; species Callithrix jacchus. The sequence continues at coordinate 37,406,672 of NC_133523.1, forward strand.
TTTGAGATGATGGAGGGAAGGGTTTTGAACTCAGGACTTTGGGCTGCAGGTGTGCCAGGGAAGGTGGAGACTAAATCCCAGGCAGCCTGGGATTGTCCAAACCAAGTACCTAAGCCCGTGCTGCCCTCCCATGGGCTCTCAGAACCTGCCCCTGTGCCCCTCACGCCCTGGTGACTCTAGTCTCTCTGACCACCCTGTCCCCGGTTCTCAGGGCAGCCACTGTGAGCAGTGCCTCCCACTGTTTGTGGGTTCAGCTGTGGGAGGTGGGACCTGCCGGCCCTGCCACGCCTTCTGTCGTGGAAATAGCCATGTCTGCGTCTCCAGGAAGGAGCTCGAAATGGCCAAGAGGGAGCCAGAGAAGTACTCATTGGACCCAGAGGAGGTGAAAGAGAGTAGGGCTCTGCCTGGATCTAAGGGAGGAGGGGCTGGGGGCTCCTGGGCCTGAGGCAGGAGGGACTGGGGCCTAGACCCCTGGGTCTGAGGAAGAAGGGGCTGGGGGCCTAGATTCCTGGGTCTGAGGGAGGAGGAGCTGGGGGCTTAGACTCCTAGGTCTGAGGGAGGAGGGGCTGGGGGCTTAGACTCCTGGGTCTGAGGGAGGAGTGGGTGTGAACCTGGACTCCTGGGTCTGAGGGAGGAGGCAGGTGGGAGCCTGGACTCCTGGGTCTGAGGGAGGAGGCTGGTGGGAGCCTGGACTCCTGGGTCTGAGGGAGGAGGGGGGTGGGAGCCTGGACTCTTGGGTCTGAGGGAGGAGGGGGTCGGGGACTGGACTCCTTGGTCTGAGGGAGGAGGCGGGTGGGAGCCTAGACTCCTGGGTCTGAGGGAGGAGGCGGGTGGGAGCCTGGACTCCTGGGTCTGAGGGAGGAGGAGGTGGGAGCCTGGACTCCTGGGTCTGAGGGAGGAGGAGGTGGGAGCCTGGACTCCTGAGGCTAAGGGAGGAGGGAGTCGGAGCCTGGACTCCTGGGTATGAGGGAGGAGGGAGTGGGGGCCTGGACTCCTGGGTCTGAGGGAGCAGGGGGTTGGAGCCTGGACTCCTGGGTCTGAGGGAGGAGGGGGATGGGGGCCTGGACTCCTGGGTCTGAGGGAGGAGGCAGGTGGGAGCCTGGACTCCTGGGTCTGAGGAAGGAGCGGGTGGTGGCCTGGACTCCTGAGTCTAAGGGAGGAGGGGTGGGAGCCTGGACTCCTGAGTCTAAGGGAGGAGGGGGTGGGAGCCTGGACTCCTGAGTCTAAGGGAGGAGGGGGCTGGTCCATGCCTTTCTGTGATCACACTGTCCTTGCTTGACCAGATTGAAAACTGGGTGACAGAGGGTCCTAGCGAAGATGAGGCTGTGTGTGTGAGCTGCCAGAATAACAGCTATGGGGATAAATGCGAGAGCTGCCTGCACGGCTACTTCCTCCTGGACGGGAAGTGCACCAAGTAAGAGGAAAGGGGCCGAGGAGCCTGCCCTCACACTGGGAGTAGCTCTGGAACCAGACCACCTCCTTAGTCCCGTGTCCTTAGTCAGGAGGAGATCACATCCTCAGGGAGCGCCCAGGCTGAGGTCATGGTGAGGAAGGAGCTGGAATGTGATGCCGACCCCTACCTCCAAGAGTAGTGCTGAAGTGTAGGCCACAGAGCAGCCCTATGGAGAAAGATGGGGCGGCTGAGGCCAGAGGCCTTGGAGCAGCCTCCCCTTTCCGTCTCCTTCCTTCCGAGTGTTCAGTGAGTGCTGGAGTCTGTGCAGCTCAGGTTCCAATCCCAATGGCAATTTAACTGCTTTGTGGCCTTGGGCAAACAGCTTGACCTCTGTGAACCTCAGTTTCCTCCTCTGACCTGTTGCACACAGTTGAGCTCACATATGCGGTGTCCATCCTGGGTCCCTGCAGGCCATGGGGGCTCCATAACCTCAACTTCTTCCCCAGATGCCAGTGTAACGGCCACGCAGACACATGTAACGAGCAGGATGGGACGGGCTGTCCATGTCAGAACAACACAGAGACGGGCACGTGCCAGGGCAGCTCCCCCAGTGACCGTAGAGACTGCTACAAGTACCAGGTGCGGCTGCAGAAGCGAGTGATGGGCCTGGCCCTGTGGGGGTCAGGGCTGGGTGAGGTAGCCAGGCTCGGGCAGGACTGACAACATGACTCCCAGTCAGTGGTTTTGGGATCAAGGCCAGCTTGACAGACTGCTCCTGAGCCCCACGTAGTTACGGGCGCTGGGCAGTGATACTGAGGACCCAGATTTGAGCCTCTGCGGGCTCTCAGACTGGTGGAGAGACAGCCTCCATTTCAGATAGTCACAGCCAGAGGCAGCACATGCCAGGAAATCTACCTCATGGTAGCTCAACTGAAAAATAAAATAGGCTGGGCATGGTTACTCACGTCTTTAATCCCAGAACCTTGGGAGGTTGAGGTGGGAAGATCACTTGAGCCCAGGAGTTCAAGACCAGCCTAGGCCACATAGTGAGACCCCCATCTCTGAAAAAATTTAAAAATTAGCCTGGCATGGTGGCACACATCTGTGGTTCCGGCTACTTGGGAGGTGGAAGCGGGAGGATTGCTTGTGCCCAGGAGGTCAAGTCTGCAGGACTCTGTCTCAAAAAAAAAAAAAGAAAGAAAAGAAAATATATTTACTCTTACAACTGATGGTCTTCTGAATCTAGCGATTCCAAAGGGGGAAAAAAAAGAACTGAGGATCTGGGGTCTACCTTCAGGACTGGCTGGATCCAGGTGCTCACACAGTGCTATCAGGAGTCTCTCTGCATCTTGACTCTGCTTTCCTCTGCACTGGCTTCATCCTCAGGCAGATTTTCCCTGATTGGCAGACCCCTCTGATGAGCTGAGACTAGCAGAGTTCTCATATCATTTCATACCCAGATTCAAATTCCCCTTGAGTGCATGTCGATTTTTCTTCTGCAAGGAGGCTCCTGGAGCCCCTGCATTGGCCACCTGGCTGGCTGCTGTGTTCCAGGCTTGCCTGCATGATGTCCCAGGTTCTGTCCTTGGAGTACAGCTCCCACCACCCCACCCACCCACCTTCTCTGTCCATTCTCACAGGGAAGAGAAAGTCCTTTGCTCTTAGTCTCTCTTACCCATCTACAGAAACATAATAGCTGCAAAGGTGCAACTCCACCCCAAAGGGCAACAGTTTTATAAGCCCTTCAGATTCTGTCCTGGGCCAGAATTTCTGTTTCATTTAAAACATTTTTAATTTAATTTAATTTTTTTTGGAAACAGTCTTGCTCTGTCACCCAGGCTGGAGTGCAGTGGTGTGATCTTTGCTCGTGGCAGCCTCCACTTCCTGGGTTCACGTGATCCTCCTACCTCAGTTTCCTGAGTAGCTGGGACTGCAGGTGCATGCCACCATGCCCAGTTAATTTTTTGTATTGTAGTAGAGACGGGATTTTACCATGTTGCCCAGGCTAGTCTCAAACTTCTGAGCTCAGGCACTCAGCTTGCCTTGGCCTCCCAAAGTGCTAGGATTGTAGGTGTGAGCCACCACACCTGGCCTAGAGTTTCTGCTTTCTTGATAAGGAAAGGGTCTTTTGGCTTTTACCAGGGAGTCTCAGATTAAATCAGATCTCCTCCTCTACCAGGTCTGTTGGCTGTTCAGAAGTAGCAGTTTTTCTTGGTTCTTGTTTATGTATTTATTTTTGAGAGGAGGGTCTGGCTCTTTCACCCAGGCTGGAGTGCAGTGGTGCGATATCAGCTCACTGCAACCTCCGCCTCCTGGGTTTCAGGCACCCTCCCACCTCATCCTCCTGAGTAGCTGGGGCTATAGGAATGCACCATCATGCCTGGCTAATTTTTATAAATATTTTGGTAGAGGTGGGGCTTGACCATGTTGCCCAGGCTAGTCTTGAACTCCTGAGCTCAAGTAATCCACTCACCTGGGCTTCTCAAAGTGTTGGGATTACAGGCCTGAGCCATCATGCCTGGTCCAGTTTTTGTTTTTGTTTTTTGATATAGGGCTTACTCTGTCACCCAGGCACAATCATAATTCACTGCAGCCTTGAACTCCTGAGCTCAAGTGATCCTCCCACCTCAGCCTCCTGAGTAACTGTAACTACAGGCACATACCACCATGGCTGGCTAATTAAAAAAAAAAATTAAGATGGGGATCTTACTGCATTGCCCAGACTGGTCTTGAACTCCTGGGCTCAGGTGGCACTCCTGCCTCAGCCTTCCAAAGCACTGGGATTACAGGCATGAGCCACTGCACCTGTTTTCTCTTGGTTCTAATAGTAATTGCAGTAATAGCTAGAATGTGAGGAGTGTCTGCCACAGATCTGGATGCGGTGCTGTGGAGACAGTGGTGACAGTATAGATACAAAAGGCTTTGTAAGACTGTGGTGGCCGGGCACGGTGGCTCAAGCCTGTAATCCGAGCACTTTGGGAGGCCGAGGCGGGTGGATCACGAGGTCAACAGATCGAGACCATCCTGGTCAACATGGTGAAACCCCGTCTCTACTAAAAATACAAAAAATTAGCTGGGCATGGTGGCGCGTGCCTGTAATCCCAGCTACTCAGGAGGCTGAGGCAGGAGAATTGCCTGAACCCAGGAGGCAGAGGTTGCAGTGAGCCGAGATCGTGCCATTGCACTCCAGCCTGGGTAACAAGAGCGAAACTCCATCTCAAAAAAAAAAAAAGACTGTGGTGGGTCCTCAGTGGGGTACAGACTTAAGAGGAAGACAGATTCAGAGACATTAAATGTCCTAGCTGGGTGCAGCAGCTCACACCTGCAATCCTAGCACTTTGAGAGGCTGAAGCAGGTGGATCACCTGAGGTTGGGAGTTTGAGACCAGCCTGGCCAACATGGGGAAACCCCGTCTCTACTAAAAATACAAAAATTAGTTGGGCGTGATGGTGTGCACCTGTAATCCTAGCTACTTGGGAGGCTGAGGCAGGAGAATCACTTGAACCCAGGAGATGGACGTTGCAGTGAGCTGAGATTGTACCACTGCACCCAGCCTGGGCAACAGAGTGAGACTCCATCCCCCGCCCCCCAAAAAAAAGTCTTGCCACAGGTCAAGCAGTCAGTTAGGCTTGGAGCCTGGAGTGACCCTGGTCTGATCTCAGAACTTGAGTGGTTTCCACTAAGCCATAGGAATCATGGTGGTTATCCAGCCATACCTTCATTCAGCACAGTCACTGAGCACCTAGTATATGCCAAGCCCTGTGTGGGTTGCTGGGGACACAGCAGGGAGCAAAGCAGGCAAGTGTTCTGTCCTTAGGAGTTTGCGTTCTCACGGAGGCATCCAGATACCCAGATACGAACAAACCAGTCAGATGCTCAGGTGTTAGACAGTGATAAGCTCAAAGGAAAGTTAAGCAGAAAGAAGGGCTGGGGCTGTTGGGGAGTGGAGTGGTAGACACAGTGGCCAAGGAAGGCCTGGGTGAGAAGGAGGCTCTTGAGCAAAGACCTGAAGGAGGTGAGGGTGCCTGACAAGCTGACAGGTGAGAGGAGAACCATGCAGGCAGATGGTCTGCCACTGCAAAGGCCCTGGGGTGGGAAGGTGCCTGGCACAGTCTAGAAGTAGCCAGGCAGGCGGGCGAGGCTGGCTGGCCCTGCGCCGAGTGCCATGCACATGATCTCAGTGGTCCTGTGAGCACGCTGTGGTTGCTCCCTGTGTGCAGAGCTCATGGGTTAAGTCTGTGTTCAGGCTCAGGGAGGTTAAGTCGCTGGTTCAAGGCCACACAGCTAGCCAAGAGGTAGAGTCAGAATGCAGCAGTGCTCTTTATTGCTGTACCTCAGAGTGCCAGAAGCCTCAGTATCAGGGTGCTCAGGTAACTAGGGCGACACCAGGGGCAGCAGTGCTGGAGTGTCAGGTCCTGGCAGTGTCTACACTGTGGCAGAGAAGATCCAGGGGGTCACAGGGAAGTGACTGGGACAGTGGGGGTGAGGCCCAGGGCAATGGCTACTTAGCAATGGGTATAGAAGATTCACCACTGCTGCTTGAGGGACAGGCTGGCACCGTGCTCAGCCCTGATTGGCCACCGCCTCTCAACCTCCCCGCAGTGCGCCAAGTGCCGGGAATCGTTCCACGGGAGCCCGCTGGGCGGTCAGCAGTGCTATCGCCTCATCTCAGTGGAGCAGGAGTGCTGCCTGGACCCCACGTCCCAAACCAACTGCTTCCACGAGCCCAAGCGCCGGGCACTAGGCCCCGGCCGCACTGTCCTCTTTGGTGTGCAGCCCAAGTTCACCAACGTGGACATCCGCCTGACGCTGGACGTGACCTTCGGCGCTGTGGACCTCTATGTCTCCACCTCCTATGACACCTTCGTGGTCCGTGTGGCCCCTGACACCGGCATCCATACTGTACACATCCAGCCACCCCCACCACCACCACCCCCGCCCCCAGCAGATGGTGGGCCCCGGGGGGCTGGGGATCCAGGAGGAGCAGGAGCAGGGGCCAGCGGTGGGCCAGGTGCCCCAGCAGAGCCACGGGTGCGGGAGGTGTGGCCACGGGGCCTGATTACCTACGTGACAGTGACAGAGCCTTCGGCAGTGCTGGTGGTCCGCAGCGTGCGGGACCGGCTGGTCATCACCTACCCGCACGAGCACCATGCCCTCAAGTCGAGCCGCTTCTACCTGCTACTGCTGGGCGTGGGAGACCCGAGTGGGCCCGGCGCTAACGGCTCAGCTGACTCGCAGGGCCTGCTCTTCTTCCGGCAGGACCAGGCCCACATCGACCTGTTTGTCTTCTTCTCCGTCTTCTTCTCCTGCTTCTTCCTCTTCCTCTCACTCTGTGTGCTCCTCTGGAAGGCCAAGCAGGCCCTGGACCAGCGGCAGGAGCAGCGCCGGCACTTGCAGGAGATGACCAAGATGGCCAGCCGCCCCTTCGCCAAGGTCACCGTCTGCTTTCCACCTGACCCTGCTGCCCCGGCTCCTGCCTGGAAGCCGGCTGGGCTCCCACCGCCTGCCTTCCGCCGCTCTGAGCCCTTCCTGGCACCCCTGCTGCTGACAGGGGCTGGTGGGCCCTGGGGACCCATGGGAGGGGGCTGCTGCCCGCCAGCCATCCCTGCCACCACTGCTGGGCTGCGAGCTGGGCCCATCACCCTCGAGCCCACAGAAGATGGCATGGCCGGCGTGGCCACGCTGCTGCTCCAGCTGCCTGGTGGGCCCCATGCACCCAACGGCGCTTGCCTGGGGTCAGCCCTCGTCACACTGCGGCATAGGCTGCATGAGTACTGTGGGGGCGGCGGGGGTGCGGGAGGCAGTGGGCACGGGGCAAGCGTGGGCCGGAAGGGACTGTTGAGCCAGGACAACCTCACCAGCATGTCCCTCTGACCGGCCCAGGGTCCTCATCCACAGCAGCTGGGTCACCTGACAGGGCCACCCTGAACTTGGGCCCCTCCACCTGGGGGACCCTGGACACCATCTCCTTAGAGACCACTGGCTCCCTTCCCCCAGGAGTGCCCAGTCACTCCTTTGTTCTGCATTTAGCAGCTATTTATTGAGTACCTACTCTGTGTCAGGCACTGTGATGGGCATGGGGCAAAGCAGGAACCTAGAGATGAGGTTCCCTGATCTCATGGGACCTAGATTCTAGAGAAGGGAGACAGTCAGCACACGCACACACCCCACACATGCACACACATACACATGCACATGTGCACACATGAGTAAAATTGTTTCAGAGAGGGAGAAGTACTGTGAGGCCTCCAGAAGACATGGCAGTGAGGGATGATGGGGTGAAGTCAACTGAGCATTCAGAGGCTAGACTGAGAATGCCTGAAAAGAACCAGCCATGGGAAGAGCTTCGGGAAGCGAAGACAGAGGCCCTGAGGTGGGAGCAGGCTTTTTTTTTTTTTTTAGACGGAGTTCCGCTCTTGTTACCCAGGCTGGAGTGCAATGGCGGATCTCGGCTCACTGCAACCTCCGCCTCCTGGGTTCAGGCAATTCTCCTGCCTCAGCCTCCTGAGTAGCTGGGATTACAGGCACGCACCACCATGCCCAGCTAATTTTTTGTATTTTTAGTAGAGACGGGGTTTCACCATGTTGACCAGGATGGTCTCGATCTCTTGACCTGGTGATCCACCCGCCTCGGCCTCCCAAAGTGCTGGGATTACAGGCTTGAGCCACCGCGCCCGGCGGGAGCAGGCTTGTTTTATTGGAAGGACCAGAAAACTGGCAAGTGTGACCCAAACCAAGTGTGAGGAGACGAGGCTGGGGACAGGCAGGGGCTGGACCACCCAGAGCCTCGTGGGCCCCACGTGGGATTTGGTATTTTATTCTCAGAGCAACTGGAAGCTGTTGGACGGTTTGATGAAGGGGAGTGACAGGATCCTATGTACCTATTTAAGAGGTTACTCAGGTGTGCTGTGGAGAATGGATTGGAGGGACAAGAGGGACAGCAGGGGCGTGGTGGGCCAGAGCAGGGTGGTGGCAGTGAGGGAGTGGGGCTCAGACGTGGGATGTGTGTGGAAGAATGGGATGATGGTGTGGATGTCGGGGCGAGGGAGGAGACAAATCCATGATGACCCCTAGCTTTGTGGCCAGAACTGTGGGTGGATGAGGGGGTTGTTGATTGAATGGGGCAGATGGGGCTTGTGAGGAAGATGAGAGTCTGGTTGTTGACGTGAGATGCCCTTCAGACATCTCTTCAGTCGGGTCCTACTAGGATAGCGAAACACTGGGAGTATTTCAACAGCAGAAATTGAGTGGGGTATTGGTAGTGCTGGCGAGGGAAGCAGCTGGGAAGAGACAGATGGCACCATGAGACAGCTTGGAGGTGAGCAGGAAGGACCCCCAGGCTGCAGGGTCAAAGCTCAATGGTGGTGTTATTACCTGACCAGGGACCAGGGTTACCCAGCGAAGCTAGAACAGAGGCCTGTTAAGAGAGGGCCTCAGAGGGGACAAAACCTCTGCCTGAGATGCCACTCCTTGGGCATGGGGGACACTGAGGTTGGGGATGGAAATGCCAGAACTCAACACACAGCCCTGTTCCAGACAGTGCTGTCTGGAAGATTTCTGGGCTCTCCCGAGGGGCTGCGCCACAACCAAGCCACCTCCTTGGACTCCTGTCCTTTACCTCTGGAGGACCTCCTTCCCTTCGATATGAGCTGTCTTGAACTTGGGACTCGCCTTTCTCAAGACGTCCATCACCAGCTCCTGGAGGAACTGGACCCTGCATCTTCCCCTCATATGGAGCCTTGGTGTGAGGCCCTGCTAATGCGTGCATGTCAGAGGCAGCAGGGGCCACATCCGAAGAAGAGGGGAGCAAATTAACAAAAAGTGTGGGGAAGACCCAGGTGTCTGAGCGCATCTGCACATGTCGCAGGAGGGATGGGTCTCGGCTGCGACCCAGCCCCGAATGCTGGATAACTGGGATAATTGCCCTTGTGATGGGGCCACCTCCAAGCTGGGGTGGCTTTGTTCCTGGGTAAAGGGTCTGCCATGACCGAGTGCAGTAAATACCAATAAACAGCTCTTGTTTCCCAGAGGGATGTGCTGAGGGGAGTCGTGGGCGGTGAGGCCTTTGACCCTCCCCTCTAGATCTGCAGGGTGACCCCAGTTTGGCTCAGGAGGGAAAACAGGCTGCCTTGGTCCCAGCTACGGCTTTGTTTTTTTGTTTTGTTTTTGCTTTTTGCGGGGGGACAGTCTCACTCTGTTACCCAGGCTAGAGGGCAGTGGCACCTTCATATCCTGGGTTCAAGTGATTCTCATGCCTCAGCTTCCCGAGTAGCTGGGATTACAGGCACTCTTTCCCCCACACCCGGCTAATTTGTTAATATCTTTAGAGGAGACAGGGTTTTAACATGTTGGCCAGGCTGGTCTCAAACTCATGACCTGAAGGGAGCCACCTGCCTTGGCTCCCAAAGTGCTGGAATTATAGGCGTGAGCCACTGTGCCCTGCTAATTTTTTTATTTTTAGTAGAGACAGGGTTTCACCATGTTGGTCAGGCTGATCTTGAACTCTTGACCTCATTATCCGCCTGCCTCAGCCTCCCAAAGTGCTGGGATTACAGGTGTGAGCCATTGTCCCAGGCCCATGGTATTTCCATACTTTGTGGGCAATTTAAGGGATTTTCAGGGCTTACTTGGACCTCACGTGAGTTTTGCCTTTATGAGCTGACAGTAGCATCTACCCTCCAGGATGTGACCATGTACTTGCACTTGTATGAACTGAGCAGCACGTCCTGGACTGTTTGCTTAACATGTTACTGCTGTGGTTTCATTTGGCCTTTCCGACAACTATATGAGGTAGGTACCCTGTAATCCCCATTTGCAGATGAGAAAACGGGTCATAGACATGGGTTGTTGCATGACAGCTGTCAGTTGACTCTCAAACACATGTGCCTGACCAGCATGCTCTTCTGCCTCCTGAGGAAGGACCCCTTAACTTAGGTTGATGGAGCAGAAAGCTGTTCCAGCACAGAGTGGGCACTGGGGCAGGGTCCAAAAGAGTTGATTTCTCAGCTGGGTGAGGTGGCTCATGCCTATTATCCTAGCACTTTGGGAGGCCGAGGCAGGTGGATCACCTGAGGTCAGGAGTTCAAGACCAGCCTGGCCAACATGTCGAAACCGTCTCTACTAAAAGACAATTATCTGGGCATGATGGCATGTGTCTATGGTCCCTGCTACTTGGGAGACTGAGGCAGGAGAATCACTTGAACCTGGGAGGCAGAGATTGCAATGAGCTGAGATCATGCTACTGCACTCCAGCCTGGGCAGCAAGAGCGAGACTCTGTCTCAAAAAAAAAACACAATTTCTGCTGGGGATAAGGCAGAATTTACCAACTAGAGAGCTAAGAAGCGCTAGATGTGCTGCCCTTAGAGGGAGTCCCGAGGCTGTGGAGTTTCTACTGCATGAGCAGAAAGGAGCTAAGGTTTTTCAGGACTCCTCTGTTACGCACAGACTGCTCAGGTGAGGTGTCTCCTAATAGTCATCCTGTGACTTCGCCCTCCTAAGCAGACAATCTGCATTGTGACTGGGCCTTTTCCCTGGGATGCATAGCCACGCTCCATGGTACATGTTCCTCCCTCCACGTCAGCCCTCAGCCGTTGCTTCTCCCTGCACACACCTGAGTGCAATAGCGTTGAGGTGGGGGAAGAGTCAGGGCATGGAAGGCTGGATGCCTGGGTTCTAGCCCATGTATGGCTCCCAACCGTCTGGGGACTTTAGGGATAGAGGAGATATTTTAGTGAGGGCCTACAGCCCTCCAGGCACTGTGCTGGGTGCTTGGTGTTAGTCTTGATCGTCCCAGCGTCATAGCTGGGAGGTGCCAGCTTGGTTTTCCATTTTGCCCATTTGAAAGCTCTGTTGCCTAAGAACTCAGGGCTATTTCAGACGAGCCAGACTGTGACACAAGCCTGTCTCTGTTGCCCCACACATTACCTTCGAAGTGGCTTCCCTTTTCTAAGCCAATGTCTTCTGATTACCTACAATGGGCCCTGCGTTGTGCAGAGAGCTGGAGACAGAGCAGTGAACAAGGTCTCTGCCCTCATGGAGCTGATAAGCCAGCGTACTGCCCAGTAGTAAGTAAATGACGCAACATGCTGGAGATTGAGCAGAAAAGGCAGTGAACGAGCAGGGGGTTGGCACTTGCTTTTTTTTTTTTTTTTAATTTGGTTTTTTTGAGACAGACTTCCACTCGTTGCGCAGGCTTGAGTGCAATGACGCGGTCTCAGCTCACCTCCTGGGTTCAAACAATTCTCCTGCCTCAGCATCCCGAGTAGCTGGGATTACAGGCACCTGCCACCACACTTGGCTAATTTTTGTATTTTTAGTTGAGACTGGGTTTCATTATGTTGGCCAGGCTGGTTGCAAACTTCTGACCTCAGGTGATCCACCCACCTTGGCCTCCCAAAGTGCTGGAATTACAGGTGTGAGCCCGGCCTGGCACTTGCTATTTAACATAAGGTGGGATGAGAAGGGCTCTCTCTTAAGATGACACATGAACAGAAATGAGGGAGTGAGCCAGAGGGAAATCTGAGGGAAGAGCATTCCAGGCCGAGGGAACAGCCAGCGCAAAGGCCCTGATGTTGGAGTGTGCCTGACATTTCAGAGAAACAAGACTCATGTGGTTGGAGCAGAGAGGGAATAAGGGGAGATAGAGAGACAAAATCACAGAGGGAACAAGAGCCACATCCTGCTGTCCCTGCACCATGTGAGGACTCAAGCTTCCACTGGTTCAGGGCTGGTGCCATGGGAAGATTCTGAGCCTGGAAGGAATGGGCTCTGACTTAGGTGTGCACGGGATTCCTCTGGGAGGAGGAGGCTAAAGGGGTAGGAGAGGGTAGGAAGGCCAGTCAGGAAGCCCCTGTGTCCACGTTGAAGAGGAGAGTGGCCAGAACAAGGTTGGGATAGCAGAGCGGGGAGAAGTGGTGAATTCTGGATATATTCCGAAAGTGGAACCAGCAGAATTTGTTGACAGATTGGACACTGGGTGAGAGAGAAAGTGGCTGAGCAACGTAACAGGTAGAGCTTGCTGTTTCCTGGAATGGCAAAGAGTAGGCAGAGTTGGTTTGGGGGTTGGGGTAGATCCGAAGTTAGGTTTTGTACATGTCAAATTTGAGATGGCTCTTTTGTTGTTGTTTTTTTTATTTATTTATTTTGAGATGGCTCTTAAGATATCCTGAGGACTTAAAAAAAAAAAAAAAAAAAAGCCAGGCATGGTGGCTCACGCCTGTAATCCCAGCACTTTGGGAGGCTGAGGCGGGTGGATCACAAGGTCAGGAGATCGAGACCATCCTGGCCAATATGGTGAAACCCTGTCTTAAAATAATAATAATTAAAAAAAAAAAGATATCCTGAGGGAAGATGTCACTCATCGAGAGAGAACAGCAAATAATAAAATAACAGTAATTTATTAATATTAGAATAGTTACATTATACATATTATAGTAGTATTAACAATGATTTTGGCCAGATGTGGTGGCTCACCCCTGTAATCCCAGCACTTTGGTAGGTCAAGATAGGTGGATTGCTTGAGGCCAGGAGTTTGAGACCAGCCTGACCAAGATGGTGAAACCTCTTCTCTACTAAAAATAGAAATATTAAGGCCAGGTGCAGTGGCTCACTCCTGTAATCCCAACACTTTGGGAGGCCGAGGCAAGCAGATCACCTGAGGTCGGCAGTTTGAGACCAGCCTAGTCAACATAGTGAAACCCTGTCTCTACTAAAAATAAAAAATTAGCCGGGCGTGGTGGTGCATGCCTGTAATCGCAGCTACTTGGGAGGCTGAGGCATGATACTCACTTGAACCCGGGAGGTGGAGGTGGTGGTGAGCCAAGATCGCACCATTGCACTCCAGCCTGGGCAAAAAGAGTGAAACTCTTGTCTCAAAAAAAAAAAAAAAAAAAAAAAGTTTTAGTTCCAGAGAAACTTAGGCTTGGAAGTTCCCTGCTTTGGAGCTGAAGTCCCCCAAGCCTGTTCGAATTGTGTGCAGGCCAAAAGCCCATAGGCATGGAGCAGGCAAGGGCACTCTCCTGTGTTTTTCCTCTGAACTTCAGTGCCCCCACCCTCCCAAGACTGACTTTCTGGTTTTGCTTATTTTCAGAATGCAGGCAGCTTCGGGTAGGGAGCCTGCAGCTAAAGGATTAGACGTTTTACTTTGTATGGGTGAGCGCGCCTGGGGTTTGGGAGGGATAAATTGCCAAGGTCACACACTGCCTGTCGGGGTCACACGTAGGCATCTGTTGAGCCCCACCTCTCTCACCAATCCTTTCTCTCCACCCAGATTCCTACCCTGGGACAAAAATGGATATGGCCGGAGTTGGTTTTCAGGTTTTTATTGTGGGTGTATTTCTGGCAGCAAGACGGGAGCGGTGGGGCAGGAAGGCCGGGAGAGACTGGCGGAAAAGGACTGGGAACACGGGGATTTCGTTACTCTCGGATCTTCAGCTCCCGCGCCATCTGGCAGAGCGCGCAGGGCAGACAAAAGGTGAGGGCCGCCCAGTCGTGTCCGACAGAGCCCTAGAGGGTGGGAGAGAGCGGTCAGGAGCCCTGCCGTGGGTACCTGGAGGCCAGTCCCCAGCCCCCTGCTCCCGCGGGTCCCCGGCCCGGCGCGCACCTGGATGTGATAGCGCTCGCGCATGCCGGTGCGGATGGAGTGCAGGCCTCCGGGCAGGTAGGGCGCGCAGCAGCACTCGCCGAAGTCGTCGGAGATGCGGCAGGCGAGGCACAGAGGAGCGAAAGTGCCGCACAGACCTAAGCCGGGCGCTGGCGGTCAGGGGCGGGGCCAGCCGGGGTCTCCCGACGGCTCCGCCCCGGGGAGGGGCGCGGCTGACTTGCGGCGGAGGGAAGTTGAGGGTCTCAGAGGGAGCTCAGGGTTGGGGGAAGCAAAGGAGAGAGCCCAGAGGGAATTAGAGGGCCGAGGAGAGGGTGTCTTAGAGATTGGAAGATAGGGTTTTTCTTTTCTTCTTCTTTTTTTAAGAAATTGAAGCCTTGCTATCGCCCAGGCTGGAGTGCAGTGGTGTGATCACGGCTCACTGCAGCCTCGACGTGCTGGGCTCAAGCAATTATCCCGCCACAGCCTCCCGAGTAGCTGGGACTACTGGTGTGTGCCACCATCCCAGGCTAATTTTATTTTTTATTTTTGCAGAGATGAGGGTCTCATGTTGCCCAGGCTGGTCTCAAGCCCCTGGCCTCAAGAGATCCTCCTGTCTCGGCCTCCCAAAGTGCTGGGATTACAGGCATGAGCCACCGCGCTGGGCCGGGAGTTAAGGTTTGAAGAGGGAGTTGGGGGTAACAGGGAGGAAAGCTGAGCATGTAAGGGGGAGGTTGAGGGCCCCAGAAGTTGGGTATTGGAAGGCGTGAGATCAGTAATCTAAGGAGTGCTGGGGGTCTGAAGAAAGGGTGAGCGTTACAGAGTGGGAATTCCGAGTCCAAGGAATGGAGGTGGGAGTGAGGTTAGCAGGAGGGGGGAGGTAAGTTTTTCTCTCCCGCTTCCCCCAGGCCCCGCCCCCCGGGCCCTGGAGAGGGAGCAGGCAGGCACTCACAGACAGGCATGTCGTTGCAGCAGTCCGTGAGACCTGTGTGCCAGTCACTGAGCTGGGTCTGGTAGCAGCTGGTGGTGGCGCACTGGGGTTGGCTGGTCACAGGGTAGGACATGGCTGCAGAGGTGGGAGGGGGGTCAGCTGGCAGCCTGGCAGCCTTGCAGCACCTCCTAGGTCCCGGAACTCTCCTGTCACCCTTCCCTCTGCCGGGCAGTCTGGGCGGGGCCACCAGGCCGCCCACTGAAGGACACGAATGTGCCTCCCCCTTCCCTTTTGCCACATCTGGGCACCAGCAGCCCCAGTCTGTCCCTGTTGATGCTGGCTCCTGCACGTCTGGTTAGGCTGGGGGTGGGGGGCTCCTGCACATCTGAGGAAGGGTGGGAACCACATCTGGGCGGGGCCTGGCAGTGCCGCCTTCTCCTCCACGTCTGGGCCTGGGTTCTGGGTTGCAGCATTTCTGGGACCTCTGGGGTGGAAGCCAGCGCCGTCTGTCTTCGAAGCAAGGGTGCCCAGGGGAGGGAGGCGGCCAGGTTCCAGTACTGAGAGGGTTGCCGGTCCACCCAGCGATCCCACCTTTGCCTTTCACGTTGTCGTGCATCTCAAACTGCATCTTGCTGGCCCTGAGGAGGTGGCGTTGGGGATGGCAGAAGTGGCCGCGGCGACAGTGGCGGAGTCTGTCCAAGGGATGCTGGATACTGGGGAGGCAGGGGGGCAAGGGACTGGGGTTCTGGGGACTGGGTTCTCAGGGGGAGGGGAGCTGAGGAGAAAGAGGCCAAGTCGGCCTGCTGGCCAGGAGAGACATGGAATAGGGGATGGATAGGGTGGGGGCGAGAAACTCGCCCCTCTTTTTCCAGCTGCCCGACAGATCCCAGAGGACCCTCCCCATACCCGAGATAGAGCTTGAGAGAGACCAAGAAATGAAGATGGACAGAGTCAGAGACACGGGGAGAAAGACCAGAGCCAGGTGCCCATAGAGCTGCCACCAGTCATGCCCACATATGCCCAGCATTTCGACTCCTCCAAAAGCTCATCTCACAGGTGAACACTGAGGCTCAGAGATGAGGAGGAGTGCCCCACATCTGATGGCCCAGGCCAAGGGGGTTCGCAGAGGAGATGCTAGGCCCCAGGACTTCCAAATTCAGCCCAGCCCACCACAGTTAAGGAGGGATTCTGGGACATTGGGAAGGACAGAGATGTCCTGAGAGACAGACAGTCAGAGCTAGGGAGACACAGATATGAGTGGGATCAAGAGGAGGGAGACCAGAGCAGAGGCACCCAACTTCAAAGAAGAGGGCTCTGGAGGGGCTGCTCCTACCTGCGGATTGTGATGGCAGTGATGGAGACAGACGTGTGGAGACGCGGGCACTGACTTCTTCTC
Source organism: Callithrix jacchus (assembly GCF_049354715.1). Classification (NCBI taxonomy): domain Eukaryota; kingdom Metazoa; phylum Chordata; class Mammalia; order Primates; family Cebidae; genus Callithrix; species Callithrix jacchus. The sequence continues at coordinate 37,422,970 of NC_133523.1, forward strand.
AGCCCAGAGCCACTTATATGGGCGGCCAGGCAGCCCTGGGCGGGGCTCTAACTGAGATGCTCACGGAGCCCAGCCCGTCAGGTCAGGTCGACCCTCTCCCTGCACTGGGATTTCCTCCCTCTTCACTTCCTTCCCTCCACTTCCCCTCCTGCCTCAGCTCCCAGGATTGAGGGGAGAGAAGGTGGGGGAGGTGGGGGGGCACAGCGGGGTCAATGTGCAGAGACCAAAAGAGAGGGAGAGACAGAAACAGTGTGAGAAGGGCAGGCAGGGAAGTCCCTCTAGACAGAAGGGAGAGAGAGAAGGAGATTCAGAGAGGTGGAAAGATGCTAATAAACAGAGGGATGCAAACATGTGAGAAGAAATAAAAGAGGGGAGATGGGTGAGGTGTGGTGGCTGACACCTGTAATCTCAATGCTCTGGAAGGCTGAGCAGGGAGGATCGCTTGAGCCCAGGAGTTGGAGACCAGCTTAGGCTCAAGGGAGACCCCATCTCTACGAAAAACACAAATAAAATTAACTGGGCATGGTGGCATGCACCTGTAGTCCCAGCTACTTGAGAGGCTGAGGCTGGGGCAGGAGGATCGCTTGAGTCCAGAAGGTTGAGGCTGCAGTGAGCTGTGTTCTCGACACTGCACTCCAGCCTTGGTGACAGAAGAAAAGGGGAGCTGGGAGACAGAAGAGAGATGGAGATGGAAAAGTGGAGGGGCAGGTCGGGGGGGGGGGATCACTGAACAGGCTTAGAGGGCAGGGAAATGGTGAGAGGTGCTAGGTGGGGAGAGAGAAAGGCGGGGTGGCATGGGAGAGAGTGCTGTGTGGGACTCTCCTTTCAGGGTCTCTCTCATCTCTTTCAGTGATGTCCCTATTTTCCTGGGAAAGGGGGCAATGTCCTCCCCATTCAAGCCAGAAGACACATGGGGGGCAGTGTGTTTTGAGGGATGACTCATGTAAGAACCAAAGTAAATAAACATACCTCACCCCAGCTCCAAATTGGGCAGGGAGGAGGCTGCAAACTGAAAAGCCACAGTTCCTGAAGGACGTGACGTGACCCAGGACTCCTGGGTCCTGATGGAGCAAAGGACTGGGGGCTTGGAGCCCTGGGTCTGAGGGTGGAGGGGCTGGGGCCCCGGACTCCTGCATCTCATGAGGCCAGGCTGCACACCCCTCAGTGGGATAGGGGTCCTAGGATTCCACACAGCTGGGCTCCTGAGCAGGGGAGGAGCTGGGGGCCTGGATGCCTGAGCCACCAAAGTCTCCCCCCAACAGGCCTGACAGGGTTGGGAAGTGACTCAGTCAGGGAAGCAGTGTTAGAGCTGGGTGGGGTACCTAGCACGGGTGTCACCCCAAAAATGTAGGAGGCACTAGAAAATTGGGGTGTCACCTGCAGAGAAGGTGGTGTCATCACCCCACTGGGCATGGGGTGATGGCAGGTGGATCGCCCTGCTAGCCTGGGATCCCAGGTGTCCCCTCCCTGCTTCCAACATATTAGGACCCAAACCTTGGGCTCCCAGCACCACCTAGATGGTTGGGTGTCCTTGTCCCCAGAACTGCTGGCAGCGCTCACTGTCTTGCCTGTGTATGTCAGTCATTGGTCCTGGAGCCAGAATGTCTGGGGGACATCTCCCCACTTCCTTTTTTTTTTTTTTTTTTTTTTTTCTGAGATGGAGCCTCGCAATGTCACCTGGGCACTCTCTTGGCTCACTGCAACCTCCGCCTCCCAGGTTCAAGTGATTCTCCTACCTCAGCCTCCTAAGTAGCTGGGATTACAAGTGCCTCCCACCACGTCTGGCTAATTTTTGGTATTTTTAGTAGAGACAGGGTTTCACCATGTTGGTCAGGCTAGTCTCGAACTCCTGACTTCTTGATCAACCTGCCTCAGCTTCCCAAAGCACGTGAGTCACCACGCCCAGCCCTTCTCTCCACTTCTCTCCTACCATCCCTGTCTCCCATCTCTGAATCTTCATCTCTCACCCTGCATCTTCCCCTCTCCAGCTGGGAATCTCCTTTTTTCCTCATCTCTGCAAATCTGTTTACAAATCTCTGTCTCTTTATCTCTGGGTCTCTTTCCTCCCAGGCTCTGTGTCTCTGTGCCCTTATCCCCGAGTCTCTGTCTCCTATGTCAAAATCTCTTCTGAATCTGGCTTCCCATCTCTCTTCCTCTCCAGATCTGCCCCATGGAGGCAGCCACAAGGCCCCATTCCCCCTGCTGTCCAGAATAAGGGTGCAGGTGACTCAAGGTCAGTCATCTCCAAGGACCCTAGAGCTTCCAGGATGATACTCTGAGTTGTCCTCAAGTTTCCTCTCTCACTCCTGACACAGCCTGGGGGCCCCAGTTAGATCTAGCAATTCATGCAGGTGAGGAAATTGGGACTGGGGAAGCTATGAGGTGGCCTGCTTGGGTGTGAGGAGGGCTGTGAGCAGGAGGAGGAGCTCCTGGGGGGCTGAGGAGTGATGGTGGCCCAGTCATCAGGCATCAGCCTACATCCCCCTTGAACAGGGTTGCCACATAAAATACAGGATTCTAATCTCAGCACTTTGGGAGGCCAAGGTGGGCAGATCACGAGGTCAGGAGATTGAGACCATCCTGGCCAACATGATGAAACCCTGTCTCTATGAAAAGTACAAAAATTAGCTGGGCGTGGTGGTGCACACCTGTATTCCTGGCTACTCTGGAGGCTGAGGCAGGAGAATCGCTTGAACCCAGGAAGCAGAGGTTGCATTGAGCCGAGATCGCGCCACTGCACTCCAGCCTGGGCAGTAGAGCGAGACACCATCTCAAAAAACAACAAAAAAACCAGGATTCTGTAAAATCTGAAATTCAGATAAGCAACCAACACTTTATTTTTTTAGTGTATGTTTTATGTAGTATTTGGAACGTGTTTATACTAAAAAAGTATTTGTTATTTATCTGAAATTCAAATTAAATTGGGCTTCCTATATTTTTATTTGCTAAATCTGGAACCCTGTAATCAAAGACAGAGGAATCCAGAACTCCAGCCCCCTCTTTTCTCAGAACCTGGGAGTCTTCCCCAGCCTTCCCTCCTTAGGATCTGAGAGTCCAGGTCCCAATCCTCCTCCTCCCCCTTAGAAGGAATGGGGCACCCAGCCCCCTCCTCCCTCGGAAATACAGGAGTTCAGGCTCCCAGCCCCTTTTTCCCTAGAACCCAGGCGTCCAGACCAGGTCTGAGTCCAGTTGCCCAATGTGTGTTTCACAAGGTGGGTTGTGCCATCTGTGGCCCTGGGGAAACCGGTTGAGCTGAGCGGACAAGTGGGGTGGCCCCCTTCCCATCCTCAACCTGCTGTTTCCTTGAGGGCCAGCCCAGCGGGGCTGGGAGCGGAACAGGAGGGACTCTGGGAGCTCTGGGTGTGCCCCTGTGTTCTGGTCTGGGTGTGTTGTGTGTGGTTGTGACCAATTGTCATGACAATCTCCAACTGTCATGATGTGTCTCTTTGTGCTTTTTCTATGGTCTGCGGTGCGATGTGAGAGGGTCTGTTCTATTTGTGTGTCTGTATTGCCCTCCTGTGAGTCTACGCTGGTGTTTGGGTGTGTTCTCAGTTATTCTGATTCTATCATTCTGATTGGATTAAGGCAGCAAGTATTTATTAAATGGTAGCCTTATGTGGTGGACTCTGGAGCCAGAAAGCCTGGGTTCAAATTTTTTTTTTTTTTTGAGATGAAGTTTTGCTCTCGTTGCCCAGGGTGGAGTGCAATGGCATGATCTCAGCTCACTGCAACCTCCACCTCCTGGATTCAAGTGATCTCCTGTTTCAACCTTTCTAATGGCTGGGATTACAGGCCTCCACCACCACCATACCTGGCTAATTTTGTATTTTTAGTAGAGACGGGGTTTTACTATGTTGGCCAGGCTGGTCTCGAGCTCCATACCTCAGGTAACATACCCGACTCAGACTCTCAAAATGCTGGGATTACAAGTGTGAGCCACAGCACTTGGCTCCAAATTCTTTTTTTGTTGAGACAAAGTCTCACTCTGTTGCCCAGGCAGGAGTGCAGGGAGTGGGGGAACTCACTGCAGCCTTGACCTCCCTGGCTCAAGTGATCCTCCTACCTCAGCCTCCTGAGTAGCTGGGACCACCGGTATGTGCCACCATGCCAACTTTTTTTTTTTTTTTTTTTTTAGACAAAGCCTTGCTCCGTCTCCCAGGCTGGAGTGCAGTGGTGAAGTGGTGTTATCTTGGCTTATTGCAACTTCCACCTCCCAGGTTCAAGTGATTCTTCTGCCTCAAGCCTCCCGAGTAGCTGGGGCTACAGGTGACTAATATTTGTATATATATATATTTTTTTTTAGTAGAGATGGGATTTCACCATATCGGTCAAGCTGGTCTTGAACTCCTGACCTCGTGATCCACCTCCCTTGGCCTCCCAAAGTGCCGGGATTACAGGTGTGAGCCATGGCACCTGGCCCATGCCAGCTAATTTTAAAATTTTTTTTGTAGAGACAGAGTCTTGCAATGTTGCCCAGGCTGGTCTCAAGCAATCCTCCTGCTTTGGCCTCTGAAAGTGTTGGGATTAAAAGTATGAGCCACTGTGCCCCACCTGGGTTCAAATTCTGACTGCTGGGTTCAATTTCTGACTGCTGGCTGGGAACAGTGGCTCACATCTGTAATCCAAGCACTTTGGGAGGCCGAGGCAGGCAGATCACTTAAGGTTAGGAGTTCAAGACTAGCCTGGTGAATATGGTGAAACCCCATCTCTACTAAAAAAAAAACACAAAAAAATTAGCCAGGTGTGGTGGTGTGTGCCTGTAGTCCCAGCTATTCGGGAGGTTGAGACAGGATAATTGCTTGAACCCAGGAGGTGGATGTTGCAGTGAGCCAAGATTGAGCCATTGCACTCCAGCCTGAGTGACAGAGTGAGACTCCATCTCAAGAAAAACACACCAAATTCTGGCTGCCTGTCCTTGGGCAAGTCACTAAACTTGTTTAGACCTCAATTTTCCCACCTATAAGATGGGTTGTTACAAATAAGGTTGTTTAGAGGATTAAATAAAAAGTGTGCCGGGTGTGGTGGCTCATGCCTTAATCCCAGCAGCTTGAGAGGCTGAGGTGGACAGCTCACTTGAGGTCAGGAGTTCATGACCAGCCTGGCCAACATGGTGAAACTCCATGTCTACTAAAAATACAAAAGTTAGCTGGGCGTGGTGGCAGGCACTTGTAATCCCAGCTACTCGTGAGGCTGAGGCAGGGGAATCGCTTGAATCCGGGAGGTGGAGGTTGCAGTGAGCCGAGATGGCACCACTGCACTCCATCTTGGGCAACAGAGTGAGACTCTGCCTCAAAAAACAATAAAAATTTAAAAAAGGCTGGGTGTGGTGGCTCACGCCTGTACTCCCAACAGTTTGGGAGGCTGAGGTGGGTGGATCACCTGAGGTCAGGAGTTCAAGACCAGCCTGGCCAATGTGGTGAAACACCGTCTCTACTAAAAATACAAAAATTAGCTGGGCATGGTGGCGTGTGCCTGTAATCCCAGCTACTTGGGAGGCTGAGGGAGCAGAATCGCTTGAACCTGGGAGGCGGAAGTTGCAGTGAGCCAAGATCGTGCCATTGCACTCCAGCCTGGGTGACAAGAGTGAAACTCTGTATCAAAACAAAAAAAGAAAAGTATTTGGAATTGTGTCTGTCACGTAGAAAATATTTTGTGTTGTTGCTGCTACTGCTGATGTGTTCTAGTTGCTAGGGATACTGCTGGGTTCTTCTAGTTCCTACTAGAAAGACAATGAGCAAAGACTGGGGTTATTTCCCTAGGCTTTGCTCATTGTCTTTCCAGTAGGAGGTGGATGCGTGGCCTCTCACTGACTGGGCATGTAATTGCATCGCTGGGGTGTCTGTTTTGCATGTGGAATAGGTTTCTTGTGTGCTGTCATCACGGGTGAGTCTGTGATTGTTTGCCTATGTTTGTGTTTGTGCTTGTAGGCAATATTGCTGTGTGTGTGTGATTCTTTGATTGTGTGGGTGCAAATGCAAGATCAAATCTAACACAAATTGTGAAGGCACGCGTTTGGTGTGATCTTGTGTTTCTGACTCTGAGGTGCTGGGAGTGTGTCTGTAATTGGAGTCTTGAGAACCCTTCTCTCAGCTGTGAGGCTACTCCCCTACATAGGTGACCCCTGGGAGAGAGATCCTTCCAAAATAAGCCTCAGTTTCACTCTAACGGGGATAGTGGGCCCAGTGGCTCAGGGAGAAACTCAAGGTTGAAAGGGAAGGTGGGAGGAGAACAATGAGGCCAGGGAGAGGCTGAGAAACGTGATGGTGACACAGAAAAACAATGGCTGGATGGGGACAGAAGAAGAGCTGCACAGAGATGGGGATGCCTGTCCATTCATTCTGTGAGCACTTCCTGCAATGTGCCAGGACCTCTGGTTGGTTCAGGGCCTGGGGGAAAGCGGAGACCCAGAGAGATGAACACCCACCAGGAACACCGTTGCTGCCTCAGGGTGGCCCTCTGCCTCCACAGTGGGCTTCAGTGACAGTTAAAAAAAAATTTTTTTTTTTTTGAGACAGTCTCACTGTGCTACCCAAGCTGGAGTGCAGTGGCATGATCTCGGCTCATTGCAACCTCCGCCCCCTGGGTTCAAGCGATTCTCCTGTATCAACCTCCTGAGTAGCTGGGACTAGAGGTGCTTGCCATTGTGCCTGGTTAATTTTTGTATTTTTAGTAGAGAGGGGGTTTCACCTTCTTGGCCAGGCTGGTCTTGAACTCCTGACCTCGTGATTCTTCTGCCTTGGTCTCCCAAAGTGCTGGGATTACAGGCATGAGCCAGTGTGCCCGACCCTCAGTGACAGTTCTGAGTGACGGAGATGCAGAGATGAAGAGGGATGGAAAAGGCCAGATCTGTGTAGATCAAAGAACAGAGGCCGAGGAGGAAAGGTCCTTTCCAGGCTAAGGGCACCCCCATGATTCATTTTCTTATCACCTCCTAATAGGCTAATGATGTATCTGTGCCTCCTAATCATTATTTTCCACCGAAACCAGGCTCACACCCACAGTCAGAAGGGTTGAACCAGCTTAGCATTGTGGATTTACGGGAGAAAATGCCTGGGAGACCCCATCCTTGGCCCTGCCTTTCCCAGGACCCAGGAGTCTGAGTCCCCGCCTCTCCAGTCCCCCAGACCCAGGAGTCCCAGCTCTCAGCCCCTTTCCTTTTCTTGTTGCCTGCCTTTTCTTTTTTCTCTCTGGGTCTGTGACTTTTTATCTCCATCTGTGTTTTGTGTCTCTCTTGTATTGTTACGTCTGTATCTTGATTCTCCCTCACTGGGCCTCAATTTTCTCACTTGTAAAATGGGGATAATAATAATAATAATCCAATCTCTCAGAGCTGTGATGAGGAAGACATGAGATAATTATGTAAAACGCTTAGCACAGAACCAGGCCACAGTAAACTCCGTAAAGAAAGCGCTATGATTATTACTGTTTTATTCTTTTTATCTCCCTTTTGGTATCTCTGTTTTCCTCTTGGTCTCACGTGAGTCTCTAGTCACCTCTAGCTCTGGCTTCCTTTTGCAGACATCACCTGCCCCTGACTTCCCTTTTCGGGATAAAGAAAGGGCATATCCAGGCCAGAGCTTCCCCTAAGCCTCTTCCCTCTCCTTCTCTATAGACCGAGCTCCACCTCATTACCCAGAACACTTGCCTGGGGGTAAGGCCTGGCTCCCTTCCCATAAATAGCCTCATAAAATCCTGAACCCCAAACCTGTCATCCCTGGGCGGGCGAGTGACTCAAGATCTCGGAGTTCCCGCTCCTAGACACCAACCCTTCAGGTTCCCTGCCCCCTCTTCCCTCTGACCCAGGGGTCTGGGCCCCCAGTCCCTCCTTCCTCGCGTTCCAGCCTTCTCCTCCTTCGAGATCAAGGAGTCTGAACTCTTAGATCCCCAACCTTCCTCAAGACCCAAGGATCAGGTCAACAAACAGCCCAGGTATGTGGAGCCAGAATCCCCATTCATGGCTATTCTGCGACAGTCTACGCCCGGTGCTCCCACCCCGATTCGGTCCCTCCGGAGGCGGGTCCGACAGGCGAGGCTCTCCTTCGAAGTCTAGCTGCGATAAGCTATCCGTGACGTCAGTCACTGCCTTCCAGCTAATGGCACTCAGCCTTCTACTTCCCTGGACCAGTCAGGACACTTTCCCTAGTAGGCGGGACCACAGCCCAACTTGAACAGCGATAGGCTGCCGTAGACGCCAGTCTCTGCCAGGCCCCGTCAGTCGGCCAATAGAACATAGACCCGGAACCTGACGCATCGGAATCCCGGTGTACTCTGCGGAGGCCCGAGCGGGCTCGCGTGGGAACCAGTTCTGCGGGTCCGGTCGGGTAAGCCCTTCCCAGCACGCCTAGTATTGGGATTCTGGACAGAGCTCGGGTGGGAAACCGTGAGGCATGGTGAGGCTTGAGGCGGAAGGGGGAACTCAGCCCCGGCGAACCCATCTTGCTTCACTGGAGAAACTGAGTCCGGGAAGGGGGATCTCAGTTATTTATCCATCCATTCTTCCCAGCTTAAGCCTGATTCTCGTCTACTCCTGCCTTCCTGCTCCTTCATCCGTTCAGCTCTTCCTTCCCTCCTTAACTCCCTCACTCACAGATTCCCTGGTCTAGCCACTCACTCATACACTGTCCCACCTATTACTTAGACAAATATTTCCGGAGGCGTCTGGTGTGCCAAGCCTCGTGCTGGGCGATGCTGGTACCAAGATGAGTCAGGCCTGGGCCGTGCCCTCAAGGAGCCCGGGTCAGATGGGAGGACAGACATTGACGGGCAGGGGTGTGCAGAGGCGATGGGAGGTCCGGGAGAGACTGTTTTTAGTTTGGTGTGGTTCGCAAAGGGTTTCCAGGGGAGGGACCATTGGAGCTGGATCTTGGAGGGGTAGGAGGTGCCAGGCAAAGTGGAGAAGAGGGTGTGGGGAGGGTGTTTTTGCGTGACCAAAGGCAGGGAGGCATCCAGGAGCAGTGCTGTGTGCAGGTGCCCAAGGGGAAGGCCAGTCAAGTCTGTGTGGCCAGTAGGGGAACTGTAAGGCTGGAGGAGGCCGAAGAGATGGGCAGAATCCAGGCTGAGGAGCTTGGAGTTTGTCCTGAGGGTGAGGGGGTAGTGGAGAGCCATGGAAGGGTTGAGAGTAGCGGAGGACAAGGTCATAGTTGGACCACAACTGGAGGAATGGAACTGGAAGCCAGTGGCCCAGGAGGTGGCTCTGACAGGGATTCAGGGAGGAGAGTGGAGCCTGGATCAGGGAAGAGGTCGAGGGGATAAGATAGAGATTCAGGAGGCAAGGCTGGGTGCAGTGGCTCATGCCTGTAATCTCAGCACTTTGGGAAGTCGAGGTAGGAGGATCACTTGAGCCCAGGACTTTGACACCAGCCTGGGCAACATAGTGACAGCTTCAACTCTACGAAAAAATTAGCTGGCTGTGGTGCTGTGTGCCTATGGTTCCAGCTACTGAGGAGACTGAGGCAGGAAGATCACTTGAGCCTGGGAAGTGGAGGCTGCAGTGAGCCAAGATCGTGCCACCACACTCCAACCCGCACAAGAGTGAGACCCTGTCTCAAAAAAAAAAAAAAAAAAAAAAGAGAGATTCAGGAGGCAGAGAGAACAGAAAGTGGGAATTGATGGGCTATGGGACAAGGGAGCATCCAGGATGAGACCCAGAGCTCTGGCCTGGAGGACGGTGTAGCCATCCCTGAGGTGGGGACAGGAAAGGAGCAGGTTGATGTGTAGTGACTCTTTTTTTTTTTTTTTGAGACGGAGTTTCGCTCTTGTTACCCAGGCTGGAGTGCGATGGCGCGATCTCAGCTCATCGCAACCTCCGTCTCCTGGGTTCAGGCAATTCTCCTGCCTCAGCCTCCTGAGTAGCTGGGATTACAGGCACGCGCCACCATGCCCAGCTAACCTTTTGTATTTTTAGTAGAGATGGGGTTTCACCATGTTGACCAGGATGGTCTCGATCTCTTGACCTCATGATCCACCTGCCTTGGCCTCTCAAAGTGCTGGGATTACAGGCTTGAGCCACCGCACCCGGCTAAGGGTAGTGACTCTTTTAAAAGACAGAGGTGAGCAAGGGATTCTATGAGTTGGACACGGGAAGCTGTCACTCAGGCCGGTGGATCTAGACCTTCAGGAAGAGTTCTGGGCTATACGGCTCCCTGCCCCAGCACAGGCCCTGACTCAGAAGTCACTTGTTGGGTGAACGTGACCTCTGAGCTGAGGATCCCTTGCTTCTCATCCTCTCAAGAAACCGCTTTCTTGTTTCTGCATCTTCAGTCTCTCCCACCCCGCCAGCATTCGAACATGTCCATCATCTCTAAACACATGTGCCCTGTATCAAGCCCCTTTGTGGCACCCACGGGCTCAATTCCTTACCTTCTACTCCCTCTTCAACCCACTATGTCTGGCTTCCCAACTGCCAGAGCCCTACAGTGGTGCTGGACAGCATCACTGAGGTCACCTGCTTACTGCTGAGACCTGAGGATAACATTTCAATCCTCATTTGACATGGTCCACTCCCTGAAACTCGCTTTGCCCTGCATCCTACTTCCTGGGCAGCTTCCTTCCTCTCTGGTTGCTCCTTAGAGCCCTCCAGCCTTGCCTTCCACTGCCCATCCCACCTACCCCTTTATTGGGATGTGATCCTCAGGGCTGTCTCTGTCCTGGCCCTCCTCTTGTCCCACCTGCCCAGGCTTCCTGGAAAGGTTCCAGTCCCTTGGCTCCACCTAGACTGCACTTATTTGTTTTTTGAGACAGAGTCTTACTTTATTGCCCAGGCTGAAGTGCACTTGTGCAGTCCTGGCCCACCGCAATCTCCGCCTCCCAGGTTCAAGCGATTCTCTTGCCCCGGCCTCCCAAGTAGCTGGGATTACAGGTGTGCACCCCCACACCTGGCTAATTTTTATATTTTTAGTAGAGACAGCGTTTCACTATGTTGGTCAGGCTGGTCTTGAACTCCTGACCTCAGGTGATCCACCCACCTCAACCTCCCAGAGTGCTGGGATTATAGGCGAGAGCCACTGCATCTGGCCCCAGACTGCACTTCTGACCCCTGCTGCCTCCTGGGTTGTCTTACTGAGACCTTCCAGCTCACCATGTCCAGAATGGCCTCAGGAGGCCCGGCTCCCCACACGCACCTGAGCCTAAGCCTCCTCTCAGTGAAGAGACAGCCTCACTGTCCACCTGCTCCCCTGGCCAGACCTGTGTGCCATCTCTGTTCCCTTGCTCTCCTGAAACCTTGTCAGTAAGTGCTGTTCTTCCCATTTTTTTTTGAGATGTAGTCTCGCTCTGTCACCCAGGCTGGAGTGCAGGGGTGCAATCTCAGCTTACTGTAACCTCTGCCTCGAGGGTTCAAGCAATTCTCCTGCCTCAGCCTCCTGAGTAGTTGGGACTACAAGTGCGTGCCACCACGCCCGGCTAATTTTTTAGAGATGGGTTTTCACCATGTTGGCCAGGATGGTCTTGATCTCTTGACCTCGTGATCCACCCGCCTCAGCCTCCCTCTTCCCATCTTTTATGGCTCTGGGATGCTCCACCTACACTCTCTACCCTCATAGCTCCTGCCCCAGCTCAGGCCTCCTTGGCCTGTAGGGCTCCACTTTTGCCCTTTTCGGTCCATCCCCCAGTGTTCCAGCAGGGTCTTTCTGTGCCCTGAGCTGACCCTGCTCCCTGATTCCTATGGCTCCCCGCTTCCCTCCAGTTTAGTCCAAATAGTACTCCAGGCTATCAGGTCCCTCATATCCCTCCCCACTTTGCATCTGAACTTCTGGTCTGGGGGAAGCTGTTTCTAGCCAGGTGGCAGCACTGATCACTGCCGGCCGGCTGTCACAACCTGGCATGTTTTTCCTTCCTAGCAGACTTTTGTTCATTCTTTAATGCCAACCTCAGATTACCACCTCTGTGAAGCCCTCCCTGACTACCACAGGTGGAACCCCTGGGGATTGTGACAGCCTGTGTCTGTTTCCCCACCCTCTCTGAATCCAGCATCAGAAGCCCTTTGAAGGCATGTCCTGGGTATAAATCATCTCAGTTCCAAACTCAGGGCCTATGAGGGGCCAGAGAGTTGGTCCAAGAGCTGTCACAGCTGGACAGAACTTGCATTTCCAGTTTTTGTGTGTTTTTGGAAACAGGGTCTCACTCTGTTGTCCAAGTTGGAGTTTGTGGTGGAGTCACAGCTCACTGCAACTTTGAACTCCTGGGCTTAAGTGATCCTCCTGCTTCACCCTCCTGAGTAGCTGGGACTGCAGGAGTGTGCCACTATACCTGGCTAGTTTTTAATTGTTTTTTTTTTAGAGATGGGGTCTTGCTGTGTTGCCCAGGTTGGTCTCCAACTGGAGAAACCATCCTCTTGTCTTGTCTCCCAAAGTGCTGGGATTACAGGTGTGAACCTCCGTACCCAGCTGCATTTCCAGTATTTTGTCAGTTTGTTTCTGGTTTCCTGCTAACTTTGCTTCAGTTCTGCAGGGTGTCTGGGTCACTGGAGCCTTTGAGACCCAAGAGATTATTATTTCCCCCTGGTGGATGCTGAGCCTGGTCTCCCTGGGACCAGGGCGAGTCCTGCTAACCTAAGGTCTTTAAGGGGAGGAGCTGAGGATCCAGCATTTCCTGGCAGTGTACCTGGATGAAGTCTGCGGGGAGGTGGGTCTGGTTTAGCAGGGAGTCTACTCCCTTCTGGTCCCAAGAATCCAGGCCCCTACACCCCTCATTCCAGGTTTCTTGGTTTACAGCCGCTTGAGTCCGATGCTGCCCCCTGGTGGGTAAACACCCCACCCTATTTGAGAGAGGCCAAACTAAATACTTTTTTATTTACAACAAACGAAGAAACAAACCGACCTGCAAGGGAGGGCCAGTGCCCGCCCGTGCGGTGGTCGCATCAGCAGCATCAGCAGCAGTAGAAGGCAGCGGTGGCATGCAGGTACAGCCGTCTTGGTAACCGGTGTGTGTGCGCATCCCCCTCCCCCAGGAGGTCTCAGCTTTCGGGTCCCCGCTCCGCCCCCTTGTCACCCCCGACTTAAGTAAGGCACAGCCCGCACCCCCTCCCGCCTGGCCTGGAGCGCATTCATCACGGAGGCCAGTGCAGATGGAAACAGGCTTTTAGTGTTGCCCCCCCCACCCCCGCAGCCCTCGTCTCCCCGCGCGGCCTGGCTCCAGAGAGTAGCTCAGACCGGCGGCGGGGCGGGGGCGGGAGCTGGCGCAGTGAGGACGAGGCGGATGCGCTCTACACACAGCTCCGCGGCCTGTCGCGTCTCGCGGCACAGCGACGCCAGGGTCAGGAAGCCATGTGGCAGGTCCTCCACCACGTGCAGCGTCACCGGCCGGTCCAAGTTGCGCAGTCGCCGCGCGAACATGACCGAGTCGTCCAGCATGGGGTCCAGCGCACACGCCTAAGGGGCGGGACAGGGATGGACATGGGGAGGGGGTGAGGGACCGACAGACCGGGGTTGGGTAGAGAGGAGGGGTTTGATGAACAACGGGGGTGGGAAATAGAGACATGGGGGTGAGGAGTTGGGGAGAGAATGGTGGGGATGGGGGGAATTGTGGGAAGGAAGGGAGAATGACTTTTAACTGCGCTCCCTGGCCTCTGTCCAGCCTCTCCCTTTCCATCCCCTCCAAACCCACCTTTTTTTCTCTTGACTGTCCAAGCCCAAGGGGCTGCCCCACCCATCCTGCCTCTTGGTGCTCAAAATTGCAAAAGAAAACGGGGAGGGGGGGGGCAGCCCTGACTCCTGTCCTCCTCCCTCCTGTTTGTTCGGGGCATTTTTCTCTCCTGGGGACACGCCTGTCCCTTTCTCCCCCCTCCGGAGCTTTCTCAGGTGCACTTATGCCCGGCCCGACCCTCCCTGGGTGCCCTGCCTCTCTCTCAATGCACCTGCACTGACCCCTCTGGTGCTCACCACGATGTGCACAGGTGGCAGGCTCTTGAGCATGCTGTCGGGTGCCAGCAGCGGCGACATGAAGGGATTCTTGACTATGGGTGAGGAGTAGAGGGGCATCTGTGTGGGACCCTGGCTGGAGCGCCGAGGGTGGAAACCCTGGGGAAAGGTGGCACTGACCCCCAGGCCTCTGTCCATGGGGCTCAGCTTATTTTTGGCCTCAGTCTCTTCCCCTGCATCCTCAGGCAGTAATAAGAAGTCGACATCGGAGGGTGTGGAGGGGCCAAGTGTCTCAGCTGACAGCGACATCTCGGGGGTGTCTGACGTCTCGGAGTTTCCCCTCAAGCTCAAGTCCCTCAGGGTCAGGTTCTTGAGGGAATCCGTGCCCAGTGGGCCCTGGGGTTGGGCCAGCGCTGCTTCAGACACACTGCGTCGCATCGGCTCTGAGAGAGGGGCAGCAGATAGGCCTGGCTCTGTTAGTTTGGGGGAGTGTGTGGCTGGCAGGGAAGGTCACAGGAAGGGCAGTCACCTGTGGAGGGCTGTGAAAGGCTGTGTTTCCCCAGATTCATGCCTAGGGGATAGGTGGATGCCCAGGTGATCATGGTGGGGTCTTGGCAGTAGGGCCATGTGTCTTAGTGAAGGATGTGTGTGTGACTGGGAAGGTTAGGTGCAGTTTACCTCTAGGAACCTATTTTTTCTTCTAGATCAAGGAAATGAAAGTAGTCCTTAGTTCATAGGTGGCAGGATAAGATGTGGGATTAGGTACCGCTACCCACTGGGGGATCATAATAAAGCAGTATTTTTTTTTTTTTTGAGATGGAGTTTCGTTCTTGTTGCCCAGGTTAGAGTGCAATGGCATGAACTCGGCTCACTGCAACCTCCGTTTCCTGGGTTCAAGTGATTCTCCTGCCTCAGCCTTCTGAGTAGCTGGGATCACAGGCGTGCACCACCACGCCTGGCTAATTTTGTCTTTCTAGGGTTTCTCCATGTTGGCCAGGCTGGTCTCAAACTCCTGACCTCAGGTGATCACCCACCTTGGCCTCCCAAAGTGCTGGGATTACAGGTGTGAGCCACTGAGCCTGAAATTTTTTTCTTTTTTGAGACAAAGTCTTACTCTGTCACCCAGGCTGGAGTGCAGTGGTGAGAACATGGCTCATTGCAACCTCCGCCTCCTGGGTTCAGGCAGTTCTCCTGCCTCAGCCTCCCGAGTAGCTGGGACTATAGGCATATGCCACCACGCCCAGCTAATTTTTGTATTTTTAGTAGAGACGGGGTTTCGCCATGTTGGCCAGGCTGGTCTCCAATTCCTGGCCTCAAGTGATCTGCGGGCCTGGGCCTCCCAAAGTGCTGGGATTACACTTGCTACAGGATGTAAATGCATCTAAATGATTTGAATAGTGAGCAGGCCCAGTGGTAAAGGGAGGCTCCGTTCACAGGGAGCTAACAAGTCTCCAGGGTATATCACATTCCTAGGCGTCTGGCACCTGCAGCCACACGGATCTGCCTCCTCAAATTTCCCTTGTGTTCTTCAGTTTTATCCCTTCAAGTGACCAGACAAGCAAGTGCCCAAACAGTGCTAAAGATACACTTCCAGCCACCTGGGATGCCCAGCCTGGCCTCAGTTCTGTTCATTTTATCAGACCCACACTGCCTACCCCAAGGGCCAGGATCCTACATTTTCAGTTTTTACATTTTTTTTTTGAGATAGAATCTTGTTCTGTTGCCCAGGCTGGAGTGCAGTGGTGTGATCTCGGCTCACTGCAACCTCCGCCTCCCAGGTTTAAGCAATTCTCCTGCGGTAGCCTCCCGAGTAGCTGGGATTACATGTGTGCCACCACACCCAGCTAATTTTTGTATTTTTATTTTATTTTATTTATTTATTTTTTTGAGACGGAGTTTCGCTGTTGTTACCCAGACTGGAGTGCAATGGCACGATCTTAGCTCACCGCAACCTCCGCCTCCTGGGTTCAAGCAGTTCTCCTGCCTCAGCCTCCCGAGTAGCTGGGACTACAGGCACGCACCACCATGCCCAGCTAATTTTTGTATTTTTAGTAGAGACGGGGTTTCATCTTGTTGACCAGGATGGTCTTGATCTCTTGACCTCGTGATCCACCCGCCTCGGCCTCCCAAAGTGCTGGGATTATAGGCATGAGCCACCACGCCCGGCCCTAATTTTTGTATTTTTAATAGAGATGGGGTTTCAGCATGTTGGCCAGGCTGGTCTCGAACTCCTGACTTTGTGATTAACCCACCTTGGCCTCTCAAAGTGCTGGGATTGCAGGCGTGAGCCACCACGTGTGCTCTTACTTGTCTTTATAAATCCACAAAGGTGAGGAGCAAAACAATATGAGTACCTACTTAAGTGCTCTGTGCCCAGAGGGTCAATGGAACAGAATGGGCACACCAGGGGTGTTGGCCTCTTCTAATAGCACCTACTGGGTACCACATATTGTGCTGGCCATTTGACCCAAATGGCTGGAGGCAGCCCTCACCACAGCCCAGTAAGGGTGCTCTTTTTTTATTTTTTTGAGACAAGGTATCGCTCTGTTGCCCAGGCTGGAGTACAGAGACTCAATCTTGGCTTACTGCAACCTCTGCCACCCAGGTTCAAGCGATTCTCGTGCTTCAGCCTCCCTGGTAGCTGGGACTACAGGTGTATGCCACCATACCCCACTAAGTTTTGTTCTTATTTGAGACAGAGTCTCGCTCTTGTTGACCAGGCTGGAGGGCAATGGCACAATCTCGGCTTACCAAAACCTCCACCTTCCAGGTTCAAGTGATTCTCCTGCCTCAGCCTCCTGAGTAGCTGGGATTACAGGTGCCTGCCACCACGCCCAGCTAGTAAGTTTTGTATTTTTTGTAGAGATGGGGTTTTGCCATGTGAGCCAGGTTGGTCTCAATCTCCTGACCTCAAGTGATCTGCCCACTTTGGCCTCCCAAAGTGCTAGGATTACAGGCGTGCGCCACCACACCCAGCTAATTTTTTTGTGTTTTTAGTAGAGAGGGTTTTGCCACGTTGGCCAGGCTGGTCTTGAACACCTGACCTCAAGTGATCTGCCCACCTCAGCCTCCCAAAGTGCTGGGATTGCAGGCGTGAGCCACCATGCCCAGCCTCTTCGCTGTGACTTTTGCTGTGCTAGGCTGTCCCTCCTGGCCACCCTGGTGGGGCATGTGATGGGAGGGAGTCACTCACCTGCTGTGGGCTCTGACGTTTTTTGGGACTTGCGCCCACTCAACTCCAGGAAGGAGTTGAGCCATGAGGAGGCCCCCAGACGGAAGTCCCGGAGGAGCATGGCTGTGTCCCGCCGCACCAGCCCCATCATGCCTAGGGCTTTCTGGTCTGAGTTGGAGTGGTCCTCTGTCTTTGCACCTGCAGAATATATGCGGGGAGCTGAGTTGTTCTCTTTCTATGTGTGTGTGTGTTTGTGTATAAAAAGGCTTGTATTTTAATAAGTAAAAATGGCTAAGCTACCAGAAGTTCTTCAGTAGGATTTCAGAGGGAAGGAAATTCAAGAGGCCAGGGAGCCAGACAGGTGAAGGAGCAGCAGAATTCCCCACCCACTGGCTGCCTCTGCCAGCCATAAATCTGGCACAGCCCCATGGCAGGAGGCCATGTGCCTCTGTACACACCCCAGCTGCGGGACCCCTCCTTGGAGGAGGGGGCAGGCAGGGCTGCCTTTGGTGCCACTAACCCACTGCAGTCCCCATGGTTCCTGGGCCTATCTGGAGGGTCCTTGCTAACCCCCTAAGGAGGGGGCTGCCCAGCCCTGCAAGCAGAGAAGAGGAGCTGGGGCAGCCTGGGCGAGAACCCCTGTCAGCCCCTGGCAAGGCAAGAGGCCCGCTGTCCTCCACACTCCTGCCCTCCTCATGGGGCCCAGCTCGCTGACAGCCCAGGCCTGCCAGGAAGAGCAGCTTCCCCTGCCTTTCTGCTGAGCCCAGTCTTAACGTACAGAACTTCAGGCATCTGTGGCCCCAGGGACCCAAGAATATCTGATTGCTTCAAAAGGGATAAGGCGGCTGGGTGCAGTAGCTCACGCCTGTAATCCCAGCACTTTGGGAGGCCAAGATGAGAGAATCACTTGAGCCCAGGAGTTCAAGACCAGCCTGGGCAACATAGCGAAAAACACAAAAATTAGCTGGGCATGGACATGGTGGTGCATGTCCTCCCAGCTACTTGGGAGGCCGAGGCAGGAGGATTGCTTCAGCCTGGGAGGTCAAGGCTGCAGTGAGGTGTGTTCAAGCTACTGCACTCAGCCTGAGTGACATGAGACCTTCTCTCACACACATACACAAAAAGGGACAAGGAGTGGTAGATTCCTCTGTCTGGCCTCTCCTTCCTCAGTCACAGGCATCCCAGATCCCAGCCCATCCCTGCAGGACCCAGACATCCATGCAGTCCCCTTTCCTTCTGAGGATATGGGCCTCACCAGTATAGGCGCTGACACACTTGGAGAGCACGCTGAGGGGCAGCAGTGGGTCCATGAGGCTCAGCAGGCGGGAGGGAGACGCAGCAGGCTGCAGCATTGTGGCTGGGTAGGCTGCCATGATGCCATCTGGCACCCGCACCCCATAGGCTGCTGCCCGAAGGGCCACAGTGAAGCAGAGGTTCCCTCCTGCACTGTCCCCTGCAAGGCATATTCGTTCTCCTGTTGAGCCTGGTTTGGGAGAGGGGTGGTTGGTCACAGCCTGGCAGGGGCAGGGAACTAGGGAGGGAGGGCAGGGAGGAACTCAAGCTGAGGAACTCAAGGTGGGGTGTGGGGCTCTCCAAGGTCTAGCAGACTGCAGTTCTGAGACTGGCAGACTGAGGCACAGATTTGGGTTCATGTGGTAGGCAGAGGGTCAGGATGACTCAGGACCTGGAGAGGCCCAGGGAAGCTCTGGGAAAGCCTGGGGGTGCTGGAGGTTTGGAGTAGGGAGGGCAGGTGGTGGGGAAGGGGAGCTCAGGCCTGTTGGAGCAGGGGGCCTCAGAGGGTGGAATGGAAGGTCAGGGTTCAGGCTCAGCACAGAGGGGCTGGGCTGCAGGCTCTGTGCCCTGGGGCATGGCCACATGCTGTTCTGTGCCTTAGCATCCTCCCAAGATGTGTATCTTTGAAGAGGGAGGTCAGAGACGCTGGAGTGTGGGAAGGAAGGCTGGCATGGCAGGAAAGCAGGGCTTGGAGCTATCAGAGGGGGTGGTAGAGGCCGGAGGAGACAGGATGGTGGGTGGGAAGTGAAGGTGGAGGAGATGGAGAGCCAGCCTTGGGTGCCGTGGCGAGGGACAGAGGCTGAGGTGGAAGATTAGGCAGGACCTGGGTAAGCAGGTGGCAGGAGCTGGGAAGTGTGGTGGGAGAGGAAGGCAAAGGGTGTGAGGCTGAGGTTGGAGGAGCTTGCAGCAGGCTGGGCTGGGATGGGAGCAGGCACAGGTGGCCCTGGGGGCCTGAGGCTCACCAAGGAGGGCACAGTGCTTGACAGCCCAGCAGTAGGCAAAGAAGCACTCCTCCAGCGCACGGGGGAAGGGGGCCTCGGGGGCCAGGGAGTAGTCGATGGAGATGATGGGGGCACCCAGCTCCTGGGCCCAGCTCTTGAGGTAGGGCTCGTGGGATTTGGAGGTCTGGGCCACAAAGCCACCGCCGTGGAAGTGAACTACCAGGGACCTCGAGCGGGGCGCCTGCTGGGGGCGCGGCCACAGCTCCAGGCTCCGTTGGCCATTGGACTTCACCAGGCTGCTGAGCTCCTCACTGTCCTGGGGGTGAGGAGGGAGGCAGTGTGTGAGGCTGGGGAAGGCTGGCCAGGGCTGCCCCCTCCATGGGGATGCCGAGGAGGGTTTGCCCATGCTCCTTAGCTCTGTCCCTCTTCCTGGCTGAGGCTGGAACTACCTGTCCTTCACGCAGGTCGTAGGAGATAAGCCTGATGAGGACGGGCCCGGGGCCCGTGTGGGCCAGTGGGGGTGAGATGGTGACCGTGAGCGTGGGGTTGGCAGTCTGCGGCATCTCAAAGGCTTCAGGTGGCAGGCTGAGCAGGCGGCTTACCCTCACAGTGGCTGATGCCATGTTGGCCAGAGACTGGAGGGAGGGGACAGAAGGGGTGCTGGGGAGGAGCTGCCTGCAGGGGGGCCCTTCACCCCTCCCTCAGGTCCCCAGTCTTTCCCCTTGTGTGCTATCCCTGAGCCTGGAGCCCCTCAGAGACCTACTGTGGCTTCAAATGGGTCTCTGGACTTCAGCATCCCCATCTGTAACGGGCCCTCACCGATAGCACCTCCATCTCAGTGATATTCCAGAAGGCTTTCCAGAAGTGCACGTCCAGGTTCTGTGTGATCCGCTCAAACTCAGCCCCACGCAGCTCAGGGTCAATGGCAAAGCGGCCACTGGTGAAGAGGGAGCTGGCGGCCACACCTGGGGGTCGGAACCGGGGTGAGGGAGTCCCAGTGGGTCAGGCTGCTCGAGCAGGGGTGGGGAGGAGGGCCAGGAGGGGAGGCTGTAGGCAGGACCCAGCCAGGACTCACTGAGGCCTGTCTCGTTGCGTTTGTAGTGCTCCCCGAAGGACACCAGCCCGATGGAGATGGTCTGCAGGAATGGCCGTATGGCAGGCGTGAACTGTGGAAAGACGCGGCTGCGTCACCCACCGCTCAGGAGAGGGAGGGGGACAGGGCAGGATCGAGGTGCAGGGACGTGTGGGGGAGGCGTGTTCATTCAGTGAACGTTTCACAGGCTCCTACTGTGTGCTGGGCATAGCTCTCGCCTGGTTCATGGACCTATGTTCTCAAAGGGAAAACAAATGATCAGCAGATGGGCAAAGCCAGAAGCAGTATCACAAGAAATGACAAATGGTTTGAAATGAAAAGGCAGCAGGTGGAACGGACAAGAGTGATGACTTCGGAGGAGGGATCTGCCTGAAGCGAGGGGAGGGTGTTCCCTGCAGCGGGCACAGAGTATGAAAGCTTAGAGGTGAGCTCATGCTTGGTGCTTGCTGTGGGTAGCAAAAGCCAGGGAGGGAGCAGAGTGAGCAGTGGGGAGAGGGCCAGTCCGTGACACTGGAGAGGCAAGCGGGGCTCACGTAGGGCCTGGGCAGAGGAATTTGGATTTCATTCTCAGTGCGGGGTGGAGCTACTGGTAGGCTGTGAGCTAGGGAGTAAGATGCTGCGGGGACTTCCTGAGAGTCAGAGAGAGGATGGGTGAGAGAGGGGGCAGCCAGAAGACAGGGGGAATAGGGAGGTGGTCAGAGGCAGCCCACCAAGCACAGGGACCTGAGGCAGAAAGCCAGAGAGGGAGACTGAGGCCAGCTGGCCACCACATGAGGAGCGGGAGACAGCATCTGAGAGAACAGACAGGCAGTTAAGGACAGACAGTGGGGGGCAGGCACGGTGGGACTCATGCCTGTAAACCTAGCACTTTGGGAGGCCGAGGTGGGCAGATCACTTGAGGTCAGGAGTTTGAAACCAGCCTGGCCAACATGGTGAAACCCCATCTCTACTAAACAAAATACAAAAAGAAAAAGAAAGACAAGATGATGGGGACACAGGATCAGAGGAAACGGAGCCACAGGAGGCTAAGGCAAGGGACTGGTGGGTTCTTCTGTTCCCTCTACACTGGCCAAGGTCCTGCTGCATGCTAGACACTGGGCTGGAGCAGTGGCCACGACAGGGGAGGCCTCTCTGGGGGCTAACATTTTAGAAGGGAGACTGCCTTGCACCAAAGCAGAGTGGGGCCCTGCCCCTGGCTGGGTGCCCAGTAGGCCAGAGGGCACCTGAGTGCCTGGCTATTGTGGCTGGGATGCTGGTTCAGGCAGCCTCAAGAGCTCTTTCTCGTGACTCTAGGGTCATGGCTGGGACACAGGGAGGGGCTGGCTGGCCCAGTTGGGCTTGTGGGTTCAGCTCTGGTGAGGGGAGGTCTCCAGGAACGCCTGGGCTGGGTTGCTGAGGACAGGCTGGCCTACAGGGAAACCTGGAGAGGTGGCGTGGGAGCGGGAGGCTGAGGTGCGGGGAGGCCCAGAGGGCCGGAAGGACTACGGGGTCACACAGCTGCAGATCCCTCCCTGAGGGGTCTGAAACTCCAGTGACTGCAGAGGCCAGACAGGTAACAGAGTGAATGCATCTCCTGAGTGTAGGACAATAGAGAGCGGTGGATATGCTGGTGAGAAAAGCTCTGCAGTTGGATTCCTTACTACTCAGCAGACTTGGCACAGGGACCATGAGTAGGCTGAGACCCCTGGTGCAGCTCCGTCTGAGTTCCAGCCAGCTTCCCCTTTCTGTACCTGCTGTTTCCTGGATCCAATAGTGCTGACCACTGTGGTTACTTTACCACACTCTAGGCCAGGCCAGGGGCCACCGGGTGCCTTCATCGTGGGCCCAGAGGGGCATGGGGCAGGGGGCTCACCTGGAAGCCCAGGCAGCGGCCATAGAAGCAGCCCTTATGCAGCGTGACATACTCCCGCAGGAAGTCGGCAGTGAGCCCCTCGTCACCCTCGAAGAAGAGCCCCCCGGGCTGATTGGTAACCAGCAGGCGCTGGGCGTAGTAGACCAGAGCGCGGAGCTGTGTGAGGGCAGCCAGGTAGGCCTCCAGCTCTGCCAGGTTGTGGCTGGTGCGGAAGAAGATGCTGCGGCGGTTGGAAGCCACATAGCGGGATTTGTGCAGGAGGTGCGCCAGGCAGCAGCGGGCCGTGTGCACTAGGCTGCGGTACCCGTTGGCTGGTGTCTCTGGGTCCAGGTCAAAGAGGTGTGCCACGCCAAGCAGGTGGCCCAGGGCTGGCTCCAGTCCCAGCGCCTGCTCCCGCACACCCTCAAAGACGCCTGATAGCCGCCGGGCCGTTTCCCCAGGGCCCTGGCTGGAGAAGAAGGCTATGTTGTCCTCCGCCAGCGTCACCAGCGACTGTGTCATGGTGCGCAAGTCCATGTTGTGGATGAGCTTCGAGGCTGTGGGCAGGTGGGAGGCCTGTTAGGTGGGGCTGGATCAAACTTTGCTCAGCGGGGGCCCAGGACTCTGTGCCCTAGCTACCCGCTCCTGTCAGAACCCAGCTCTTTCATCCTTCAGTCCCAGGGGCCCAGGACCCCATGGTCCCCCTCTGTTAGACACAAGAGGTCACCCCCTTATCTCTAGGAATCAGAAATTTGGGGCCCCAGTCACAGTGTCTTCCTCCCTCCTTGGCAGCCAGGAGTTCTGTCCCTCAGCTCCCTCCTCCCTCAGACCCGGGAGACCAGGCCCCAACCCCTCCTCTTCAGGACCCAGGATTCCCCTGCTGTCACCTATTTGGAACTCAGAAACTTGCTGCCTCAGCCTGCTGCTATCCCTCAGACCCAGGAATCCCAGCATTCTCCTAAGCCCACACGACTGGTTCCTTAACTCATTTCTCTCTCCTATGATCCAGGAGGCTGCTGGTCCTTCTTCCTTCCTTCCAGGGACCCAAGAGTCCAGGCAGCTGTGTCTCCATGAACTCTCCTGGGGCCCAGCACTCCTTCTCCTAAATTCCAAGACATCTAGACCTCCAGTTGCTCCCCACTCTCAGGACCCAGGAGTCCAGGTCTCCCGTCCCATCTTTCCTTCTCAGGCCCCAAGTGTTACCCAAAGGCCGCTCCCCTCTAACAACATTTGGGAGAGTTCAGCCCCAGCCCGTCCCTTCCCATCTCTCTGGAGCCTGGTCTCCAAGCCCAACTCTCTCCCTGAACCCAGGAGTTCACAGTTCTATACTTCACTGAAGATTGTTCCTTGTCCTTCAAGTCTGGCTGTGGAATCCCCTCCAAATCCCAGTTCCCTCCCTGTTTCTCTATGAGATCCCCAAAACTCAGTCTTGCTTCTTCCCCAGCAGGGTCCCCCGGCCTTCAGGCTTGTCACTGTTTCTGGGTTGCACAGCTGGCCCTGCTCCCCTGCCTGGAACAGCGGTACTCATCGCTGCTATTGACCTTGAGCGTATCCTTGCAGGTCCCATGCCGAGAGCTCTCTGAGTGTTTCCCGCTTTAGTGCGATAACCCTCTGGGACCCATGCCACCTAGGTTCAAATCTCTATTACTGTCAGCATCCCCATTTTCCAGGACAGGAAACTGGGGCTCAGGTTTTAAGTGAGGAGGTAAAGGTTGCACTAAAAGTGGCAGAGCTTTTGTAAACCCAGCTCTCTGGGTCCACAGCCACTCTTATGGGGGGCTCCCCACTAGGACTCTGGAAGCCACATCTCAAAAACTTGCCTTGGCCGGGTGTGGTGGCTCACACCTATAATCCCAGCACTTTGGGAAGCCAAGGTGGGTGGATCACAAGGTCAGGAGTTTGAGACCAGCCTGACCAACATGGTGAAACCTCGTCTCTACTAAAAATAGAGAAATTAGCCAGGCATGGTGGTGCGGGCCTGTAATCCTAGCTACTCAGGAGGCTGAGGCAGGAGAACTGCTTGAACCCAGGAGATGGAGGTTGCAGTGAGCCGAGATCGCACCACTGCACTCCAGCCTGGATGACAGAGCGAGACTCTGTCAAAAACAAACAAACAAAAAAATCGCCTTGGGTTACATCTGACTCTGCACACTTCCCGGTCCTCAATGCTCTTCCCTTTGAGATCCTTTCCCGGGCATTCAGGCTGCCCTGTCACCCAGGTCCTGAACAAGCTGCCCTCAAGTGGAATGCTACCATCTGCTCCAGGGACTTCCCTCCCAAAGCCCAGCACCTTGCCTGTTCCCCTAGAAGAAGGTATTTCCTTTCCCTTCTAGGTCCTGGGGCCTGGCAGCGGCCATTCCTGTCTCTTAGCTGGCTGCAGACTCACCCCTCCCAGGCATCTTCCGAGCTCCCCTGGGCTGGGACTGCTGGTCTGTGGCTTGTGCCAGTAGCAGCCTGGGGCAATAAACCCAGGGGTGGGGCTGGCCTGCCCAGGGTGTAGCCATGTAAGCCACCTCCCACCCAGAAAGATCAGTGAGGACCACGTGCTGTAAACAGAGTAGAGAGCCCAGCTCCCTGCCCTGCCCCCACCTGCTCCCAGACTCAGCTCAACTGGAAATCCTGTTACAGGCTCCTCTGTCTTAGAACCCAGGAGTCCACACCCACAGCCCCTCCTCCCTCGGACCCAGGAATCCAGGCCCCCAGCCCCTTCATCCTTTAGGACCCAGGAGTGCCAGCCCCTGTCCTGAACAAGTTGTCCCCTCTCACCCAGCCAGGCTGCCCTGTCTCTCCCCAGAGAAGGCTCAGGGAGCCAAAGGCCCAGTGATCTCAGCTCCCTCCTCCTCTGGCCCTGGCACAGCCGGTCCCAGCTGTTGGGGGGGAGAGAGGAGGTAGCCAGCCCTGCCTGTCCCTCCTGGGAGGACAAAAGCTGATTAAGGGCAGTGCCAGGCTCAGCTAGGGGCCTGAGCGGCTGGTCCTACTGGGTGGTGTGACCTCACTGGGCACCCTGGATCTGCCACTTACCCCTCTCAGCCCACCCTGCTGTGACTTGTAGGGAAAGAGAGGCTCGAGAGACGCTTCACCCACGTCATTCCACACACTCCTTGCCTGGCCTCAGCTTGTCATCTCAAAGAGGTACTCCCCAGTTGTGCCCTCCCCCTAAGATATGTACCCCCTCATTATTTTCTGCCATGATACTTAGTTCTGTTCCATTCTGCCATTTGACACTGTATTTATTTTTTGAGACGAAGTTTCGCTGTTGTTGCCCAGGCTGGAGTGCAATGGTGTGATATTGGCTCGCCGCAACCTCTGTCTCCCAGGTTCAAGTGATTCTCCTGCCTCAGCCTGAGTAGCTGGGACTATATAGGCGCATACCACCACGTCTGGCTGATTTTGTATTTTTAGTGGAGACGGGGTTTCTCCATGTTAGTCAGGCTGGTCTCGAACTCCTGAACTCAGGTGATCTGCCCACCTCAGCCTCCCAAAGTGCTGAGATTACAGGCGTGAGCCACCTCACCCGGCCTTGACACTTTATAATTTGTTTACATACTTGTTCCTCTCCCCCAGGACAGAACTAGGTTTTATGGAGTTACAAAACTTAGAAGGTGCAGGGGTGTGGCCCGTTAGAAAGAAGAATACAGAATAAATACAAGATTAGGGCCTTGGAAGGGGCCTGTGCGACTGAGAGGCCCTGAGGCCTCAGGGTCATTTGCTTGGCTGGAGGTGAATCTTCTGTCTGGGACTGTGATTCCTGAGGTGGCCCTGCGGCGTGCCAGGGGACCTGGCACATAGCAGGTGCTCCGTGGATATCTGAAGCAGGAAGGAAGGCTTGAAGAGGCAGAGTTCGGGCAGAGGGGCTGGTTAGCTCCGGAGAGGACTGGCCCTCCCCAAGGCTGGTGGACAGATGGACAGACAGAGGCCTTAGGAGGCAGTGTTAGGCTTGCAGCTGTGAAAATGGGATGATAACCCAAGCTGTCGACCCTGGATGAGTCTGGTTTCCTCATCTGGAAACTGCACTTGGCCGTTCTGCTGGCTCAGGGTGGGAGACAGGAAGTTTTTTTTTTTTTGAGATGGAGTCTTGCTCTGTCGCCAGGATGGAGTGCAGTGGCACGACCTTGGCTCACTGCAACCTCCCCCTCCCGGGTTCAAGTGATTCTCCTGCCTCAGCCTCCCGAGTAGCTGGGATTACAGGCGCCTGCCACCACGCCCAGCTAATTTTTGTATTTTTTAGTAGACATGGCCAGGGTTGAACTCCTGACCTTGTGATCCGCCCACCTCGGCCTCCCAAAGTGCTGGGATTACAGGCGTGAGCCACCAAGCCTGGCTGTGAGACAGGATTTATAAGGATTTTTTTTTTTTTTTTTTTTTGAGATGGAGTTTCGCTCTTGTTACCCAGGCTGGAATGCAATGGTGCGATCTCGGCTCACCCCAACCTCCGCCTCCTGGGTTCAGGCAATTGTCCTGCCTCAGCCTCCCGAGTGGCTGGGATTACAGGCACGCACCACTGTGCCCAGCTAATTTTTTGTATTTTTAGTAGAGATGGGGTTTCACCATGTTGACCAGGATGGTCTCGATCTCTTGACCTCGTGATCCACCCGCCTTGGCCTCCCAAAGTGCTGGGATTACAGGCTTGAGCCACCGCGCCTGGCCAAGACAGGATTTATAAGCGGCACCCATGGCTAGTGTGTTCTGCACATGGTTTACTTTGTGGGCTCACTTGACCTCCCTGAAATAGTGTATTGGGGGATTTTTCTCTGCAGCACTTGTCACCGTCTAGTGTACTATACAATTTACTGTGGGAATACCTCACTTTACTGTGCTTCGCACATACTGGATGTTTTACAGTTGAAGGTTTGTGGCAAGCCTGCATCGAGCAAGTCTGTCTGCATCATTTTCCCACAGCAGGTGCTTACTTCCTGTCTCTGTCATATTTTGGTAGTTTTCACAGTATTTCATACTTTTCCATTATTATTGTATCTGTTATGATGATCTGTGATCAATGATCTCTGATGTTACTATTGTAATTGGGGGCACTTCCAACCATGTCCATGTAAGAGGGTGAACCGATAAATGTCGTGTGTGTTCTGACTGCTCCACTGACCAGCTATTTCCCCCATACCTCTTCTCCTCGAGCCTCCATATTCCCTGAGACATACAAAATTGAGGCTGGGTGTGGTGGCTCATGCCTGTAATCCGAGCACTTTGGGAGGCCGAGGCAGGTTGATCATTTGAGGTCTGGAGTTTGAGACCAGCCTGGCCAGCATGGTGAAACCCCATCTCTACTGAAAATAAAAAATTAGCTGGCATGGTGGCTTATGGCACCTACTTGGTAGCTATGGCACCTACTGGCAGCTACTTGGGAGGCTGAGGCAGGAGAATTGCTTGAACCCAGAGGTGGAGATAGTAGTAAGCCAAGATTGTACCACTGCACTCCAGTCTGGGATATAGAGCGAGACTCTGTCTCAAATAAATGCATTGAAAAATAAAATAGGCTGTGCATGGTGGCTCAAGCCTATAATCCCAGCACTTTGGGAAGCTGAGGCCAGCGGATCACAAGGTCAGGAGATTGAGAACATCCTAACATGGTGAAACCCCATCTCTACTAAAAATATAAAAATTAGCCGGGTGTGGTGGCAGGGGCTGAGACAGGAGAATCACTTGAACCTGGGAGGTAGAGGTTGCAGTGAGCTGAGATCATGCTACTGCACTCCGGTTTGGGCAACAAAAGCAAAACTCCATCTTAAAATAAAATAAAATAAAAAATAAAACAAAATAGAAATCAGGCCAATTAACAACCCTACAATGGCCTCGAAGTGTTCAAGGAAGAGTCTTGTGTCTCTCATTTTAAATCAAAAACTAGAAGTGATTAAGTTTAGTGAGCAAGGCATGTCCAATGCTGAAACAGGCTAAAAATTAGGGCTTTTTTGCCAGTTAGCCAAGTTGTGAATGCAAAGGAAGGAAAAGTTCTTGAAAGTAATGAAAGTGCAACTCCAGTGAACACATGAATGATAAGCAAGTGGATCAGCCTTATCGCTGATACGGAAAAAGTTTGAGTGGTCTGGATAGAAGGTCAAACCAGCCGCAAATGTCCTTAAGCCAAAACCCAATCCCAAGCAAGGCCCTGTCCCTCTTCAATTCCATGACGGGTGAGAGAAGTGAGGAAGCTGCAGAAAAAAAGGCCGGAAGCTAGCAGAGGTGGATTCATGAAGTTTCCGGAAAGAAGCTGTCTCTGTAACATAAACGTGTAAGGCGACGCAGTAAGTGCTGATGAAGGAGCTGCAGCAAGTTCCCCAGAAGATCTAGCTAAGATCGTTGATGAAGACGGCTACATATTTTCAGTGTAGATGAAAGCACCACGTATTGGAAGAAGATGCCATCTAGGACTTTCACAGATGGAGAGGAGGTCAGTGCCTGGCTCCAAAGCTTCAAGGCCAGGCTGACCCCTTGCCAGGGGCTAATGGAACTGGTGACTCAGTTGAAGCCAGTGCTCATTTATCATTCTAGGGCCCTCAGGATTACCCCAGATCTACTCTGCCTGTGCTCTTAAAAAGCCTGGATGACAAGACATCTGTTTATAACATGGTTTATTGAGTATTTCAAGCCCACTGTTGAGACGTACTGCACAGAAAAAATTAAAATACTTCTCAAGGACAATGCACATGGTCAGCCAAGAGCCCTGGTGGAGACATACAAGTAGATTTATATATATATATATATATATATATTTTTTTTTTTTTTTTTTTTTTTTTTTGAGATGGAGTTTTGCTCTTGTTGCCCAGGCTGGAATGCAATGGTGCAATCTTGGCTCACCTCAACCTCCACCTCTCGGGTTCAAGCAATTCTCCTGCCTTAGCCTCGCGAGTAGCTGGGATTACAGGCATGTGCTACCAAACCCGGCTAATTTTGTAATTTTTTTTTTTTTTTTTGAGACAGAGTCTCGCTCTGTCGCCAGGTGCCAGGCTGGAGTGCAGTGGCGCAATCTCAGCTCACTGCAACTTCCGCCTCCTGGGTTCAAGCAATTCTCCTGCCTCAGCCTCCTGAGTAGCTGAAATTACAGGCATGCGCCACCATGCCCAGCTAATTTTTATATTTTTAGTAGAGACAGGGTTTCACCATGTTGGCCAGGATGGTCTCGATCTCCTGACCTTGTGATTCGCCCGCCTCGGCCTCCCAAAGTGCTGGGATTACAGGTGTGAGCCACCGCGCCCAGCCTAATTTTGTATTTTTAGTAGAGACAGGTTTCTCCATGTTGGTTGGGCTGGTCTCAAACTCCTGACCTCAGGTGATCCGCCTGCCTCGATCTCCCAAAGTGCTGGGATTATAGGTATGAGCCACCGTGCCCAGCTAATGTTGTTTTATGCCTGCTAACATATCATCTGTTCTGCAGCCCACAGGCCAAGGAGTGATTTCAACTTTTAAGTCTTACTATTTGTTATTTTTTTTTAATATTTAGTTTTAGAGATAGATTCCTGCTGTGTCACCTGAGCTGGAGTGCCGTGGCGCAATCATACCTCACTGCAGCCTTGAACTTCTGGGCTCAAGTGATCCTTTCACTTCTGCCTCCTGAATAGTGGGGACTACAGATGGGCACCACTATGCCTGGTTAATTGTTTTTTCAGGTTTTTAGAGACAGAGTCTTGCTGTGTTGCCTAGGCTAGTCTTGAACTCCAGGCCTCAAGAGATCCTCCTGCCTGCCTTGGCCTCTTGAGTAGCTGGGATTACAGGTGAGAGCCACTGCGTCTGGCTATTTTTCTGCATTTTTATTTATTTATTTATTTATTTATATTCAGATGAAGTCTCACTCTGTTGCCCAAGCTGGAGTGCAGTGGCGCAATCTCGGCTCACTCTAACCTCTGCTGCTCGGCTTCAAGTTGTTCTCATGCCTCAGCCTCTTGAGTAGCTGGGACTACAGCTGGGACTACACCACCACACCTGGCTAAATATTTTGTTTTTGTTTTTTTTTTTTGAGATGGAGTTTCGCTCTTGTTACCCAGGCTGGAGTGCAATGGCGCGATCTCGGCTCACCGCAACCTCCGCCTCCTGGGTTCAGGCAATTCTCCTGCCTCAGCCTCCTGAGTAGCTGGGATTACAGGCACGCGCCACCATGCCCAGCTATTTTCTGCATTTTTTAAAGAGATAGGGCTGTGGTGCCTAGGCTGATCCTGAACACCAGACCTCAAGTGATCCTCCTGCCTCAGCCTCTTGAATAGCTGGGATTGCAGGCATGTGCCACCATGTCCAGCTCTAAGTCTTATTAAATAATGAAAAATAGAGGTAGACTTTGTAGGCTGAGTGTAGTGTCTTATACTTGTAATCCCAGCACTTTGGGAGGCCAAGGCAGGAAGACTGCTTGAGGCCAGTTTGAAATCAGCCTGGGTAACATAGTGAGATCACCCCTGCCACAAAAAATTTTAAAAAATTAAAAAAATAAATACATTTGATATCCAGGAACAATGGCAACAAAGGATTTAGACTATGACATGGACTTGGTTGATAAAGCACCAGCAGGCTTTGAGAGAGCTGACCCCAATTTTTTTTTCAAGATGAGTTTTGCTCTTGTTGCCCAGGCTGGAGTGCGATGGCGCAATCTCAGCTCACTGAAACCTCCGCCTCCCTGGTTCAAGTGATTCTCCTGCCTCAGCTTCCTGAGTAGCTGGAATTGCAGGTACCCGCCACCATGCCCGGCTAATTTTTATATTTTTAGTAGAAATGGGGTTTCACCATGTTGGCCAGGCTGGTCTCAAACTCCTGACCTCAGGTGATGCACCCACCTCAGCCTCCCAAAGTGCTGGGATTACAGGTGTGAGCTACCATGCCTGGTCTGACCCCAATTTTGAAAGTTCTACTCTGGGCAAAATGGTATCAAACAGCATCACATGCTATGGAGAACTCTTTTGTGAAAGAAGAGTTTATCGATGCAGAAAACTTCATTGTTACCTTATTTTAAGAAATTGCCAGAGTCACCTTCCACAACCACTACCCTGATGAGTCAACAGCCATCACCACTGGCCCTCCACCAGCAAAAAGATGAGGATTTGCTGAAGGCTTAGATGATCATTAGCACCGTATGGGGCCAGGTATGGTAACTCATGCCTATAATCCCAGCACTTTCGGAGGTTGAGGCAGGAGGCTTACTTGAGGCTAGGATTTCGAGACCAGCCTGGGCAATATAGCGAGACTCATCTCTACAGAAAAATATTAAAATATATACATGGTATTTTTAGACATATGCTATCATACACTGAATAGATTATAGTATAGTGTAAACAGAACTTTTCTATGCACTGGGAAACCAAGAAATTTGTGTGACTTGCTTTATCAGGTGGTCTGGAACTGAACACAAAATGTCTCCGAGGCATGCCTGTATTTATATTGTTTGCCCACTGTCTCCCCCACTAGATTATAAGCTCCTTCCTCCAAGGGGCAGGAAGTTGTGCTTGTTTTATTCAGCCCTTGGGCAGCACCTGGTGCACTGCTGCCCCTTGGTAAAGTGGCGGCATCCATGCGGGTAGGGATCCATGGGTAGGGATCTTTTAAGATGAGGAGGCCAGGCATGGTAGCGCACACCTATAATCCCGACACTTTGGGAGGCTGAGGCCAGTGGATCACCTGAGGTCAGGAATTTGAGAACAGCCTCGCCAACACGGCGAAACTGTCTCTACTAAAAACACAAAACTTAGCCAGGCGTGGTGGCACGTGTCTGTAATCCCAGCTACTGGGGGCTGAGGCAGGAGAACTGCTTGAATCTGGGGGCAGAGATTGCAGCGAGCCAAGATCATGCCACTGCATTCCAGCCTGGGCAACAAAGAGAGACTCTGTCTCAAAAAAAAAAAAAAAACCAAAAATAAAAGATGAGGAGAGGGGACATTTCTGACAGAACAAGTGACTGTAAAAAGGAGTTGGGAAGGGGCTGGACCCAGGCCCTGGGGACTCCAGAGCTCTGCCCTTTGTCCTGTTCCAGGCAGCTCCCTGAGGGCTGGGCTGGGTGGAGCTGGCAGGAAGGGATGTTGAGGTTGCCAGAAACTCGCCAGGAATCCCTGGCAGAGGGCACTGGGGCAGGGGCAGGACTATTGGGGCCGTGGGTGAGGACTGGGGCAGAGGTAGGGCTGAGGGGATTCGGCTCTGGCGGGGGGGTGGTGTCCCACTGACTGAATATCACCCCTAGGCCCTTTCTTTGCCCGAAAGAGTTTCTGGACAGCTGGATTTGACTCCTGAGGACTGAGCAGGGGTAAGAAGGGTGGTGGGGAAGAAAGTTGTATGGGGGATGGAAGGGGGATGGAGAAAGGGCCAGGTCTGGGGCCTTGGGAGGAAGCAAAGCCTTCTGAAGCAGGGAAGCCTGGAATCAGATGGGGGATGGAAGGGGGATGGAGAAAGGGCCAGGTCTGGGGCCTTGGGAGGAAGCAAAGCCTTCTGAAGCAGGGAAGCCTGGAATCAGATGCAGGTAGGGACAAGTGAGTGGCTGGATCCCTGAGAATGTCTGCATAAAAGAGCAAATGTTGCACCAACAGCCTCTGCGTGCCTGGTCTCTCTGTGTGTGTGTTTAATTTAAAAATAGAGATCAGGTCTGGCTATGTTGACTAGACTGGTCTCGAACTCCTGTACTCATGCAATGCTCCCACTTCGGTCTCCCAAAGTGCTGGGATTTCTTTTTTTTTTTCATTCTCAAAGGAGGTAATGAGATTTATGTGTTTTATGTGAAGTGACTCATGTCAACCCATGAGGGAGGGACCATTATCATCCCTTTTGGCAGATGACAAAATTGAGGCACAGAAAGGTGACATGACTGCCTGGGGTGACATGGGCAGCATGGGGCAGCTCCAGGGTGGTAGTGCTGCTCTCTGCTGTGTTTCTGTATGCTGCTCCCTCTCTCTCTCTGTCTGTGCTTCAAGTATGTGCTTTCTGGTCAGGTGTGAGTGTATGTGGGGTTCACGTGTTCGTTTGCACCTCTGCATGTCATGGCTAGTGTCCTGTCCTGTGTCCGTCGGCACTTTTTTTTTTGAGATAGAGTTTTGCTCTTGTTGTCCAGGCTGGAGTGCAATGGAGTGATCTTGGCTCACTGAAACCTCCACCTCCTGGGTTCAAGCGATTCTCCTGCTTTAGCCTCCCGAGTAGCTAGGATTACAAGCATGTACCACCACACCCGGCTAATTTTGTATTTTTAGTAGAGACGGGGTTTCTCCATGTTGGTCAGGATAGTTACGAACTCCTGACCTCAGGTGATCTGACCACCTTGGCCTCCCAAAGTGCTGGGATTACAGGCGTGAGTCACTGTGCCCAGCCCTGTCAGGACTTTTTCTCAGCCTGTGCATGTTCTTGGTATGTCTGAAGGTATGAATGTTTGTATGCAAGCGTCATGGCCTATGTGTGTTTCTTAGCCTGTGAGTGTATCTGTGTCTGTTTCTCTTGGCCTGTAAGCTTGTGTGGGCGCATCTGTATATCTATGAATGGATATACTTGCTTGTGCATGTCCTGGTCTTTGTGTGTGTGTTTAGAACAAATCTCTCCCCATTTGCTCAAGCTGGAACCCAAAGTGTCATCCTGGCTACCTCCCCACCCCCCAACTCCCATGCAATCCATCCCTAGTCATGCCCACCCTGCCTATTAGGGGCCTCCGGAACCCGGCCCTTCTCCCCACCTCCACTGCTTCCTCCCTGGTCCAGGATGTAGGTAGCATCATTATCTGGGTAACTGTGACATCTCTGATTTTGTTCTCTTTGATCTGTTGTCCACATAGCAGCCAGAGTATCTTTCTAAAACATAAATCTGTTCACATACTTCCAACCCTTCAACATCCCCTGCTTTGCTCTTAGGGTAAAGCCCCTAGTCCTGGACATGGCCTCCCAAATCAGGTACCATCCTCCTTTCTCTTTCTCTATTTTTTTTTTTCGAGTCAGAGTCTTGCTCTGTCATCCAGGCTGGAGTGCAGTGGTGTGATCTCGGTTCACTGCAACCTCTGCCTCCCAGGTTCATGCAATTCTCTGCCTCAGCTTCCCGAGTATCTGGGATTACAGACATGCGCCACCATGCCCAGCTAATTTTTGTATTTTTAGTAGAGACAGGGTTTATCAGCATGTTGGCCAGGCTGATTTTGAACTCCTGACCTCATGATCCACCTGCCTTGGCTTCCCAAAGTGCTGGGATTATAGGCGTGAGCAACTGCACGTGGACCCCTCTTTTTTGAGACAAAGTCTCACTGTTGCCCAGGCTGGAGTACAGTGGTTGATCACAAGTCACTGCAGCCTTGACCTCCTAGGCTCAATTGATCCTCCCATCTCAGCCTCCCATGTAGCTGGGACTACAGGTGCACCCCACCATGCCCAGCTAATTTTTGTATTTTTAGTAGAGACAGGGTCTCGCTATGTTGCCCAGACTGGCCTCAAACTCCTGGACTCAAGCGATCCTCCCACCTTGGCCTCCCAAAGTGCCAGGATTACAGGTGTGAGCCACTGTACCCAGCCAGCCACCATCATCTTCTCTTAACCTGCTTGCCCTGTTTCGTCTTCCTCTTTGTCTTGGCCTTGGCTGAGCTCCCTCTGCACTGTAACTCACTGCTTCCTCAAGCCTCAGGTCTTTATCCTGTCCTCTCTGTTCCCCTGCCCTCCCCCCGCTTGTCCCTTGCACAGCACTTAATGCCTGTCTACCCTTGGGTCCAATATTGCCTCCTTGGGAAGCCTCCCAATTCTGTCTTCTCAGGATATTTTTCTCTGTTGTATTTATCACAGTTTACAGTCATAGTCTTATCTGAGTAATATCTGTGTCCCCAGCTCAACTGTGAATCTGTCCTTCTTGCTACCGAGAGCCCAGGCCTGGCACAGCTCAATGTTCGGTGAATGTCTGCTGAACAAATCCGTGTGAATGGAACCTCTTGGGCCCAGAATCAAGTTTGGGTCCACAGCAGTTGTGGGCCCACAAACTCCCTGACCCGAGGAGACTGGGGCAGCCATCTCTTTGCCCTCACTGGGCAAGTAAGGAAGCCCAGGTGGCCTTGGTCCGTTAGAGCCCCAGTGGCGTCATCTGAGAAATGGGGTGATCAAGGACACTAGCTTCATCCAGTTACTGGCAAGATGAAACTGATGACGAGGATTGCTCCAGCCAGCCCCGATGCCCTTGAGGCAGGAGCGAGTTCTGATCAATTCATCTAAGGCCAGGCACCAGGGCAGGCCTCAGGAAATGACAGGTAAATCTTGGAGTTTGCAGTCACGAGCCTTTGTGAATGGCTTATTTTGCAGGGAGCCCTACTCAACTGGATTCTGACTCGTCATGACAACCCTAAGGGAAGCATGATTATTAATATCTCTGTTACAGTTCATACATTCCTTCACTTATTAATCCAATAAATATTTGAGTGCCTATGTGCCTGACATACTGGGCTCTGTAAATATACGGTAAACAAGGCAGATACAGCCCTGCTTTTAGGATGCTCACTGTGTAGGGGAAATAACAGTAATAACAACCTCACTTCTCAGGAGGGTTTGCTGGGTGCCTGTGTCATACATTCTACTCATTCAAACCTCCCAAAAGGAGGCACTCCTATCATCATACCCATTTTAGAGCTCAGAAAGCTGAGGCAGGGAAAGAGGGAGTCTTCTGCCCAGCGCATCACTGCTCCTAGCCTGAGGAACCAGGTCTCTGAAGCCCACGTTTCTTAACCACTGTCTGTACTGCCTCTGGGTATGCCATACTGCTTGTGAGGCTCAGTGTAGTAACAGCAAGTGCCCTTGGGCTCCAGTCTGTCTGCCCTCTGAGCCTGTCTGAGCCTGTGTGTGTCTGGAGCCAACTCCAGGTCAACTCTGGGCTAATGATGTGTTCTACCGCAGGGGAAACAATGAATTTGGGGTCCCTGGGGCTTAGGGGTAGTGTTAGTTTCTTTCCTGCATGGGAACTTCCCACAGGTCCTCCTGCTGACTGACAAATGCTCGTAACTGAGGACCCGCTCCTGCCTGAGGCTTGCAGGATTTCTAATGGGTTGTCAGCCTTTCTTCAACCTTTTGAGATCTGAAAATAATGTGACATCTAGAGAAATCAAGCCTTCCCTTCTTTTTCCTGAGGCAGGTGCGGAGGTCTAAAGCCAAGCCAGGGCCCCTTGTCTTAGAAGGGGTAGGGGTCAGGGCTAGGCCCCAGTGGAGCCGGCTGAAGCAGGTGGACTGACATGGATGGATGGATGGACGGACTTGCCGGGTGGGAGGTCGGGACTGCGATGAGGTTTACTGGCCCCGCTGCACTCTCCACTACGGGTACCCCTTCCTCCTACCTCTCGTTGCCTCACCCCTAGACTTCCTCTTTGAGTAACAGCTGCTGACCCCCTTCCCCCTTATCCTCTCAAAAGCGATGGAGCCCTGAACATCGACGCTCGAACCATTCCCCAGGTGGGAAACACTGAAGGCAGCCGTTGCCCTTGATCACACAGCAAATGCGGAACCTCAGCGGGAATCCTGGTCCACGAGACTCGCATTCCGGACTCTGCTCCCAAGCCGATCTGGGCGTCAGCTAGTCCCCGTGCCAGGGTGGGCCTCTCGGCTCACATCACCCCCTTCTCACAATGGATCATCCCGTCGCCCCCGCAAGCGGCAATGGGCCAGTCCGAGGACCCCCGCACTCCTCGCGACAGTGGGCCAGTCCACGCTGTCCCCATTGTCCCGCAAGATGTACGAGGTTCCTTCCGGACTGCTGCCGGTCTCCGCGCGCTCACCTTTGGCCTTGCCTTTTCGCCACCGCTGGCGACCGCGGTTCCTCGAGCCCTCTTTGGCATTCTTCGAGGCCGGGGCGGCCTCGGCTGCCTGCGTTCCCCCAGCCGACTCCATCAATTCCCCGCGGTCCTCGCGCGGGGGCCAATTCCAGCCGCGAGGCCCTGCCCGGAGGGCCAATCCTCGCTACACACTGTGGTGGGCCCCCCCATCACCCAATCCCGGGCTTGCTCTTCTGTGGGCCCCGCTTCCTAACCAATCCTGATCTCCCTCCGCTGCCGTGCTCCGCCCCAACCGCCAGAATTTAAGACCTGGCTCCTCCCCTACCGCGCATTAAAGGGCTACCGGCCAACAAAAATGCAGCCTCGGAGGCGGCGAAAAGCGATCTTCGGACTGGAGTAGTGCGGGGCCCCGCGGGGAGCACCCCAGGTGGAAGTCCCAGTCTTCCCACGTGCTGGGGAACATCCCCCGGGCAGACTCAGCCTCGCCAGCCCACTCGCCTTCCCAGGGAGGGCTCCCCTAGAAAGCGCCCCGCCCCGCCTGCTGAATGGGGAAAGCGGGGTGCCTTTGAGCCTCTGCCTGGGTGGGGGCGGACCAGGACTCTGCCAATTCAAAGACGAGGCGGGGCGCCAGCGTTGGAGGCGTGGGTGTGCCCGAGAGCCTCTGGAGGAGGGAGCCCCGCCTTCCCTCTCCAGTCTCCTGGACCTCCTGTTGCGCTTGTCCCGGGGTCCTTTCTCCCTCTGTCTCCGCCCCCCTCATCCCTGCTCCGGAGAATGGCGAGGGAGAGGGGGCGTGTGTGTGTTTGGGGGGCGGGGAGAATGCTCGGCGCCTGCGCACTAGCTTCAAGCCGCGGACCGGCCCACGAGACGAGGTAGCTGCAACCACGCTTGCCTAAGAAAAGGCGGGAAACAGGAGGGTCGAGGCTCGCGCACACGCACACAGCCAGCTGCTTCTAGACCCCCTGAGAGGCGGGCCTCCCCCGCCGTGGCGGTGTAGGGAGGGCGTCCCTTGCGACTGTGCTCTGGAGGCCTGGAGAAACAGCTTTCCAGGTCCTCAATCCCTGTCCTGCCTGCCGCCTCTCTTCCATCCTTCTCAAAGCATACCACCAGCCCCGGCTCTGAGAAACGAGTTACCCTCTTCTCCTCAGCTCTGGGAGACACGGGATGGACTGACCGCCATTGCCTGCCCCTTGGACTAGGGCCTCACAGATGCCCGCAGCTTCAGGATTAGGGCTGCGTTGCTTTTTTCCCCCCACCTCGGGAGACTTCAACAAGTAACCTCCAGTTCCGTGGATGAAACTTGCATTCCCCCCTTCTCCATGGCAGGGGTTTTGAGCCTAGAGAAGGAAGATTGGAGCTTCCTGGGGCTCCTGTGAAGCAGGCAGCGGAGCGGCACTGGGAGAAGGGGAGGGAGCGCCTGCGGCGAGCCCAGAGCCTTGAGTCCATCACCCTCTGATGCTGCTCGCCCAACTTCCTGCCGTCAGTCCCTGACCTTGCCTGAGACCTTGGTGGCTCCCGCACCTCCCTCCAAGCTCCTCCTAGCTGAGAACACAACCCGCAAGGCTGTTCCGCCTGGCTGAATCGAGTCCCCTATGGAGGCAGCCTGGCAGGGAGCCAGTGTCTTCCTGGCAGCAGAGGACAGACCTGGTAAACTGAGAGATGGTTGATGCCCCAAAGTTCTGCTTAGCCTGCATGGAAACTCCAAAGGGTAAGGTCCCTGTCTCGCTTTGTATTGCTGGGACTTAGCCCGTGTCTGCCCCAGAGCTGGTGCTTGGTCAGTTTCTGTGGATGGATGAATGAATCCTGGCCGCTTTCCTGGTCTCCTGGTCCCTAGCCCAGAGTGCTTTCCCACTCAGGGATTTGATTTCCCCCAAATCCTCTTAGGGAGGCAGTCGGGTCCAGAGACCCCAGCTTTAGATACTGACTTTGCCACTTCCTAACTGCATGGCCCTGTGAAAGATCCTTCACTTCTTTATTTTTTTGCCTCAGTGTCCTCATTTGCAGAATGAAGATGTTGGCTGGGTGTGGGGTGGCTCATGCCTGTAATCTCAGCACTTTGGGAGGCTGAGGTGGGAGGATTGCTTGAGGCCAGGAGTTTGAGACCAGCCTGGGCAACATAGGTGAGATCACATCTGTACAAAAAATGTAAAAATTAGCCGGGCATAGTGGTGCACCTGTAGTCCCAGCTACTCGGGAGGCTGAGGTGGGAGGATGACTTGAGCCAGGAGTTCGAGGCTGCAGTGAGCTGTGACTGCACTCCAGCCTGGGCAACATAGCGAGACTTCGTTTTATTTTATTTCTTCTCCTCCTCCTCCTCCTCCTCCTCCTTCTCCTCCTCCTCCTCCCCCTCCCCCCATCCACCCCCCCAGGCTGGAGTTCAGTGGCGCAGTCTTGGCTCACTGCAACCCCCTACTCCCAAGTTCAAGCAATTCTCTGCCTCAGCCTCCCAAGTCGCTGGGATTACAAGCCCTGCCACCATGTCCAGATAATTTTTGTATTTTTGGTAGAGAAAGGGTTTCACCATCTTGGCCAGGCTGGACTCCTGACCTCATGATCCACCGCCTCAGCCTCCCAAACTGCTGGGATTGGAGGCGTGAGCCACTGTGCTGGACTTTTTTTTTTTTTTTAATGATGGCAGGGTTGATCTTTATCTCAGGATTGTTGAAGGATGACCAGAGCTAACTTGATACACCGTAAGTTTTTAGTATTTCTTAAGTAAATGAATGTCAGTTCCTTCAGGTTCAGACTCACCTGTGTCCTGGTAGTGTCTGTGATTCTGAGCACTGGTTTTCTCATGTGGCGACATCCCACCATATCCTGACATCGCTTTATAACCAGATTTTCGTTTCAAGGCTAGCTTCACTCCTGGGGCCACCATTCCAGCCGTCATGGCTGAAGAATCTGTGTCTGAAGATGACCCCATATCTGATTCTGACTCAGAATCTGTGAGCATCTCAAAATATGCCTTCCACTCTAGGGCTGATCGCTGTATGGACAGTTCCTGCAGTTTTTTTAGAAATCCTGGCTCTGTCAAAGATCCTTGCGTGGATTTGACTCCCTGGACTGGAGTTGTTCGCTGGGTTGTAGGGCCTGACTGTTCAGATGTCTCTTGGGATGTAGCTTCAGTGGGGGCAGGTGGTTTCCTTTTGGCTCCAGGTTTAGCCTGGGCCGCAGGTATTGATTCAGCTTCTTGTTGAGTTGGAGGTGGGTTTCCTGGCCAGGGCCCTGGCTGGACGACATGTCTTTCTCTCAATGCTGGCTCCTGCTGAGTTGTAGATTCTTTTCCTAGCCCAGGTCCCTGCTGGGAAGCAGCTTCCTGTTGAGTGAGGGGCACGCTTTTGATGTGAGGTGATTGCTGTGGTGCAGGCTTTTGTGGGGCAAGAAATTCCTCTCGCAAAACAGATATTTGTTGGGCTCTAGGTTCCTTCTGGGATTCAGCATCATGTTGGGCAGGGGGCTCCTGCTGGGTGAGGGGTCTTTGCTTTGAAGCAGGCTCCTGTTGAGTATTGGATCCCTGCAGAGCCTTTGATTCTGGCTGGGCTGTGGGTGTCTCTTCTGGCCCAGGCTCTGGCAGGGTTATAGGCCTCTGGTGTGGCTCAGGTTCCCAATCTGGCCTAGATACTGACTGAGAACCTGGCTCCATTGTTATTTCCCTCACCGGAGAGGTGGATCTCCGAGGTTTCATCCTTCTGGGCTCTCACCCAAGCCTCTCTCTTCACAGATCTCTCATTGATTCCTCATGATGGCACTTCCCTTTGGGTTCCACTTCATCCTGGCATCACTGGTCTTCCTTTTTAAGGCAGCAGGCAGTGGGCCGATCACAGCTGGCCCCGACTAAGTAATGAACTCTGTTGCCTCTTTTGAGGGAGGATTAGGAATAGGAGGAGCCTATGTGCCTAGCACTGTCTTACAAGAAGGGAGGGGCTAGCTCTCTTGTGTCATAAATAGGGCCCCACCCCACTCACCACTCAGTTAAAATGTTTCTTCTCATAAGGCAAGCATCCCACTTTAGTCCTCTGGGTCATTTGGGATGATAGAAGCCAGATGCTGAATGAGTATTCCTTTTTTCTCTCTCCTTTTGATGTTTGAGGAAAGCGTCATTCAGGAGGCAGTCTTTGTAGTTGTTGTCATAACTATTTCCCTCTTTGTTCATTCCTACAAATGGTTGCCAGTTTATTTATTTATTTTTGAGACAGAGTCTGGCTTTGTTGCCCAGGCTGGAGTGCAGTGGTGCCAGTTTTGATCACTGCAGCCCCTACCTCCTGGGTTCAAGCCATTCTCCTGCCTCAGCCTTCTGAGTAGCTGGGACTACAGGCATGCACTGCCATGCCGGGCTAATTTTTGTATTTTTAGTAGATACTGGGTTTTGCCGTGTTGGCCCGGCTGGTCTTGAACTCCTGACCTTAACGTGATTCACGCCCCCCAACCCAAAGTGCTGTGATTACAGGTGTGAGCTACCACACCCAGCCAGGTTGCCCGTTTAATTTCCTTATATTGTCACTCTGATCATTTAAGTCCCATGCTAAAGGCCAATGTCATGCCCTCCCATTTTTATAGCTTGAAGCCCCTCTGAATGACATTTGAGATCCTCTGTGCCATCTCTCTAGCCTTAAACTATGGTTCTGTACTGGATTGGAAACTCACAGAATACAGTGACCACTGATGATGATGACTGATGATGATTGTGGTAATGGTGATGAGAGTAGTCATAAATACCAAGGGCTGCCTAAGTGCTAAGAAACTGTGCCAGGTTTTTTTTTTTAAACCTATATTATCTTTAATAAGACCATGTCTGGTTCATTGGTATACTTTTTTTTTTTTTTTTTTTTGGGGGGGGGTGGAGGAAGGCAGGAAGGAAGGGAATGAGGACGGTAGGGAGGAAGGAAGGGATGAAGGAAGGAAGGAAGGGAGGAAGCGGGGAGGGAGGGAGGAAGGGAGGGAGGGAGGGAAGGGAAGAAAGGAAATCAAGCAATGAAAGAGACATTGCCGACCTGGATCTAGAGGTTTACAAGTTGATTTCTTTTTTTTTTGAGAGAAGGAAAGAAAAAAAAAATAAGTAAAGGAGAGGAAGAAAGAGGAAGAGAAAGAGGGAGAGTAAATGGAAATATTGCTTTATTTTGAAAAAAATTGGGTATTAATAATGGCCAATCAATGTTTCATTTAAACTAATGGGTAGGTGTGATGTGGTATTGACAAGAATGTATATTTTGTGTATTTGAAGTGGAGAGCTCTATAAATATTTATTAAGTTTACTTGTTCTGGATCTGAGTTCGAGTCCTTGATATCCTTATTAATTTTCTGTCTCATTGAATCTAAGTCTCCTATCTGGGTGTTAGGATCGTTAGCTCTTGTTGTTGCATTGATCCTTTTACCACTGTATCTTTGTTGCTTTAAAATCTTATTTTATCCAATACGAGAATTGCAACTCCTGCTTTTTATTTATTTATTATTTATTTTTGCTCTC
This sequence comes from Callithrix jacchus, assembly GCF_049354715.1. NCBI lineage: Eukaryota > Metazoa > Chordata > Mammalia > Primates > Cebidae > Callithrix > Callithrix jacchus. The sequence continues at coordinate 37,465,300 of NC_133523.1, forward strand.
CATTTGGTTGGTAAATCTTTCTCCGTCCCTTTGTTTTGAGTCTTTGTGTATCCTTGCATGTGAAACAGGTCTGGATGTAGCATGCTGTTGGGTTTTGGCTGTGTCTTTTGATTGGGAATTCAGTCAATTTAAATTTAGGGTTACTGCCATTTGATGTTGACTGGCTGTTTTATCCATTTGTTGGTGTAAATTCTTCTTTATGTTGGTGCTCTTTACTTTTTGGTGTATTTTTAGAAAGGCTAATACTAGTTGTTTCTTTCTGTGTGTAATGCTTCTTTCAGAAGCTCTTGTAAAGCAGGCCTGGTGGTAATAAAATCTCTGAGTTCTTGCTTGTTCATAAAAGATTTTATTTTTCCTTCAGTTGTGAAGCTTAGTTTGGCTGGATATGAAATTCTGGGCTGAAGGTTCTGTTCTTTGAGGATGTTGTATATTGGCCCCCACTCTCTTCTGGCCTGTAGAGTTTCTGCTGAGAGATCTGCTGTAAGTCTGATAGGCTTGCCTTTGTGGTAATCTGACCTTTCTCTCTGGCTGCCCTTAGTATCCTCTCCTTCGTTTCAACCCTGGTGAATCTAACGATTATGTGCCTTGGGGTTGCTCTTCTTGAGGAATATCTTTGTGGTGTTCTCTGTATTACCTGGGGTTGAATGTTGACCTGCTTTGCTAGTTTAGGAAATTTTCCTGAATAATATCCTGAAGGGTATTTTCCAGCTTGGATTCATTCTCTCCGTCACATTCAGGTACACCTATCAAACGTAAATTTGGTCTTTTCACATAGTCCCACATTTCTTGGAGACTTTGCTCATTCCTTTTTATCCTTTTTTCTCTAATCTTTTCTTCACGTTTTATTTCATTAAGTTGGACTTTGACCTCTGATATCCCTTCTTCTGCTTGAACAATTCGAGTGTTTAAACCTGTGCATACTTCTCGGAGTTCCTGTATTGTATTCTTCAGTTCCATTAATTCACTCATACTTCTCTCTAAGTTGTCTATTCTCAATAGGATTTCATCAAACCTTTTTTCAAAGTTCCTAGTTTCTTTACGTTGGGCTACAACATGTTCTTTTAACTCACCAAAGTTTGTTATTATCCATTCCTTGAAGAGTGATTCTGTTATTGGGATGCGCTCGTTCTCCATCAAGCCTTGTTCCATTGTTGATGTGGAACTGTGATCATCTTTAGAGGGAGAGGCGTTCTGACTTTGAGTATTCTCAGCTTTTTTACGCTGGTTTCTTCCCGTCATTGTAAATTTATCCTCCTGTCGTCTTTGAAATTACCAACTTTCAGATTAGGTCTCTTGAGTGGACGTCCAGGTTGTTAGTTCCCAGGGCCAGAGCAGCAGCGTTAAAACTGATGGTGCTTTTCTGCCCAGGATTCTCCTGTCGGGCTTCCTTCTTGTTTCCGTAGTAGGCGACTCTGCCTTCCCAGGGCTCCAAACCTCGGTCAGAAGGGGAACCTGTCCTGTTTACTCTGCGCCGAGCGCTGCGGCGTCGAGGTGCCGGCGAAACCGCTGCGCCGACCACGAGAGTCGCGCTGGCGACTCGTGTGTTTCCACCACTGGGGATCTTCTGCTCTGTGAGCGACCAGAATTTGTCTGAAAGTGTGGCGTCCTCTAGTTCTCCGCGCCTTCCCTGAGAGCTGCAATCCTGGGATGTTAGCGATCGACCATCTTGGATCGTTCTCACTTTTTTTTTCTTTATCCCATCTAGCTCTTATCTCAGAAAGATTTGTTAGAATGAGGGACAGGTGAACAAGTAGGCCAGTGGAGAGAAGTATGTGTAGAATCTGGATTCAGTCTGCAGTGAATAGGGTAAAATGGGTCCTTTGGATGTGAATTGGCAGACCCTATTTGAAGGAAACAATTTTGATCTATTACGTTTTAAAAATATTTATTGACGTCTGTTTGCTACTTTCCTGATTGTAGTTAAGATTAAATGAGACCAGCTAGGAAGCTACAGTTTCCTGGAATTATCTTTCAGATAATTAAGACCAAGCCTGGGTAGGGGGAGGGCGCAGGATAAGAATGATGAGAGAAAAGGCACTAGAGAGAGCAATAATCAAAATGATCTTGAGAAACAAGCTTTTTGAGAGCAGCGGAATGATTTAGGGGGTGGATGCAGTGGGAGAATGAGGTCGGAGAAGAAAGGTGTGCTCAGTGTCTTCTTGACTGAGAATGTTTAATTGGGAGAGTAGGCGCTCAGAGCTCCTACAAAGGCAGAGCAAAGCTTGTTAGCTGACATTGTTTGAGAAATTGCTGGCAGGCTCTGGAATGCTTGTTTGGCCTCCTGTGGTGCCTTCGGTGTCCTATGATGCAAATAGAAGGGAGAGGCTAGTGTTAAAAACATTTTCAACATTTAATTTATTTTATTTTTTTTTAGATGAAGTCTCACTCTGTTACCTAGGCTGGGGTGCAGTGGCGTGATCTCAGCTCACTGCAACCTCCGCCTCCTGGGTTCAAGTGATTCTCCTGCCTCAGCCTCCCAAGTAGCTGGGATTACAGGCATACGCCACCACGTCTAGCTAATTTTTGTATTTTTAGTAGAAACAGCGTTTCAGCAAGTTGGTTAGGGTGATCTGAAACTCCTGACCTCTGGTGACCCATCTGCCTTGGCCTCCCACAGTGCTAGGATTACAGGCATGAACCACTGTGCCTGGACTTAACATTTAATTTTTATGAGAGTTTTAAAAATTATAAAAATAAGACTCATCCAGTGGAAAAAAATTTTTAAATCCAGTAAAAAGTAAAAGGACTCCTCCCACCCCAGCCTCTGCAACACACTTTCCAGGGCTAACCACTGTTAATATGTTTGCTACATATTTTTCCATACCTTCTGTATATAAATGTAATGGCTTATTTTTAAAAACAAAAATGAGATTATACTCTATGTATTGCCTTAGTGTGCACCTTTAACAAATCTGGCCAGCCACGGTGGCTTATGGCTGTAATCTCAGCACTTTGGGAGGCTTGAGCCAAGGAGTTCAAGACCAGCCTGAGCAACATGGAGAAACACTATATCTACAAAAAATGCAAAAACTGGCTGGGCATGGTGGCCTGTGTACCTGTGTACCTTGGTGTACAGGTGGTGTGCCTATGGTCCCATCTGCTGGGGAGGCTGAGGTGGGAGGAGCGTTTGAGCCCAGGAGGTGAGCTGTGATTGTGCCACTGCGCTCCAGCCTGGGTGACAGAGCAAGACCTTGTCTCAAACCACCACCCCTAAGAAAACCCAAATCTATTATTGCAAAGTATTATATTTCTATAGAAGTTCATAGAAGCTTATACATGCAGTATAAGTTTCTATTAACAACAAATAGTTATAAAGCAGATATTCATGAAACTACTACCTAGAGTTAGAAATAGGATATTGTGGCTGGGCGCAGTGGCTCACGCCTGTAATCCCAGCACTTTGGGAGGATGAGGTGGGCGGATCACCTGAGGTCTGGAGTTTGAGACAAGCCTGACCAACATGGAGAAACTCCGTCTCTACTAAAAATACAAAATTAGCTGGGCATGGTGGCACATGCCTGTAATCCCAGCTACTCGGGAGGCTGAAGCAGGATAATTGCTTGAACCCAGGAGGTAGAGTTTGTGATGAGCCTAGATCATGCCATTGCACTCCAGCCTGGGCAACAAGAGTGAAACTCCAAAGAAAAAAAAAAAATCGAATACTGCCAGCATCCGCCCTTTTCTGATCACTGTCCTTCCTCTCCTCCTCACAGAGGTAATCCTGACTTGCTTTTATAGTAATAACTTACTTTATTTTCTTTATTATTTACTACCTATGTATATACATTCCTGAATAGTTTAGTTTACTTTTGCTCATTTTTGAACTTTATGTATACGTTATGGTCTGAATGTTTACGTCTCTCCCAATTTTTTTTTTTTGAGACACAGTCTCACTCTGTTGTCTGGGCTGGAGTGCAGTGGCTCACTGCAACCTCTGTCTCCTGGGTTCAAATGATTCTCCTACCTCAGCCTCCTGAGTAGCTGGGATTATAGATGTGCACCATCCTGCCCAGCTAATTTTTTTGTATTTTAAGTCAAGATGGGGTTTCTCCATGTTGCCCAGGCTGGTCTTGAACTCCTGACCTCAGGTGATCTGCCTGCCTTGGCCTTCCAAAATATTGGGATTATAGGTGTGAGCCAGTGCTCCTAGCCTCTCCCAGATTTATATGTTTAAATCCTAGCCCTCAAGGTGATGGTATTAGGAGGTGAGGCCTTTGGGAGGTGATTCGGTCATGGAGGCAGAGCTCTCATCAGTGGGATTAGAGCCCTTATAAAAGGTGAAGGAGTTTGCTGCTTCTGCCATGTGAGGTTTGAGTGAGGAGGCTGCTGTGTATAAAGAAGCAGGCCCTCACCAGACAATCTATTGGCACCTTGATCTTGGACATCCCAACCTGCAGAACTGTGAGAGATAAATTTCCATTTTGTAAAATCACTCCATCTATGGTATTTTGTTATGTTATTCTGCAAACCAAGCAGACTAAGACAGTACATAAAATCATACTATAGTGATTCACTCATGTCTTAATTTTTTTTTACTCAATATTATGTTTGTAACAATAATTAATTTTATTCCGTTTGTTTTTTTTTGAGACAGAATATTGCTTTGTTGCCCAGGCCGGAGTGCAGTGGTACGATCTCGGCTCACTGTGTTCTCATGGATAGATGATGTTCTAAGTACCACGGTTTATTTATTCATTCTACCATTGATGGACGTTTGGTCAGTTTTGAGTTTGAGGCAGTTATGAGCAATGCTGCAGTGAAATTCTTGTACATGTCTCTGGTAGATTGAAGCGTATATACCCTTTGAGAGCAGAAGAGTAGAATTGCTTAGTCACAGGACTACACGTAGCTTAAACTTCAGTAAATCACTGCCAGCAATTTTACACTCCCATTAACAGTATATGAGAGTTTTTTTTGCTGTACTATGCCAGTGCTTTGTCTTGTTCGACTTTACATATTTTTGATGTGTATTGACTTTTTGTCACAGACTTAAAACTTTTGGCCATTCTGATGATTGTACAGTGATATCTCACTTTTTTTTTTTTTTTGAGACAGAATATTGCTTTGTTGACCAGGCCGGAGTGCAGTGGTACGATCTCCGCTCACTGTGACCTCCACCTTCCGGGTTCAAGTGATTCTCTTGCCTCAGCCTCCCTGGGATTACAGGTGTATGCCTCCATACCTGGCTAATTTCTGTATTTTTTAGTAGAGATGGAGTTTTGCCATGTTGGCCAGGCTGATCTTGAACCAGGGAGGAGTCCAGTTCTGTTTGATGCTGATACTGGTATAATCATTAGAGACTAATGACCAGGTCTTCAGTAGCCCCATCTATCCCCACTTCGGTAAACAGTGAGGCTTTAAAATCTAACAATTTGGTTAAGCCTTTCTAGTATCAGGAGAATTGTATCCTGCTTTTCCTATTTGTATCCTGCTCTTCCTATTTCCCAGCAAGTTGACACTGAGTAGAAAGGGCTGAGTTGTGTACTTATCCTGGTCTTAATTTCACCTCTTTTTTCTATTCTCAACCCATGCTTCATCCTTGGTAATTGCACGGACTGACTCTGGTATCAGGAAAATCATTCTCTGGAAACTTACTTATTTTCTTCACATTGCCCTTGAAATGATCACAGGGACACTGCTTCTTTGGCAGCCCAGACGCTGTCATGAGTTTTCTTCTAGGGCCTCTCAGGAACCAGTCTGAAACAACAGCATTGCTGCTTAGATGGGAGAGTTAATATATTTGATAGGAGGGAGTAGGACAGAGCTTTACTTGGCATCTTCTGTGCCTTGCATTTCTACTGCAGTGGGGTGGGAAAAGGGGTCAATATAGAATACTGGGGACATCGAGCTATTTGAAGCCAGTATTTCCGAGTTGTTTTTCCTGACCTGTTTGGCCAAGGGTTTGGTGGTAGGTTTAGATGGTGTATCAGAATATCATGAATCCAAAGAATTAGGAGCATCGTTCTACTATAAGGACACATGTACACAAATGTTCATTGCAGCACTGTTTACAATAGCAAAGACCTGGAATCAACCCAAATGCCCATTGATAATAGACTGGATTGGAAAAATGTGGCACATATACACCATGGAATATTATGCAGCAATCAGAAATGATGAGTTTGTGTCGTTTGTAGGGACATGGATGAATCTGGAGAACATCATCCTCAGCAAACTGACACAAGAACAGAAAATGAAACACCGCATATTCTCACTCATAGGCGGGTGAGGAAAGATGAGAACACATGGACACAGAAAGGGGAGTACTAAACACTGGGGTCTATTGGGGGGAAAAGGGGAGGGCCAGTGGGAGGGGGAGGTGGGGAGGGATAGCCTGGGGAGAAATGCCAAATGTGGGTGAAGGGGAGAAGCAAAGCAGAGCACACTGCCATGTGCGTACCTACGCAACTGTCTTGCACGCTCTGCTCATGTACCCCAAAACCTAAAATCCAATAAAAAATTAAAAAAAAAAGAAAAGAAAAAAAAAGAATTAGGAGCAAGGCCTGGGTGTCTGCCTTCCAGTGGCTGCTTTCCCTCGGGCAAGCCATTTTGCCACTCTGCTTTCAGCCTTGCCTGTGAGTAAAACAAGGCTGAGAATAGGATTCAGGAAGCTTTTGGAAGGCCAGGAAAAAATAAAAGGCCTTTTGGACGGTAGCCCTGGGTTCTTCAGGAAAAGGATAAGGGGCAGGGGGCAGCCTGACATTTGGCTGGCTTTCCCCTAGACCTTGGAGGAGTCCAGTTCTTGCCTGACAGTCAGGAAGAAAGCAGGCACGGCTGCTGCATGTGGCAGGCTGGTGGAGAGGGGAATGGGTGAGGTCAGCTGAGATAACATCTGCATTGGTCTCAGAGGGGCCCCAGGGAGAGAGCTGGGGTCATGGTGATGCCATCGCTGTTGTTGATGCTGAGTTACTGACCTTTGCACTCACATTCTTGGCCACCTTCCTGCAGCCACCTCCTAGAAGCTTGGCCTTGGTCCCTATGGCCTCTGGCGACCCCTGTTGGAAGGAAACAGGTTACATCCAGACACTGGAAAGGGAAGGGGCCAACAGAAATGGTCCTCCCAGCATTGTGCTACCTAGGTCAGCACAATACTGTTTTTCCATTTTTACTTCAGGAATCTAGGTGACTTCAAGAGACAAATATTTTATTTTAATTTGTATTTTTGAGATGGGGTTGCCTAGGCTGGTCTTGAACTCTAGGGCTCCGGTGATCCTTCTGCTTTGGCCTCCCAAAGTGCTAGGATTACAGGTGAGAGCCATTGTGTCCAGCTGAGGGGTCTTTTTTTTTTTTTGAGACAGAGTCTTGCTCTGTCACGAGGCACCAGGCTGGAGTGCAGTGGCTCGAGCTCAGCTCACTGCAACCTCTGCCTCCTGGGTTCAAGCAGTGCTCCTGTCTCAGCCTCCCAAGTAGCTGGGAGGGACTACAGGCGCACGCCACTATGCCCAGCTTTTTTTTTTTTTTTTTTTTTTTTTTTTTTTTTTTTTAGTAGGGACGGGGTTTCACCATGTTGGCCAGGATGGTCTTGATCTCTTGACCTTGTGATCCACCTGCCTCGGCCTCCCAAAGTGCGGGGATTACAGGCGTGAGCCACTGCACCTGGCTGAGGGGTCTTTTAATAGATAAGGAATTGAGGTTAAAAATCTGGCCTCTACGTAAGCATATTAAAAAATTTAATGACTAAAAAAAATCTGGCCTAGAGAAAAGCTTAGCTGAAGGTAGGTGGAGAAAGAATGGCTTCTAGATGGAAGAGAAGATAAAAGGTAAGGGTTTGTCAAAACCTCCCCCTCACTCTCCCCCTACATTAAAATCCTCATGACTTAAAAGAGTGAGAGCAAGAAGGAGATTATTCCATAAACTAAGATCTTCACTTGATCTCCAAGATCCTTTTTTTTTTTTTTTGAAACGGGGTCTCACTCTGTCACCCAAACTGGAGTGCAGTGGTACAATCATGGTTCACTGCAGCCTGGACCTCCTAGGCTTAGACAATCCTCCCACCTCAGTCTTCTGGGTAGCTGAAGCTTCAGGTGTGCACCATCACTCCTGGCTATTTTTTGGAATTTTTTGTAAAGACAGGGTTTTGCCATGTTGCCCAGGCTGGTCTCAAACTCCTGGGCTTAAGCAATTCGCCCGTCTTGGCCTCCCCAAAGTGCTGTGATTATAGACATGAGCCACCACACCCAGCCCAAGTTGCTGTATTTGAATCCAGAGTCCCAGTTCAACTATTAAATGATGGTATTTACCTTTGTCTCTCTGGAACAAATACATTCTTCTTTTGGCCTCTGAGTTTGTTTTATTTTCTGATTCTATCTTACACTTTTTTTTTTGTCTTTTTTTTGTGTGTGGAGAACAGGGTCTTGCTATATTGCCTAGACAGGTCTCGAACTCCCGGGCTCAAGCTATCCTCCCGCCTTTTCCTCCCTAAGAGCTGGGATTACAGGCATGAGCCACAGCACCTGTCTCTGATTCTATCTTATCTACAATTTTTGATACTTAAAATATTCCTATGGCAGGCTGGGTGCGGTGGCTCATGCCTATAATCCCTGCACTTTGGGAGGCCAAAGCGGGCAGACCACAAGGTCAGGAAATTGAGAATGTATACACACACACACACACATTCCTATGACAATTAAGGATGATGGTTTATAGACTTGAGATTCTCAGGCACGGTGGCTCATGCCTGTAATCCTAGCACTTTGGGAGGCTGAGGTGGCTGGATCACCTGAGGTCAGGAGTTCAAGACCAGCCTGGCCATCATGGTGAAACCCCATCTTAAAAAGAAAAAAAAAAAAAAGAGATTCTCGAGTAAGAACTAGGCTCAGGTGACACCTCCTTTATTGGAGTTTCTTATATTTCCTGTCAGAATGAATTATGCCTTCATGTAGTTCCCCTTGTATTTGAATGCAGTTCTGTTATTGCACTGTGATGCTGTTTTTTGAAATCTTTTATGGACTGAATTGTGTCTCCCAAACCTCACATGTCGAATCCCTAAGCCCCAGTACCTCAGAATGTCTGTATTTGGAGATAGGGCCTTTAAAGAGGTGATTAAAATGAGGCTGTGCTGTTATGGTGGGCCCTTCTCCAGTCTGGCTGGCATCTTTATAAGAAGAGGAGATTTGTACACACAAAAAGACCGCAGGGATACGTGTGCACAGAGGAACATGTGAGGACACAGCATGAAGGCAGCTCGTATGGACTGAAAGTGTGCCCCCCTCAAATTCATCTGTTAAAATCCTAATCCCCAGTGTGATAGTGTGAGGAGGTAGCCCTTTGGGAGGTACTTAGGTCATGAAGGTGGAGCCCTTATGAATGGACATAGGCCAGGTGTGGTGGCTCTCACCTGTAATCCCAGTGCTTTGGAAGGCTGAGGCCAGGGGAGCGCTTGAGGGCAGTAGTTCAAGATAGCCTGGGTAATGTAGCGATGCCTTGTCTCTACATAAAAAAAAAAAAAAATTAAAAGGGACCCTCGACCCTTTAAAAAAAAAGGCGTGGTGGCTCATGCCTGTAGTCCCAGCACTTTGGGAGGCCGAGGCTGGTGAATCATTTGAGGTCGGGAGTTTGAGACCAGCCTGGCCAACATGGTGAAACCCCGTCTCAACTGAAAATACAAAAATTAGCTGGATGGGGTTGCGCATGCTGCCTGTAGTCCCAGCTAGTGGGGAGGCTGAGGCAGAATTGCTTGAACCTGGGAGGCAGAGGTTTCAGATAGCCGAGATTGTGCATCTGCACTCCAGCTTGAGCGAAAGAGCGAGACTCTGTCTCAAAAAAAAAAAAAAAAAAGTGAAAGAAAAAAAAGGATCCTAGAGATCCCTTTCATTCTCTTTCCACCTTGTGACAATATGAGAAGTCAGCTGTCTGTAACCTGGAAAAGGACCCTCGGCAGAATCCAACTGTGCTGGCACCCTGATTTCGGATATCCAGCCTGCAGACCTGTGAGGAATAAATTTCTCTTGTTTATGCCACCCAGTCTGTGGTATTATGTTATGGCAGTCCTAGCAAACTAAAATAAAATCTTTCTCCTCCACTAGATTCTGAAGCATTGGTTCAGTAGTCATTCAGCTACATGGTTCCTGACACACGGTAGGTATTTGGTAAATGTTTGTTCAACAAGTGGTTGGATAAGTTGTTTGGAGAGGACCCTTAGAGATCATATGGCTCAATTCGGGTCTGCTCCTTCCCAGACTTCTGCCACACAGATGGAGGGTGTTGCGTCATTTCTCCAATGGCTGCTTTTCAAATGTTCTCATGTGCTGTTTTGAGTGTTGTCAAAGTAATTGAAGCAGGCGCAGCCCCTGCCATCTAAACATTTCTAGCATTTTTACTCTTGCCTGTCCTGTACTCCTAGTTCCAGAGAAAAACCACAGAATATTAGAGCCTGAAGGAAACCCTGGAGATTATTTAGTTGAATTCCTTAATTCTGAAATTTTCTTTTCAGTTTAAATGTAATTTAACTGTTGGAGAAATTTCTTTTTTTCTCCTCAGAAAATAAAATTTTGAAAGTACAAACAGAGAAGTTATTATCCTTACCAACCGTTCGTATTTTGGCAGATTTGTTACCTGCATACTTTTTTTATTAATATAGTGATAACCATAGCATGTAAACATACTCTCTTTTTCCTTTTTTTTTTTTTTTTTTTTGAGACAGAGTTTCGCTCTTGTTACCCAGGCTGGAGTGCAATGGCGCGATCTCGGCTCACCGCAACCTCCGCCTCCCGGGTTCAGGCAATTCTCCTGCCTCAGCCTCCCGAGTAGCTGGGATTACAGGCACGCGCCACCATGCCCAGCTAATTTTTTGTAATTTTTAGTAGAGACGGGGTTTCACCATGTTGACCAGGATGGTCTCAATCTCTTGACCTCGTGATCCACCCGCCTCGGCCTCCCAAAGTGCTGGGATTACAGGCTTGAGCCACCGCGCCCGGCCCTTCTCTTTTTCCATTCAGAAGCATGTTGCTGTGTCATCTTCATAACACTTTTTTTTTTTTTTTTTGAGATGGAATCTCCCTCTGTTGCCAGGCTGGAGTGCAGTGGCTCGATCTTAGCTCACTGCAACCTCCGCCTTCTGGGTTCAAGTGATTCTCCTGCCTCAGTCTCCCTAGTAGCTGGGACTACAGGCCTGTGCCGCCACACCCAGCTAATTTTTGTATTTTTAATAGAGATGGGGTTTCACCATGTTGGCCAGGCTTGTCTTGAACTCCTGACCTCATGATCCACCCCGTTCAGCCTCCCAAAGTGCTGGGATTGCAGGTGTGAGCCACCATGCCCAGCCAACAGATTTTTAATGAATGCATAATACTCTCAATAATTATGTGTTCCAAATTATTTAGCTGCTTTTCCATTGCTGAATAGTTAGAAAGTTTTATTTTTTAGATGTTGGTAAATTTCTTTGTTCTTATAACTGTTTTCCAATTTTGGATTATTTTCTTGGGAGAGAGTTCCCAAAGTGGAATTACTGGATCAAAAGTTAAGAAATCGCTCTACTAATTCAATTAAATCACTATCTCCCTTTCCTTTTTTTTTAAGATGACGATACAGGCCCAGAGAGAGCAAATGAAATACCCAAGTTCATAAAGGTATTAGTGACATATCTAGGCTGAAACCCAGGTCTAGGATTTTATTATATTTTTGGTGACAGGATCTTGCTATGTTGCCCAGGCTAGAGTGCAATAGCTGTTCACAGACATGACCACAGCACAGTGTGGCCTCAAACTCCTGGGCTCAAGTGATCCTCCTTCCTCAGCCTCCCAAGTACTACCACACCCAACTACAGGTACAAGATTCTTAGTCTGTTGTTTTATTCTGCAGTGCTAGATGACCCTAGTTTCACAGATGAAACTGAAAATGAAGCTGCATGGTGCTGTAGCATTATGTCTCTCAAACTTCAGACAGTTTTAGACGATCTTTGTGATTTTTTTCTATAGCTTGTACTTACCCTCACTATTATTTACTTCATGCTTTTTCTTTCTTTCTTTCTTTTTTTTTTTTTTTTGAGATGGAGTCTCGCTCTATTGCCCAGGCTGGAGTGCAGTGGCATGATCTCAGCTCACTGCAACCTCTGCCTCCTGGGTTCAAGCGATTCTCCGTCCTCAGCCTCCTGAGTAGCTGGAATTACAGGCACCTGCCACCATGCCTGGCTAATTTTTGTATTTTTAGTAGAGATGGGGTTTCACCATGTTGGCCAAGCTGGTCTTGAACTCTTAACCTCAAGTGATCTGCCCGCCTTGGCCTCCCAAAGTGTCGGGATTATGGGCATGAACTACTGTGCCTGGCCACTTCATACTTTTCCTTTTTTTTTTTTTTTTTTTTTTTTTTTTTAATAGAGATGAGGTTTCACCTTTTTGGTCAGGCTGGTTTCAAACTCCTGACCTCAGGTAATCCACCTGCCTCGGCCTCCCAAAGTGTTGGGATTACAGGAGTGAGCCACTGCACCTGGCCTCTTTTTTTGAGACACAGCCTTGCTCTGTCGCCAGGTGCCAGGCTGGAGTACAGTGGCATGATCTCGGCTCACTGTAACCTCTGCCTCCTGGGTTCAAGCAATTCTTCTGCCTCAGCCTCCCGAGTAGCTGGGACTACAGGCATGTACCACCACGCCCAGCTACTTTTTGTATTTTTTAGTAGAGATGGGCTTTCACCAGGTTGGCCAGGTTGGTCTCAATCTCTTGACCTTGTGATCTGCCTCGGCCTCCCAAAGTGCTGGGATTACAGGCGTGTGCCACTGTGCCCCACCATACTTTTTCTTTAAATAAATTTAATTTGCAAAACATCCTCATCCTATGCAATATTAACTGAAATTACAGGTTTGATGTATGCTTAGATTTTTTTCCTAACATGTATTAAGATAAACACATAAGTATTAAAGTAAAACAAGCTTATTTACTTTCCACCTAAAATCAGTTTTCGGAAATGCTGACACAGTGGCATAAGCGTGGACTTTATATCCAGATAGACTTGGGGTCAGCTACTGGCTCTGTCACTTAACTATGTTGACTTAGACAAGTCACTTGGCTTCTTTAATCTTTGAATCCCTGAATTGTAAAAGGAGGATGGTAAAATCCACCTTGCAGAGTTGTTAGGAATAAATGAGTGGCTGTGGGGGTCCAGTGCCCAGGCAGATATTGAGTACATGTTGGTTACCATCGTGGTTATTACCGTGGGGTTCTGGTTATTTTCCAAAGAGAGTGTGTATGCTGGAATATTGGGCTGTGGCTTTCTGCTGATGTGTATGTGTAAATAAGTTACTTCCACTTGTTAGGATTTGTGGTGCATCTGTCATTATTTTCATCTTCCAGATCCACTACATATGTACTTTGTGACTTTGGGCAAGTTGTGTAGCTTTTCTGTGCCTCATTTTTCTAATTTGTAAGGTGTGGTTAATAATGGGACAGTAGTCCTCCGTTATCCACATGGGATGCATTCCAAGACCCCCAGTAGATACTTGAAGTCTCAAGTAGTACCAAATTGTGTTTTTTCTATACCTATATATTTATACATAAATATGATAAAGTTTATGAATTAGGCACAGTATGAGATTAACAATAACTAATAGGATAGAACAGTTTTTAAAATACACTGTAATAAACGTTATGTGAATGTGTTCTCCCTCTCTTTCTCAAGATAACGATATTTTTGGACCACAGTTGGCAGGTAACCGCAACTGCAAATAAGTGGAGACTACTGTACACCAGTGTGCGTGTGTGTTATTTCCCAGCTCTGACCACTAGAGGGCCTCAAAGCACTAGCACCTACTAGCAATGGGCATATCAGTGCCCATGGTCTGTAAACATCATTCTCCCATGAAAGGAACTAGGGCTTCCAGGAGAAATAGCTGATCCAGGACTGAGGCGGAAAAATACAAGAGGAGACTTAAGCTTCTTGTGGTATCAGAAAGTAAGGAACTGCTAAAAAAAATGATAGGGTTGTATGTAAAAGTCACGGAAGCCAACTGGAAGGAGCTTCTGATGGCCAATTTTGGGACAATATGAGCAATATAATAAAAAATGATAGTAATGGATTCCAACCCATAAATACCCATGAGTCCATGCTGATATAAATAAATAACTGAACAAATAAGTAAATAAGGAAGAAGAAGCTGGGCATGGTGGCCAGTGCCTGTAATCCTGGCACTTTGGGAGGCTGAAGCAGGGGGATCACTTGGGGCCAGGAATTAGAGACCAGCCTGGCCAACATGACAAAACACCATCTTTACTAAAAATACAAAAATTAGCTGGGCGTAGTGGTGTGTGCCTGCAATCCCAGCTGCTCAGGAGACTGAGGCAGGAGGATCACTTGAGCCCAGAAGGTGGAGGTTGCAGTGAGCCAAGAAAAGAAAGAACTCCTTCTTATGGCAGAATTCTGGTTAATAAATGTAGAAGGAAAACTGGAAAGAAAATCACTATTTGGCCAACACTGCAGTAATAATTATTTATAAGAGACAATCATCCATGGATTCTAGAAATTAATGTTAAAAGTATGATGATGATATAACTGGTGAATAACAAGAAAAAAAGGTATGATGAGAAGAAACAGGCTATCTATCTCCAAAGTGTCTCTCCACAAGATACTAATTACAAGGAGACGAATAGTAACTTTAACTTGCAGACATCACTTGAACCAAGCGCTTAAAGTGAACCTCATCAGTAATGAAAGATATCGACATCCTGGGCCCGTTCCTGGGACTTCCAGAGAAGGATGCCTCGCTTCTGTAGTATTCTTGCCCAAAATGCATAACTGCAAATGTCAGACAAACCCAAATTCAGGGGCATTCTACGAAACAACTGGCTAGAACTTTTCAAAAGTGTCAAGGTCCTGAAAGAGGGAGAAAGACTGAGAAACTATTCCAGGTTGGAGGAGGCCTGGGAGTTGTGACATTTTATTCAGATGGATCCTGGATTGGAGTCTGGAGCAGAAAAAGGACATGAGTGAGATGATTAGAAAGATTTGAACATTGGCCGGGCGCGGTGGCTCACGCCTGTAGTCCCAGCACTTTGGGAGGCCGAGGCAGGTAGATCATGAGGTCAAGAGATCGAGACCATCCTGGTCAATAAGGTGAAACCCTGTCTCTACTAAAAATATAAAAATTAGCTAGGCATGGTGGCGCACGCCTGTAATCCCAGGACTTTGGGAGGCTGAGATAGGCAATCAACCAAGGTCAGGAATTCGAGACCATCCTGGTCAACAAGGTGAAACCCCGTCTCTACTAAAAATACAAAAATTAGCCGGGCATGGTGGCGCACGCCTGTAGTCCCAGCTACTCGGGAGGCTGAGGCAGGAGAATTGCTTGAACCCAGGAGGCGGAGGTTGCGGTGAGCCGAGATCGTGCCATTGCACTCCAGCCTGGGTAACAAGAGCGAAACTCTGTCTCAAAAAAAAAAAAAGATTTGAACATTTTAAAATTAGTTAATATTGTGATATTAGCGCTAATCTCCTGGTTTTGATAATCGTATTATGGTTACATAAGACATTGAAGACAAATGGATGAAGAATATACTGGAACTCTATTTTTACGATATTTTTGAAAGTCTGAAAAATGAAAAGTAAAAAAAAGAAATGTATTAGAGTTCTGTGAGGGCAAAATGAGATACTGTGAAATGCTTAGAACAATGCTTGGGATATAGGAGTTCTTAATGTGTCTGATACTATAAGTAATTTTATAGTTAAATAATATTACAATTAATGAATAATCTGTTATTGTAAGTACTTTATTTCCTAATGTCCTCATATATTCTCACTTCTTTTCATTTCTTTCTTTCTTTCTTTTTTTTTTTTGAGATGGAGCTTCACTTCTTGCCCAGGCTGGATTGCGGTGGAGCAATCTCAGCTCACTGCAACCTCCGCCTTCCAGGTTCAAGCAATTCTCATGCGTCAGCCTGCGGAGTAGCTGGGATTACAGGCATGCACCACCACACCCGGCTAATTTTTTTCAATTTTTTTGAGAGAAAGTTTCACTTTTGTTGCCCAGGCTGGAGTACGATGGCGCGAACTCGGCTCAGGGCAACCTCCGCCTCCCGGGTTAAAGTGATTTTCCTGCCTCAGCCTCCTGAGGAGCTGGGATTACAGGCATGCGCCACCACGCCCGGCTTCTGGCTAACTTTTTGTATTTTTAATAGAGGCGGGGTTTCGCCATGTTGGCCAGGCTGGTTTTGTACTCCTGACCTCAGGTGCTGTACCAGCCTCGGCCTCCCAGGGTGCTGAGATTACAGGCGAGAGCCACTGCACCCCGCGTATTCTCACTTATTTCTATTTCCCTTTCCCCTGGAAAAGCATATTGAACATGTATGTGATTAAGATATAAGATTTTATTTTGAGACTTATTTTGGGAATAGAGGAGCTATTATTTCCTTTAGCCACTAAATAGCTCAGACTCAGGCCCACATTGCAAAACTCTTTGGCTGGGAAACAAGGTTTGAGCCACGCCGCCACCCACCCTATGTGGTTTGTGATGGCGCCCCCTGGCGGCGCAGCGAGCTTTTCCCAGTTCTTCACTCTCTTCGTTTAGGAGTGACTTGGAAATTCCATGCAGTCCATTTATTAAACCCTTTCTAGGTCATGCCGCGGATCATTTAATCTTCACAACAAGTGTGTGTGACAAATGGTATTTTCTTCATTTTGAGATGATAAAACTGAAACTCAGAAAATTGAGGCGACTTGTCCAGGGTTGCAGAGTGAGTGGCACAGCCAGGATTTGGATATAGGTCCCCCTCACTTCCAGGCTGAGTGTAAAGGTCTAGGTAAGTTTAAAAGTGTGGCCATGTAGAGAACTATTGGTGTAGAGTGGTGGTTGTTGACCAAGGGTGGTTCCCCTTCCAGGGACATTTGGCAATGTTGGGAGATAGTTTTGGCTTCCATAACAGGGGTTTGGATGGGGGAGAGGGAAGGCTGGTATTGGTGTCGAGTGGAGAGAGGCCACGAGGATGAGCTGAACATCTCACAATGCACAGAACAGCCCCCACCACAAGGAACTGTTCAGCCCAAATGCCAGTAGAGCTGCTAGGAAGCCCTGGTCTGACTTAGAAACCTGAGGATGCATCTCGCACTTAGCTAATGTTTGCTGAGTGCTGAACTGGACAGCGTGAGGGATATCGAAACAGGGCACCAGTCTGTGCCGCCAAAGAGGCTGCAGCCTAGAAGGGGAGCAGGTGGAGGCAGGAGAGGCACATGAAGGCCTTCCATATAAGGCAGCAGATGATCAGTGCAAGAAGAGAGCATCCGGTAGGGCTAAGCCAGCTCTCAGGAGGAAGAGTGCACCTCTGACTATGGGAGGAACTGAGGGAAGCTGTGGGAAGGTGGTTTTGTGCTGGGTGTGTAAACAAAAGTTGAGCTGGTGGGAAAACACAAGCCCTTTTCAGGGAAGGGCAGACAGGCTAGTTTGGGTGGAGAGAGAGTATTTTTTTAGTGAGTGGAGGGGGACATGCTGGAAAAGCAGGTTAGGGCTAGAGCTTTGAGTCCAGGCTGAGGACTTTAGCCTGGGTGTCTGTCATAGAGGTAGAAAAGTCCTCCTTTTCGAAATAATGGTCTAGGCCCTAGGGCTGTGGGGCTCAGCAGCTTTCAGAGTGCCCTTTCTACACAGGAGGGGATGTTGGAAATTGGGGTGGAGAAGGGAGAATGTTTCCTGATCTTAAGACCAAGTTGATGCTGAGTATGTAACAAAGCTGTTTCACCTCTAAGTGGCCCTTGGGGAGATGGTGCTCCCAAGCGGAAATACACATGGGGGTCAGCTCTCTTCTGTGTGGTTGTTCTATGAAGGACTGGGCCACTTTATAGTGAAACCTGGAGCAGATTTGGAACCCCTAAGCAAAGGTCTGCTTCCCAAAATGTGAGCTGTTACAGCAGGGCTTGCTGTGTATAAAGCTTCAAATATGAACACTACCTGGTGACAGGCTTTTTCTAGTTTATTACATTACCATTAAATATCGTTAAGACATGTTGGTGGCATGTCTGGTGCACTGTAAAGAATGTAAGCAATGACTTCCTGATCTTCTATAAAGGTACCACCCTCCCATCACCATCATTAAGGTTAGCCGTGAGATATATGTTACTCTTTTGGAAAAGGGTTGGGGGAGAAGGTATGGGAGCAAACCTTTGTTGGGCTAGTACATACATACATACATACATACATACATACCTACCTACATGTGTGTGGGGCGATCAGCTACAGTTGCAGTTTTGTTCACTTACTGAAAATATCTCATTTAACTCTCTCAACATCATTTGGGTTTAAGTAGTTTGCTGTTTTTCGTGAAGGAGGAAACTGTCACTGAGAAAGGCTCACTTACCCCAAACCCCCATAGCTAAAAGGGGCTGCATTGTGATGCATCTGTGGCCTGTTCTGCCCCATTTCCTCCCCCCATTTTCCCCTTCATAGACAGTCTTGTTTACCTGGATTCGGGCTGCTGGAGACCATGGACATCAGCATTAGCGGCAGCAGCAGGAGGAGGGAAGAGATTAGAACTTTCATTGCAACTGTTGGTTCAACTGTAAGTTGCTTGAAGAGTATAATGGAAGGTTCCCCGTTGGAGGCTCCTGATCTCTGGGGATGGCTCAGGCCAGGGTATTCAGCCTGGCAGTCTGCGCTTTAGTCCCAGGCCAGCGTTCCCATTCGAGGGCAAGAACAGGTGCGGTGATGCTATTAGGTAACAGATTAGACCGTGTGCTTTATGGGAATCTGGGAGGTGAAACTGGTCAAACAAAATAAATGCAGCATTCTTAAGAACATAAGAAGGTGACTGATAACTTGGCAGCTGTGCCCGTTCTCTCCTGTACTCCTTCCCGCCTCCCACACCCCAGTGCCTCATGATTTCTTCCTCAAGTCTTTTTTTCTCACTTGGATTTCCTTATACCTTTCAATGACCCTCTCTATGTGAGTATTTGGCAGGAAAGCGGGTGCTAAGTGTTGCTAGAAGAGATGTTGACAAGGTCTGTTTCCCCTCTGTGCTCCCGTTCCCATCCTTGACAGAATACCGGGAATAGTAGTGTTGCTGCCCGGGAAGTTGCCCTGTCCTCGCTCTGTTCACATTCCCTCCAATTCTGTAGCCACGTAAGGTGGGAGCAGAGCAGGATCTGGGGCAAGAGGCCGCTCCCCCTGCCCAGAACATCGCCACTGAAGCAGTGGGTAACACCAGGCCTCCTTGTGTGTCCATCGGGAAGGTGGCCATGGCTTTGTTGTTCCAGTGTAAACGAGAGGGAACTGGGTTGGGGGAAGACCCCAGAGCTGCAGGTCCCAGAGGGTTTGTGAAACAGGAGCCACAGGAGGGAAGGAGCCCTGGAAGTGTGTTTGCCCAGCTGCTGGGGCGCCTGGCTCCAGCCCTTGTTTGGAAATGGCCCCAGGCAAAAGAAGAAAGGTAATAATACTTGAAGTAAACATTAAGGGTCATGGAATATCAGGACTTACTAAACGTGACATTTATTTGAGACTTTAGGAAATATGCTCAAAGGAAGAGGAGAGGCTGGGCTTGAATGCTGGGTGATGTTCATGGGGCTGAAAGAAGGTTAGCAAGGGAGCCCTCCTTGGAAGCCTCCAGGCAGGAGTGAGAGCAGGGGTGTGACTTTGTTTCCCTGAGAGGAGGGAAGAGGCAAGGCATGAGTCAAAGCCCATTGAGTTTTGTTTGACCATTCTTTTTTCTTTACGTTTTCAAATTATCTTTTCCTGTTGACTTGTCACAGACTTGATTGTGGACTTTGCTACTGCAGGGTTTATAAAACACTGCAGAGGCCAGGGATTGTGCCAGGACTGAGCCTGTGTTCAAGTTGAAGACACAGGCTGGGCTTGTTCTGATGCAAATCACTGGTGTAGCTTCTTTCTGGAAAATTCTAAAAATGGTCTCTGCCTTTAGGAGGCTCAAGTCTAACCAGGGAGTTGACATCCAGTTCATAAAGCCTAGAAATAGGAGTGCAGTCATCTCTCGGTGGCAGGAGAGCAGGAGACTGAGTGGGTGGAACTTGAGCTGGTCTCACGGGGTAGGGGAGGACTTGGGTTGGTGGAGGGCAGAGAGGAGGGCTGTGCAGAGCAGGGGCGTGTTGTAGGAGAGGCTCTGTGGAGCTCTTTGCATGGGGATCTTTGAGGACAGGGCTGTTTGTGTTCTTTTTTGTATTCCCTGAACTTACACAGGTCCTGGCACTTTGAGAGTATTCTATAAATTACTATTGAATGGGATGATGGTTTTGTAGCCCATTAACTGGGCCTGATGTATTAGAAAGTGTGCAAAAATGCAGCTCATTAGCAGAGCGAACATTTTACTGAAAAACCATCCTGTGTACAAATGGATCTTGGTGGGGCCACTTTACTTATGCTGCTGAGTTCTCATCAGTCCACACCAAGGCCACTGGAGGGGCCGGGAGCTCCTCTTCAGACCTTCCTCCGGGTCCCACAGTCTTTACCCCTCCATTCTCCCAGGTCCTGCTCCCTGTCAGTTCACTCCATCTCATTTTCCCTCCATGCACTTGGCATGGGTGTCGAATCCTGTGTCCCATTGGAGGGGGGTTTTGGGTCCCTCAGGCCCATTGATTAAAACACCCCCAAGACAAATGGACTTTTTTCTTGTTAACATGACAACTTCTTACAACGCATCTTGAGAACTTTGTGTCAAGAGTCTCTCTGATGTACAGAGGCCCTCCCTCCCCCAGGAAGGAGGTAAGGGGAAGTTAGGAGAAAACCCCGTCCTGCCTGGGTTACTTATTACCTTATTCTACAGTGTACTTGGTAGACATTCAAAAATATGTGTTGACTTTGTCCATGATTCACATGGATCTAATATAGTCATTTATGCACACATACGTTCAGTGAGCCTTTGAGCACCTGGTGTGTGCCTGGTATTTGCTGATGGTGGATGCTGAGAAGATCAGGTGTGCTGCTGTCTCTGAGGAGCTCTCACTATGCACCTGGACCTACAGTGACCGAATCCACCTGCTCTACTTTACAGACGTGGAAATTAAAGTGCAGGGAAGTTATAGGATTAGTTCAATGTCACACAGTCACTAGCCTCAAAGTTACGGGAGTAAAGCAAGTTTCCTGACTTGCTGGATTTTCTGTTAGTGTGCAGCCACCTGGCTAGTGTGCAGCTACCTGGTGAGCTCTGATGGGAGAGAGAATGTTCAGAGTGAAGTCGGAGCCCTGAGCACCCTGGATTAGCCAGGAGGACATGCCGGGTCCAGCTGTGACTGCATGAAGGACCATCAGGGACATTTGCATTCTTTTTCACTTTGAGCTTCAGATGAGAAAAACTGACCCCAGAAAACCAAGAGTGGAAAATTTTTCACAGGGGATTGATGAGATGGATCAGAAAACGCTGTATTGGGTGGGTACAGTGGCTCATGCCTGCAGTCCCAGCACTTTGGGAGGCTCAGGTGTGAGGATGGCTTGAGCCCAGGAGTTTGAGACCAGTGTGGACAATGTGGTGAGACCCTGTCTCAATAAAAAGAATTTTTTTTTTTTTTGAGATGGAGTTTCACTCCTGTTACCCAGGCTGGTGTGCAAGGGCGCGATCTCGGCTCACCGCAACCTCTGCCTTCTGGGCTCAGGCAATTCTCCTGCCTCAGCCTCCTAAGTAGCTGGGACTACAGGCACGCACCACCATGCCCATCTAATTTTTGTATTTTTAGTAGGGACGGGGTTTCACCATGTTGACCAGGATGGTCTCGATCTCTTGACCTCGTGATTCACCCGCCTCGGCCTCCCAAAGTGCTGGGATTACAGGCTTAAGCCACCGTGCCCGGCCCAATTTTTTTTTAAAGAAAACCTTGTGTTGATGTCTGTCATGGTGTTTCTCACTGAATGGTAATGGTCTGGCTTTGAGTGGGTTCCGTCTGTAGCCCAGAGCTCTGCAAGGCAGGGATCAGGTGTGATTCACCTTTGTCTCACCAGTGACAGTACACAGCAGACTCCGATAAATATTTCTTACAAAATAAAACTGAAGAAAAAGTATACACCTGCACAGGTGTGGGATGACTGAGCAGTGGCACAAGCAGGAAAAGTCAGCGTTCCCAGGTCACGTGGTGTGGTGTTTGGCTTCTAGAGGGGAGTGAGGTGCCAGGACAGGGACGGGGGTCCTGTGGCTCTGCTGCTCTGGGGACACCCCTAGGATTTGGAGTGTCTGCTGTGATTGCAGCACTTCACTCGCTTGTGGGAAAGTGAGCAGAGGGTGTGGGGCTTCAGGTCACCCCAGGTGGGAAATGGCTGAGGGAGGATGGGCGGGTGGCATATAGAGGTTGTTTCCCAATATTTGAAGGTGGGTTGTATGAAAAAATGTTGGACTTATTTCAGCCTACAGAGAGTAGGACGAGGATTGGGGGGTGTGTATCAGACATATTTTGGCTCAGGAAGGAAAAGAACTGTCACAGTAAAGTCACTTTCCTTGGGAAATTACAAGTTTACTGGTGCAGTTCAGGCCAGGGCTGGGTGTCTGAAAATACCTATTAGAGTGATTTCTAAGGTTACAAGGGCAGAGCTGGGCATGAAACCAGGTTTCCCACTGATACCACATATTAAGATATTGTACCAACTGTCCTTTGCAATGAGGCACTGCTCTATGATGAAGGCTGAGCTCCCTGACAGTGACTTTCTGTCTTTGTTGGGCGGTTGTAATATTATCTTCTCTGTGACCTGGACTTTGCCCCTTACCCTTTGGTCTTGCCAGCCCTCCTACTTCCTTTACTGGTGACAAGGGTTAAGTGCATTTACTGATGATGGTCACAAGGTGGCAGCACTGCCTCACTGGTAGTTCCTAAGACTTCTGCTTGGACATGGGCTAGTCTAAGACGCTGTTAGGATTAAGGGCATGAATGAGGCTAAAGGTAAACGGTATTTTCTTTTTTTCTCCTGTGAAGTAACAGAATTTGAGCTGAATGTGAAATAATTGCATTTTAGAACTCGAAGTGCCATGTGCAGTGGTTCATGCCTATAATCTCAACACTTTGGAGGCTGAAGCAGGAGGATGATTTGAGCCCAGGCGTTCTAGACCAGCCTGGGCAATGTGGCAAAACCTCATCTCTACAAAAAATAAAAAAAATTAGCCGGGCACAGTGACACATGCCTGTGGTCCCAAATACTCGAGAGCCTGAGGCAGGAGGATCACTTGAGCCCAGGAGGCTCAGGCTGCAAAAGCTATGATCATGTCACTGCATTCCATCCAGGCTGGGAGACAGAATGAGACTCTGTCTCAAAAAACTCCAAAAATGAATAAAAAAAAAAGATCTGGGAGAAATACTTCACACACTTTAATGTGTTCACAGATCACCCAAAGATCTTGTTCAAATACAGATTCTGATTCTTCTGGTGGAACCTGAGATTCTGCATTTCTTTTTTTTTTTTTTATGATTGGCATTTTCACAAGATTCTGCATTTCTAAGGAGCATCTGGGCGATGTCGTTGCTGCTGTTTGGGGGACCACACTTTGAGTAGCAAGGTTTGAGTATCATTTAGAGATGAATTCTCACTGCATCTGATTTATGGATGAGGAGAGACTAAAGTGCAGAGAGAGACTGTAACTTGCCCTCCATAGCCATGCCCTTACTGCATGACTTTTTGAATTTAAACCCAGGGCTTCGGCCTCTTTGTCTAGTCCCCACTCCATGTATCATGCGGCTCCTTCAGCTGTTGCTGGTGGCATCTCTTTAGCTTAGGAACTCAGAACTCTGTTTTTATCACCCACTCTGGGCTTGGCTTAGGGTGTCACTTTGACTGGTTCTGCCCTTACTGAAAACCTTCAGTGACTCTTTTTATTTTTTGAGATGGAGTCTCGCTTTGTCGCCAGGCTGGAGTGCAGTGGCGTGATCTCGGCTTACTGCAACCTCTGCCTCCCGAGTTCAAGTGGTTCTCCTGCCTCAGCCTCCTGAGTACCTGGAACCATAGGCACGTGCCACTACGCCCAGCTAATTATTTTTAGTAGAGATTGGGTTTCACCATGTTGGCCAGGATGGTCTCAATCTCTTGACCTCGTGATTTACCCATGTTAGCCTCCCAAGGTGCTGGTATTACAGGTGTGAGCCACCACACCTGGCCTTCAGTGACTCTTCCATAATCACAAGATCAGGTTCAGACATCTGTATCTAGTGTTCATGCCTCTGCAACATAATCATCCCCCTTTAGCAAGCTTACCTAACTTCCCTGTTTTTTAACTGTCTTTTTCTACTCTAGCTCTCCCTGCTCCTTCCTGTTCCCTACCCATACTCTGTTCTGGTCTCTCTCAGCAGTAGTGGTGACATGGTCTCTGGTGTTAGACTCACCGAGTTTCTAATCCCATGTCCACCACCAACCTTGGGATGTTACTTCCCCTTTTTGAGGATCAGAATCCTCCTCTGAAATAATCCCATATGGTGGTTGGAGAGGAGTAAATAAAAAAAATCTGTACCTCATAAATATATACAACTACTGTGTACCCCCAAATGTGAAAATAAAAAAAAAGAAAAATAACATCTGCAAACCCACTTTCATTCCTGAGATCTTCATCAAAGCTGGCATCTACAGTGATGCCTGACACCTGGTTCCCATGGCTTGAAGGGTGAACCATTTAGGACCTTACCTGAATCCCATCTGTTCCATGAAACCTTTCCCAGCCATTCCTGACCCAGTTGATCCCTCCCTTATGTACATTATTTCACCCATGTGTTGGCATTTAATTATGTGTCAGCCCTCTCAGTGAAACCCCATAGGGAGGCTGGAAGGGTATTGACTGTGTGAGAATTGAAGGTTAATTGAGTGAGTTCTTTTCTGACTACTCCCTGAGTGTTAGAGCTGCCTTCTCTCTCTCTCTTTTTTTCCCCGCTATTGCCAGCAGCAGTTCTTCCTGCACCAGCAGCACGAGACCCTGGCAGGCATGTGAATACCTTAGCGGTTGCTCTTGTGAGGGTCTTTCCTTCCTGCCTCTGGGTTTTCATTAACTTGGTGTTTCCTTTTGCATGATATCAATGGTCCCTCTAAGGGAGAGATTGATGATATCTCTTTATGGAAGTGCCAAAATAATAACTGAGGAAGTTGAACACAATATCTTATTGCTTAAACAGCCTGGTTACAGGAGATTTTTCTACACTTTCCTGTTTCATGAAAATTACAACAGTCTTTACTCTCTTACTTCAGAAGAGACTAAGGATAAAAGACCAAGTGGGAACCTGGGCAGTATAGTGAGACTCCATCTCTACAAAAAAATAAAAAATTAGCTGGGGATGGTGGTGTGCACCTGTAGTTTCTGCTACTCTGGAGGCTGAGGTGTGAGGATAGTTGAGCCCAAGAGCTCAGAGCTACAGTGAATTATGATCATGCTACTGCACTCCAGCCTGGGTGATAGATCAAGAGAACAAAAACAATAATAT
The DNA here is from genome assembly GCF_049354715.1 of Callithrix jacchus. NCBI lineage: Eukaryota > Metazoa > Chordata > Mammalia > Primates > Cebidae > Callithrix > Callithrix jacchus. Next base: position 37,490,593 of record NC_133523.1, read on the forward strand.
ACAAGTGAGGAGGACAGGGTTGTTTATGGGAGTTAGTGTACCTCCAACCTGGATTCTGTGAACTGTTCATCTAGTCACACCTGGAAGTGTGCATCTTTGCATGTGTGGTTATATATTTATATCACAGGATTCATAATGCCCTCTCTGTCAGTGGCAATTGGGAGATATGTCAGTCAGGCTTGGGATATTAAAATGATATGATATGTGCTTTCACTGGAGCAAAGGTTTCTCTGAAGTGTGGAGAGAAAATGGGCCAGGAGGCCGGACACTTTTCTTGGTGTCTTCCCTTCTTTTTGTTGGACAGCAGCCTACTCACTCATCACTTTCCCAATCGGGATTTTTAACTTTCCTATTTCCTTACAATGGGTCCATGCCAATGTTCAGATATATTTATTGTGCCTGGAACTAGATGTTCTTTTATTTTTATTTCTATTTTTATTGTTTTTTGAGACAGAGTTTTGCAGTTGTTACCCAGACTGGTGTGCAATGGTGCGATCTCGGCTCACCGCAACCTCCGCCTCCTGGGTTCAAGCAATTCTCCTGCCTCAGCCGCCCGAGTAGCTGGGACTACAGGCACGCACCACCATGCCCAGCTAATTTTTGTATTTTTAGTAGAGACGGGGTTTCACCTTGTTGACCAGGATGGTCTCGATCTCTTGACCTCGTGATCCACCTGCCTCGGCCTCCCAAAGCTGGATGTTCTTTTAAAAAAGAGAAGCCCAAGGACAGCTTCTTAGCTGGTTTCCAGGATTCTAATCTTCACTGTCTAAGCTGTGGGTTTCCAACCCTGGATACTGATGAGAGTTGCTTTTAGGGTATTTGAAACCTACCAGTGCCTGTACATTCCTCCAAGAGAGTCTGATTTGATTGTTGCAGGGTGTGGCTCAGACACTGGTTGTTTATGAATGCTTCCAAGGAAAATGGCCATTTTACAGTGGAGGAACTCTAGTCCAGGGCTCAAAGTTAACATCTCCAGTAATCAGAGATACTGACATCTTAGGGCATCCTAATATGATGGGTGGAGAAGGCTCAGCATCGCCTCTGTGGTATTTTTGTCCAATGTGTATAACTTGAGTTTTATCATGAGAAATAATTAGAAAAGCCCAAGCCAAGGGTGTAAGGGTTATTGCTGAGTTTAAAATGAGGAAACTGAGGCCAGTATAAGAAAATTAAATGCCAATTTATTCAGCCCCTGGGTGAGGCTCTATGGTCCGGGAAAAGGGGGCCAGAGAAGTTGCGCTGCCTTCCTGGGGCGGGTCGGGGGAGGCGCGTTTATGGCTATGAGGAACAAGCAACAGCTGGGTGCTCTGATTGGCTCCAGGGGAGTGGGATTGGGACAGGGCGGGCCGCCATTGGTTGGCGGGTTGTTGGGCGAGTTTTCCGGTGCAAGAGCCGGCCAGTGTTGCATCTGCTGGAGCCTTCCAGGGGAGCCATGTGGCAGAACTAGGTGCCCAGTGCAGAGCCTGGTGCTGGGTGCAGAGTCAGGTGCTGAGTGCAGAGGTGGGTGTGTCTGGCCTCCTGGCCAGGCAACCAGCCTTGCATTCCTACCCTTTTGATGATATAGGACGCCGCTTCTTTCTGGCTACTTCCTGCTGAATAGGGGCTGAGTGAGGGAGAAGGGTCAGTTGGCTGGTGCCTCGTTGGGAGTAGGACATGGGGGTGAAGTAGCATCTGGTTTACGGCCACCCTGGAAATTTCTCTCATGCAGGACTGTAAAAACCTGAGGAAAAAAGGGGCTAGCATTAACAGAAGACAAACTATGAGGATGGGAGTGATAATAGGGGTTAGCCTGGTTAGCATGGGGGATTGCCACTAGTTAAGAGGCGAGACTGATGCATTCTGCTTCTTGGGGAGGTCCTCTCAGAGATGATAGAGAGTGTTGACATTTTCTTCTACAAGGCCTGTTTCATTGATGTAATAGCAGCGCTACTCCTGAAGAAACAGACAGGTACCTCCCTTTTCTGCTGTCAGCAGGTCAAAGGCCCGTTCTGGAGAGTTACCTGGGCCAGTGATGTGATTTGTCGCTGGAGGGAGGCCAGGGAGGCAGCCATCGTTTTGATAGCCATGCGAAACTTGTCCTTTAGTTGAGTGGCTGAGGTGACACTGTAGCCTAGGGTGCTAGTACCCAGCCTAGCTGCCACCAGAGAGGATGCTAGAGAGAGACCAAAGACCATTGGGAGGAAGACTGCTTGTCTGTCTCGGTGATTAGGGGAGGGTGGAAGGAGGGATAGAAGTTCGGCCTGTCCGTATACCTCTAACTGCGGGACAAGGTGACAGGCACACAAAGGAAAGGGAAGGAGGCATTAATACCTTTAGTTAAGGTTCCATTACACCAGAAATATCCTCCTGGTAGTGTGTAGAGGGAGGATTTTACCTTTACTGTGGTGTTACAGCTGGGACTGGAGCTGCTGGCTGTCTCATAGCAGAGAGAGACATTTTGAGGGTGTACTTGGAAGAAGGGGATATCTGTTAAGATGGTGCCGGGTCCCGTAGGTGATTGTGACAGATTGAACCCAGACCTGAGGGGAACTGCAGCTAAGGGGGAAGTTGCTGAGAGAGGCACATAAAAAGCAGTTGGTGATATTCATGGCTTTAGTTAAATTTAACATGTTGGCTCCTTGCTGTAGTAGAATCAACCAAGAGAAAGGTTGAGAGGTGTTATCTGAGGGTTTGAAATGGTTAGTTAGGATGGCTTCATTTTGCAGGATTGTATGGCTTACAGAACCGAGCTGTTCTATTGCTTCAGGGACGATGCGGGTATAGGACTGGAATATTAGCCATGTGCCCTGAGGGTGGCTCCAGGTATAATCTTCACAGACTTTACTGGACCCTCCTGCATCCCAGCGGCTGTGCTAGGGGTCGTGGATGTTGAGGGCTAAGGAACCATTGCTGAAGCAAGTGAGTATGTGGTTGGGATGGGTTGGAGGCTGTGGCTTGTGAATAACACAAGAGCTGTATGGGCACCCCCCATACGTGGTGTTCCACCAATGACAGTAGTCCTTGGTTTGGTCATATGGAAAATACACCCTGTGCCGAAAGTGAAAACATGATCGCGACCGAGTATGATGCTTTTACCGTGTGGGATGAGGATGGAGACAGTAGACTGACATCCGCCTGTTTTGCGGTTTGCCTGGGCAAGATAATGGGTCCTGGTGGTGGGGCCCTCAGTCCAGGATTCCTGGATGTAGAAGCGCCAAACATAGGAGTTGGCCTCAAGAGGAGATATCAGAAGGACTGTCAGGAGGAGGCTCTGAAGGGTTAGGGGGCCACGGGTCAGGGCCATGGGTGAGGCGGAGGCGAGTGGGGCCCAGGGATTTGGATTTCCACTGATCATTTTGAGGGGCCAGTTTGAGGCGGGACACATGGTACCATGGAGTGTGACCCAGGAGTTTGGTTGCTGTGGGGGTGGTTAGGATAACAATGTGGGGTCCCCTGACCACCTGGGTTGCAAGGATCCTGGTTTGAGTTCTCGGAGGAGAACGCTGTCGCCTGGTTGGAGAGGCACTGCTGGGTGGGAGTCCTCTGGTCCTGGAACAACAGGGAGGGAGCGCTCTGCATGCTCCCTTAACAGGTAGCGGAGGAAGGAGAGGAAGGGAAGGAGGAAGCCAGTGGAGGGGGGTTTACAGGGAAGTTGTGAGAAACCAGGAAAGGCCGGCCATACAGCAATTCGAAGGGGCTAAGGCCTGTTGGCCCCTGTGGCGTGGCCCAGACCCGGGCCAGGGCAAGAGGTAGGAGTGTGGGCCAAGAGAGTTTTACCTCAATAGCAAGTTTGGCCGAATGGTCTTTGAGGATGCCGTGGGCCTGTTCAACTTTACCCAACTGAGAATGGTAAGGGATGTGTAGTTTCCAGGGGATGTTGAGGGACTTGGCGACTGGCTGGACTACTTGAGCCGTACATGCTGGATTGTTGTCCGACTGGATGGTGGCAGGTAGGCCGAAGCAAGGGATGATTTCTTGTGTAAGAAGGGAGGCCACCGTGTCTGCTGTCTCCCGGGAGGTGGGGAAGGCTTCAATCCAACCTGAAAAGGTATCTACAAAAGTTAGGAGGTAATGGAGCTTTTTGTGAGTGGGCATATGAGTGAAGTTAATTTGCTAGTCTTGGGCTGGCAGGTTGCCACGAATTTGGTGAGTAGGAAACGGTGGCCTTAAGCCTCCCTGAGGCGAGACCTTAGAGCAAGTAACGCATGCCTTGTGTACCTGCTCAATTGTTTGTTGCAGACCTGGCAAGGAAAAGAGGGGCTGTACAAAGCAGTGTAATGCCTTAGGCCCTATATGTAAGGATTGGTGGATTTCAGCAATAATTTTAGGGGCCTGTTCCCGTGAAAGAGCGATTCTGTTATTTAGGAAGATCCAGCCCTGATTAGATTCTGTTCCCCCGTTTAGTATAAGGGCCTGTTTTTCTGATGGTGAGTATATAGGCTGTGTGGCCATGGTAAGGAAGAGAACAGGGGTAGGGGTCAACTTGGCAATAGTTAAAGATCTTGCTGCTGTGTCTGCCCGCACATTGCCCCGGGAGACGGCATCATGCTGGGCTCGGTGTCCTCGGCAGTGTATGACCGCAACCTCCCTGGGCAATGATAAAGCCTGTAAGAGGTTAGAGATCTGTGTAGCATTGATCATGGGGGACCCTTTTGTGGTAAGGAATCCCCACTCTCTCCAGAGGGCAGACTGGCAATGGGTAATAAGCATATTTTGAGTCAGTATAGATATTTGTCTGCTTTCCCTATGCTAGTGTGAGAGCTTGGGTTAGGGCAATGAGCTCCACCTTTTGTGATGTGGTTCCGTCAGGGAGGCGACGTGCCTTGAGGGTGGCTGAATCTGTGACTACCACATAGGCTACCTTTCACCTCCTGTCGGCTTTTATTACTGAACTTCCATCCACATAGAAAGTAAGGTCTGGGTTAGGCAGGGGAAGGTCGGATAGGTCCTCCTGAGGTTTGGCAAGTGCATCCATTAGTTCAGGGCAGGAGTGGGCTGGGGAATGGGGAAGGGATGGAAGAAGAAGCAGGGTAGCCAGGTTGAGTGGGGAAATAGGGTGAAGGCTGACTGAGGGATTCTCAATGAAGAGCAGGTGGAACTCCTGTAGACGAGAGGGCCCTAGGCGAGCAAGGGATTTGTGGGAGAAGAGATCGGTAAGCTTGTGAGTAGAGAACACTGAGATGGCTGGCCCAGGGTAAGTTTTAGGGATTCCTTGGTAAGTTCTGTTGCTGCTCCCAGGGCCCACAGGCAAGGCTGCCACTCCCGATGGTGGGGTCAAGTTGCTTCGATAAGTAGGCTATAGGGCAGAACACAGGAGCCAGGGGTTGTGTTAGAACCCTGAGAGCAATGCCCTGTTTTTCATCAGTGAACAGATAAAAGGGGCAATTGAGGTCCGGCAGATGAAGTGGGGGTGCAGTGGACAAGAGCAGTTTGGAGGGTTTTAAAAGCCCGTCTTACAACCTCAGGATGGGAGAGAGGTCCTGTGGGGTGTCCTTAGCCACCACGTACAGAGGTTTAGCTAGAGAGGCAAAGTTAGGTATCCATTGGTGGAAGAATCCTACAAATCCTAAAAAGGAGAGAATCTGGTCGGCAGTCTCTGGGGGCTGCAGTGAAAGAGGTGCCTTCCGGCGATCTGTTGTTAGGCTTTTAGTTTTGTGGGTGAGGCAAATGCCCAAGTAGACCACTGAGGTGACTAACAACTGTGCTTTGGAGGGAGATACTCGGTATCCCCGAGATCCGAGAAAGTATGTTGTTGGGATAGGGAGAGGGAGGGGCTACAAAGTGACAGGTCATCTACGTACTGGAGGAGACTGGGTTGAAGGGGGAAGGAGCCAAGGTTGGCTGCCAAGTCTTGTTTAAAAATGTGAGGGCTGTCTCGGAACCCCTGAGGCAGGACCGTCCAGGTAAGCTGTTGTGACAGGTTGGTGTCAGGATGGGTCCAGGTGAAGGCAAAGAGGAAGTAGGACTCAGGGTGAAGGGGAATGGTAAAGAAGGCATCCTTGAGGTCAAGAACTGTAAAATGAGAGGTAGTGGAGGGAATGTTTGATAATAGGGTGTATGGGTTGGGGACTACAGAATGGAGGGGTACCACCGCCTTGTTAATAAGGCGCAGGTCCTGAACCAGGCGGTAGCCGCCAGATAGCTTTTGGATCGGCAAGATAGGAGTGTTACAAGGGGAACTGGTGGGAATAAGTAGTTCCTGGGCTAGCAGGCGGGTGATGATAGGCTTCAGGCCTTGACGGTGGGCCTTCGAGATGGGGAACTGAGGACGTGAAGCAGCAACAGAACTTACCAAGGAATCCCTAAAACTTACCCTGGGCCAGCCCATCTCAGTGTTCTCCCCTCACCAGCTTACCGACCTCCTCTCCCACAAAACCCTTGCTCACCTAGGGCCCTCTCGTCTACAGGAGTTCCACCTGCTCTTCATTGAGAATCCCTCAGTCGGCCTTCACCCTATTTCCCCACAAAGTGCATAGGATTTTTGAGAAGTATCTTAACCATGGGATGATGTTTGGCCACTACAGGCTTGGAGGTATCCCATACCAGGGGATTAACTACGTCAGGAGGGATGGGGGTTGGGGTGAGGAGTTAAGACAGGGCATGGCGTCAGGAGTGGCAGTAGGAGGTGGGCAGATGATGGGCTTGAGTGTGGGGGGCCAGTGAGTTGGAGAGTGGCCCCCACAGTCTGGAGCATGTCTCGTCCTAAAAAGGGGACTGGGCATGAGGGTATAATTAAAAAAGAGTGGGAAGAGAGGTGTCCCTTGAGGACACAGGCTAAAGGATGGGTTTGATTAGGGCAGGAAGGCTTTCCGTCAATTCCCATGACTGAAACCTGGGAAGGTATGCTAAGTCTTGAGTAGGAAGGCAATACAGAATAGGCAACCCCTGTGTCCACTAAGAAGGAAATGGACTTACCCGCTACCTGCAGCGTTACCCTGGGCTCGGCAAGGGTGATGGGGGTCTTCGAGTTCGGGCTGCGTCAGTTGTCCAGAAGGCCGAGAAGTTCAAGTGATGGGATTGCTTCCTGTGGACCGGCCTGCCCTCCACATAGAGGTGCGGGGGGTGGGCCTATAGTCCGGGACGGGCAATCACTGTGCCAGTGTCCAAGCTGCTTGCAATCTGGGCAGGGCTTGGTAGGTCGTCGGGGACATGGACACTAATGTGCCCAGTGTCCCTCCTGACTGCACTTGAAACAGGGCCCAGGTGGAACACCTCAGGAGTTCTTGGTGGGTTTTGATGGATCCCCTTCACCAGGTGCCTGGTGGGCTGCCAGCCTCAGGGCTGCCACAAGAGCTTGGGTTTGGAGGCTTACCTTTTGCTGTAGACGGCCCTGGCGGGTGGCCTCAGCCTTTTCCTCTCAACCATTAAAAACTTTAAGTGCCATGTTTAACAGGTCTTGTATGGGAGTTTGGGGGCCCTCCTCAGCCTTTTAAAGTTTCTTTCTAATGTCAGCCACTGACTGAGAGATGAAATGGGTGGCTAGGACTGTAGCCCCTGGCAAAGAGGCCAGGTCCAGCTGGGTATGAAGGATTATAGCATTAGCTAATCATTCGAGGAAGGTGGTGGGGTTTTCAGTAGGACCCTGTGTTATTTCCCTTATCATAATTAACTACCTTTTGGGCTGTGCTTTGCATGTGCACTAGGAGGCACTGTAGCATTTGGTCTTTGTGGCGGCAGCCATCTTGACCAGTTTGATAGTTCCAATTAGGGTCGGCCTCAGGGACCGCTGCCGCACCTATTGGCATTTGATTGTCTGTGAGATGTACCTGATCAGTGTGTGCCCGGGCCGCCATAAGGATGTGGTCACACTCATCTGGGGTGAGGGTGGAGGACAGAATCACATAGGTATCATGCCAGGTGAGGTTGTAAGCCTGGGTGAGGTAGAAGAATTCTTTGGTGTAAGCAGTAGGATTGGCAGAAAATGACCCTAGGCATTTCTTAATGGCTCATAGATCAGAGAGGGAGAAGAGAACATGTACGCAAACAACGCCTTCTGCTCTGGTGACCTCGTGAAGGGGGCAAAGGAGGGAGGTTTTATGGTTAGGAGCACAATGTGAGCGGGTGTGAGCACTAACAGGAGAGGCTAGGTTGGGACTAGGAAGAGGAGGGGCTGAGGGGGTTGAGGTTCTGCATATGGTGGAGGGTTTGTGGGTTGGGTGGGTGGAAAGGAGAGTTCTTTGGGCGGGTAGGGGTCAGAAAAGGAGGAGGATGGTGGAGGGGCCAAGGGCGATGAGGGAATTTCTTTGGCCAGGAGCACCTGAGCGGTGGTGCAAGAGAAACAGAGGGTGGGGCGGGAGCGAAGATATCAGAAGGCCTGAACGTAGAGACCTCCGACCATTTACCATTTCTTTGAAAGAAATTGTTTAAATCGGTTAGAATGCCAAGATTGAAAATTCCCTCCGGTTGCCACTTGGACTGGTTGTCCAGAGGATACTGGGGCCAGGCCACGGTGGAGAGGAAAAGCAGCCTTTTCTTTTTTATGGAGAGGCCCAGCTTGGGTAAATTTGGACTAGACATCCCAATGGCGAGTTGGGGTCTAGGTGGGACTCCTGATTACCCATAGTCCACTCTCTGTTGCGGAGTAGTCAGGAGTGAAGAACGGCATCCATGACCTCAACACCTGAGTACCGGAGATTATGGGGAAGAACAGGAGTATAGGGATGTCTCCACAATATTCCTGTCTCCAGGATGGGCAAGCAGGGGTGCCGAGACATCTCTGCAAGACCCACAGCTCGAGACGGAAAGGAGTCCCTGATGTGGCCGTGATTAAGGACAGGGTACCCCAAGGTTCGGAGCAAACAGAGGATGGGGTTATGGGCAATAGAAGTCTTACTGAGTGATGGCTGCAGACAATTGGAGGGGTGGCGGCTCCCTGGTTTGGCTTATGGTAGAGGAGTCAGTTTCCCCCAGGAGGGGTCTTGAACTCCTCCTGGGCTTTTGGCACCACTTGTAAGGGTTATTGCTGAGTTTAAAATGAAGAAACTGAGGCCAGTATAAGAAAATTAAATGCCAATTTATTCAGCTCCTGGGTGAGGTTCTATGGTCTGGGGAAAGGGGGGCCAGAGAAGTTGCGCTGACTTTCTGGGGTGTGGGGTTTTTATGACTATGAGGAACGAGCAACAGCTGGGTGCTCTGATTGGCCCCAGGGGAGCGGGATTGGGTTGGGGCAGACCGCCATTGGTTGGCAGGTTGTTGCGCAGGTTTTCTGGTGCGAGAGCTGGCCAGGGTTGCATTAGCCGGAGTCTTCCAGGGGAGCCATGCGGCAGAGCTAGGTGCCGAGTGCAGAGCCTGGTGCCGGGTGCAGAGTCAGGTGCTGAGTGCAGAGGTGGGTGTGTCCGGCCTCCCGGCAAGGCATCCGGCTTTACAAAGGGTCATTCTACAAAATAACTCACTAATACTCTTCAAAAATGTGAAGCTCATGAAGGCAAAATAAATTCTGAGGAACTGTCCCAGATTAAAGGAGACTGGGAGGACAGAGCAATGAGATGCAATGTGTGATTCTAGATTGGATCCTGGTCCAAAAAAAGAACCTTAGTGGGAAGATAAAGGGGATTTGAATAAAATCTACAGATTCATCCCTTGTACAGTGTCAGCAATCATTTATTGAATTTTTTTTGGTTTTTGAGATGGAGTCTTGCTCTGTCGCCAGACTGGAATGCAGTGGCATAATCTTGGCTCACTGCAACTTCTGCCTCCTGGGTTCAAGTGATTACCTTGCCTCAGCCTCCTGAGTGGCTGGGACTACAGGCACACACCACCACACCCGGCTAAGTTTTTGTATTTTAGTAGAGATGGGGTTTCACCATGTTGGCCAAGATGGTCTCCATCTCCTGACCTCGTGATCTGGCTGCCTCGGCCTCCCAAAGTGCTGGGATTACAGGCATGAGCCATCGTCCCTGGCCATTTGTTGATTTTGATGATTATACTGTGGTTATCTAAAATGTTAACATTTGGGGAGGTTGAGTGAAAAGTATATGAGGACTCTATTTGTAGAAGATTTTTGAAAGTCTGAAATTATTTCAGATAAAAGTAAAAGTAAAGAAAGGAAAAGAAAGCTTTCAGGTAATTCTAATGAGTTGCTAAAGCTGAGAACCACTTCCCTAAGTTATCTTGCCTAATAATACTGTCAAGAGTGATCTTCCTGGAAATACCATATGTGTACCACATACATATGTTTGTGACCTTCTCAAAGCTTTCCAGTGATTGCTGTCATCTAGGATGAAGTTCCTGTTCCTTAGGCTACCATTCAAAGGGCCATAGCATGGCCTCAATCTACTCCATTATCTACATGGAAGGACTTAACCTACATTTTACTTTCTCATGCCTGACCTTACTCTAATTCTTTTACTCCTTCCTATATAATACCCTTTCCTTCCCATTCAGCCTCCTGAGCTCTTCCTTGTCCTGTGGTCCATTTCAGACCTTTCTCTTCATTGAAGTCTGTATAGTTATTTCTGTTAGAAGCAATCATCTTTCCTTTCTTTGAATTATGGTAGGTACAACACTGTGGAATGAAACATGAGCTTTAGATTCAGAAATATGTGACCCTGAATCCTTTGACCAGTTATGAGATAAGGGACAAGTTTATTAACATCTTGGAATAGAGGGATAGTAGTACCTGCTTCAAAGGGTCATTGTGACCATTAACTCTGAAGCAAACATAAAGGTCCCCAGCACAGCACATAGCAGGTTCTTTCCTCATCATTTTTTATAGCTCACTGGTCCCCAGAAAGTATGTGGGTAGTGTGAAGGCTCTTATCAAAATTTCCTGCAGAGCCTTTTAAAAATATTTGCACCTGGTCATCACTTTCATGGAATTGAATGCTTGGGACTTTAAGAAATTCAACTGAGATTTTTTTTCCCCCCCTTGGAACACTGAGTAAATAAGTGACCTATGGGCAGAGGAATGTAATTCAGTAGAGGGAGAAGGGAGGGGCAATGGGTTTTTAAATGGGAAAAAGCTGTGATGCTTTCCACACCCACTCTGTTGCTGTCAGTGAGACAGCATTGAGGAAGTACAACTCCCTAGTACAACTCCTTAAACCATGAGTCCTGCATAACCCTTCACTAATCCATTCCCTGCCCAGGTGATGTGTTCCTAGGTGAGTCAGGTCCACATGAGTCAAACACTCTTCTTCCCCTTCAGCTCCTCCATCCCCACCACTCAGTGCTTTGTGCTATGATGTGGCCCCAGCTCCCAGGCCATTGAATTAGTCTAAGAAAGCAGGACTGGGAGGGGAGCTGAGAAGGAAGTCAGAGGCCACCAGGCATGGAAAGAGGCAGGTGGGGCTGTCATCCGTCAAAGGCCACACACTCTGGGTGTGTTTTATGACTGCTTCTGGATTTGAAATCTCCCCTTTGTGACCATTCCAGGGAACACACCTTCCTCCTGCTTCCTTCTCATCATACTTTCTGTCTCTAGGACACCCCTTTTATGGCTAGAGAATAGCTGTACAAATAGTCAACAATTCAGTAAAATATTTTTGTTTGTTTGATATGGAGTCTCACTCTGTCGCCAGGCTGGAGTGCAGTGGTGCAATCTTGGCTCACTGCAACCCCTGCCTCCTGGGTTCAAGTGATTCTCCTGTCTCAGCTTCCCAAGTAGCTGGGACTACAGGCACACATCACCATGCCCAGCTAATTTTTGTATTTTTAGTAGAGATGGGGTTTCACCATGTTGGCCAAGATGGTCTTGATCTCTTGACCTTGTGATCCACCCGCCTCAGCCTCCCAAAGTGCTGCGATTACAGGCATGAGCAGTAAAAATTATTTTTTATAAGAATTGGGAACCTGGCCTTTCTTTTTTGCCAAAAGAGACTGAAGTTTGTAAAAGCCAGCTTTTATTCAGGGCTGTGCAGTTGTGAGTGTGGTGTTAGGGAATAGCTGCGTAACTGAAGGGTGAGACAAAACAAAATGCTGGCTATTTGTCAAGTAGAGAGCACAAAAATCATTCTGGAAGGTGGATGTCAATCAGGAGACCTTGGACATCTTGTGGTGTCCTCTGCTAAAGGAATCCCTTCTTGTAACCCAGGTCATTATGTTTGTCTTGGTACTATCTTTATTTATAAGATGTAAAGAGAAAGACTGGGCCGGGCCTGGTGGTTCACGCCTGTAATCCCAGCACTTTGGGAGGCCAAGGTGGGCAGATCACCTGAGGTCAGGAGTTCGAGACCAGCCTGGCCAACTTGGCGAAACCCTATCTGTACTAAAAAGTACAAAATTTAACTGGTTGTGGTGGTGTGTGCTTGTAATCCCAGCTACTCAGGAAGCTGAGGCAGGAGAACCACTTGAACCCAGGAGGTGGAGGTTGCAGTGAGCCGATATCATGCCACTGTACTCCAGCCTGGACAACGAGAGTGAAACTCCTTCTCAGAGTGAAGAAGGGCCGGGTGCGGTGGCTCACGCCTGTAATCCCAGCACTTTGGGAGGCCAAGGCGGGTGGATCACGAGGTCAACAGATCGAGACCATCCTGGTCAGCATGGTGAAAGCCCGTCTCTACTAAAAATACAAAAAAAATTAGCTGGGTATGGTGGCGCATGCCTGTAATCCCAGCTACTCAGGAGGCTGAGGCAGGAGAATTGCCTGAACCCAGGAGGTGGAGGTTGCGGTGAGCCGAGATCGCGCCATTGCACTCCAGCCTGGGTAACAAGAGCGAAACTCTGTCTCAAAAAAAAAAAAAAAAAGAAAAAAAAGAGTGAAATAAGGAAATGCATATATTAATTCGCAGGGCAGAATCGGGACTGGTATGTGTAAGTTAAGAGGAAGCATGTAAAAATTGTATGTGAACGTAAAAAGGACTTGTTTTAAATGGACCTCTCTATTCATAAATAATGTGGACTGTCTTTAGAGCATCACAAGAACATTCCAGCAGAATCACAAGGGAGTGAGTAGTGTGGCTTCTTTGAGATGGTAGTTTAGAGTGAGCAAGTCACTGAAAAGAAAGGAGACCAAGAAGATGGGTGAGGGTGAGAGAAATGGGATGGTGAAAGGAAAAGACTGAAAGAAATGTTTACTGAGGGCTCATCAGGTACCAGCATCTGTGTTTCAATGCCTTACACATCTTAATTTACTCTTTCTTTGTCACATTGTCATCCTTGGATGGAGTAAGAGTCATCTTTGTGCTGCAGATGAGAAGAGGCTGTGGGAGGTAAAGTGAGTGGTCCAGGGTCATTCAGCCAGTTCATAGCAGAGCTCATGTGTTTCACCTCAAAGCTTGTGCACTGGCCTGTGATTCAGACAGAAAAGTGAGACACAGAAGGAAGCCAAGGCAAATTTTTGTCGTGGGTGAAGTTTATAAAAGGTACTTGTATTAGGCAGAATAATGGCCTTCTAGAAATATCCACATTCGAATCCCAGAACCCATGCATTTTACTTTATTTGGCAGAAAGACTTTGCAGGTAAGATGAAGTTAAGAATCTTGAGATGGGGGAATTATTCCGGATTATCTGAGTGGGCATATTGTAATCAGAAGGATACTTATAAGTGAAAGAGGGAGGCAGGAGAGTCAGGGTGAAAATGATGTGGCATGAGAAAGACTCCACTGGCCTCTGCTGGCTTTGAAGATAGAAGGGGGCCATGAGCAAAGGAATGCAGGTCGCCTTGAGAAGCTAGGTCAGGCAAAGAAGAGGATCCACTCCTTAAATCCCCAGAAGGAGCACTGTCCTGCCAATGCTTTGATTTTAGCCCAGAGAGATCCATTTTGGACTTTTGACCTCTGGAACTGTAAGAACTGGGAAAAATGTATGTAGTTTTTACTTTCCAGGAGGTTACAGTCTGCTACACTGTAGAAAAAAGGGGCTGGAAAAAATATGCCAAAATGTTAAACAATGATTAGGTCTAGATTATGGGCGGGAAATAGAATACAAGTGATAGTTATTTGTTCTTTCATACTTTATATCTTAATTTTCAAAGGTAAAAAATTAAAGATAATAACATTATGATGTTATAAATAGAAGTATTTCACTGTACCTGTGAAAGCCCCTGGAAGATCACTGAGAGGGTATATCGTTGAGTGTAAGGATGAATTTGCCAAGGACAGGAGTGACGTTAGGGGTACAGTTTTTGCAAAGGCAGGAAGATAGGGCCTTATCCTTCAATCTAAATAGTCCATCATTTCCATGGATCAAACTCAAAGGAATGAATCTTTCGTCATCAAGAAATGTGTTCAGTGACATCTTATAGGGTAAACAGAGACATTCCCGCAGCCTGGAATCAATATGAAGTAGCTTCAGACTTGGTGGCAGGAGAGAATGTGCTCCTCAAATCTGTTGTTTAGGGCTCAGCCTTTCCTGCCTTTTTCCTCCTATTATTTCTTAACAATACTGGACTGGGCAGGGCCCCAGTCCCAGAATGGGTCACCTGTACTTTATAGGACGTTTGTTTCCTTTGTTGAAGGGTATGGATATATAGCTCTGAGTTTATTTGTTTTTCTTTACTAGCAATTGGGGAAACATAGAGTGGCTCCTTTCTCTACCAAAGGCCTCATAATGGAGCCATCTAAATCTCTTCTCGATTCCTTTACCCTCCAGGGAGCCACACCTTTCCCCAGCCCTCCTAGACATGGGGAATCAGAGAGCATTATATGAGGAACCAAACCAAACCTAGGTGTAAGAACTTTTGTAATTGGCTCTATTTTTTCTTCTTTCTTTCTTTTAAAATATTTTAAACTTTTATTTTAGGTTTAGGGCTCCATGTGCAGCCTTTGTTTTGTTTTGTTTTGTTTTTGAGACAGAGTCTCACTCTGTCGCTGGAGTGCAGTGGGGTGATTTCAGCTCACTGCAACTTCCGTCTCCCGGGTTCAAGCAATTCTTCCATCTCAGCCTCCTGAGTAGCAAGAATTACAAGCGCCTGCCACCACGCTCAGCTAATTTTTGTGTTTTTATTAGAGACAAGGTTTCACCATGTTGTCCAGGCTGGTCTGGAACTCCTGACCTCAGGGGATCTGCCCACCTCAGCCTCCTAAAGTACTGGGATTACAGGCATGAGCTACCATGCCTGGCCTGCAGGTTTATTATATAGGTAAACTTGTGACTCAGAGGTTTCATATACAGATTATTTTGTCATTTGGGTGCTAAGCATAGTACCCGACATTTTTTTTTCCTGAATCTCTCCCTTCTCCCTCTCTCCACTCTCAGGCCTCAGTGTCTGTTGTTCCCCTATTTCCGCCCATGTGTCCTCATTATTTACCTCCCACTTATAAGTGAGAATACACAGTATTTTGTTTTCTGTTCCTGTATTAGTTTGCTAATCTATTTTATTAAAGTATATGTCCTTTTCACCCCTCCTCCGTCTCCACCCTAACATTTTAGGGCTAAGTCCTCATCTCTGGACACAAAGAAACTGGTTTCCTAGATGTTGCTATGGTTTGGTTCCATCCACCAGGACAATGGGCCTATTTTTTTCTATAATCAAAGGCCCTGTGTTTGGCCCTTACAGTTCTACCCTGAACTGGTGCCAAAGCTCACACCTTCCTGTTCTGTTCCTTCCAGGTCATCTCAGAATCTGCAGGCTTGTGGGTGCAGTGTAGGGAGTCCTGAGTTGTATCCACAGAGAGGGGAAAGCTGTGGGAATCCAAGACAGGGTTCTTGAGAGAGTCTTCTAGGCCTGTTGGCAGAAGCAGCAGAATTGTGGGCCAGGACCTGGGTCTTAATGTTGGTGACTGAGCTCTGAGTTTGAATGAGTAGAATTTGTCTGTCTAGGCCTTAGCTGAGCCTTCTGCAAAATGAGATTTGAGATGAACTCAAGCCCGTACAGCTTGACTGCTCTGACTATGCATTTTCTTTTTTCTTTCTCACTGAAATCTTTATCATTCTTTCAGGGCCCAAGGACCCAAGCTCAGATAAAATGAATTTGACTAATGTCCTTATGAGAGAGACCAACCCTCAGGCTTTATGTGCCCTTTGGCCTTTTAGGCAAGAGTGGAGAGGGTAGATGTTTTTGTCCTGGACTTGTTTTGGTGCTCTTTGGTAGCAGATCAGACTGTGAAAGTCTTGACCACCAGCTTAAGGAGTCTGGACTCTTGTGACTGGGGAACTACCGGGGGCTTTTAGTGGGAAGTGA
The DNA here is from genome assembly GCF_049354715.1 of Callithrix jacchus. Classification (NCBI taxonomy): domain Eukaryota; kingdom Metazoa; phylum Chordata; class Mammalia; order Primates; family Cebidae; genus Callithrix; species Callithrix jacchus. The sequence continues at coordinate 37,506,632 of NC_133523.1, forward strand.
CCTGTGTCTCAGGACGCATACTCTAAGAGAAGTGTGGCTATGTAGAGTCCACATGAGAGACTCAGATCTGAAGTAAGGGATCAGAGGGCATGGAGAACAGGGGGACAGGCCTGAGCCATTTGAGGAAGAGTTGGCAGGTCTTTTTGAGTGACCAGAGGGGAGGAGGTGGCAAGGAGGGGCCTGAAGATGGCTCTGTGCTATGTCTAGTTTGGGCTTTTGGGTGGACTAGATGTCATTAGCCCCAAGATAAGGGTGGGGCTAGGTTGGTTAGGGACTGAAATGCTAAACCCAGTTTTGGATGTTAGATAAGATGCCTATAAGCCATCCAGGTGGAACTACTGTGTGGGCAGTGGGAAGAATACATCCCTGGAGCCAGGGAGTGGTGGAGGATGAAGAGGGAAGAGGGAGTGAGCTGGAGGGTCTCTGCCTCTGTGGGAGCTTCACACCTTCTCTCCTGCATCCTGAGCTCATGGCTGTCTTCTACTCTTTCCCTCCCTTTTCTCTGATCAGAGTGATTTTGCAGGGTTTTGGCTGAATAGATATTCTTATCCCAGGGGTCACATATTTACCACCAATAAGTCTTTTGGAAAATGGGGGCTGTGAATCAATGAATGGAGAGGTGAAGAGAGGAGAGTGAAGGAAGGACTTTTGGAGAAAGATAATAGGAAAGAGCAGGCAGGTGAAACACATGCTATAAAACATGTTAACATTCATTAAAACTATGAAAAGCACAATGCAAATGTACAGTTCTGCTGAGAACACTGCATCCATAGGTCAGAAGCAGGAAGGGTGAGACTAGGAGGGTAAAGGGGAAGAAGTAGCTTAGAAGGAAGAAAGCCAGAAGCCAGGCTACCAGATCTAGAAGTCTTCCTGGAAGGCTCTCTACTGCTTAAAAATTACTTGGCCTATTTAATCTGTTGGGTGTAATGAGTTGTATGTTTTTATATGACAGTATTAAATGCTAATAGCCAACAAACATTGCATGCTTACAATAAGTACATCTAATGCAGCTAGCATAATTAATATTGTGTACTAACACTACAATGAGTAGCCAACAAATACTGTGTGCTCAGTACATACCAGACAGTGTGCTAGACACTTTAGGTTACTTCACTTGATCCTCACAACAGCACATGCTGTGGGTGCTTTTATTGGCCCCATTTTACAAAGATGAGGGAGGTGTGAGGTATAGTCGTTTGCCCAGGGCCTTGCAGCTTGTATGCTAGAGCCAGAATGTGAAGCCAGGCTGCCTGGCGGTGCTCTTAATCACTCAGCAGTTAAGTATAGTTCAGTAAATTTTATACTTTCCTGTGTTTTTTTTTGTGTGTGTTTTCTTTTACCTTAAAAGAAGATAGATAAAATATAGCTCAGGTACAGAAAGTGTAAACTTTCAGGTTGACTCCCAGATTGACACCAGGAATGCTGGGGAAAGCAACAGGGTAGGACTTCTCATAGAGTGGTCCTTGGATCATCTGTATTGGAATCTTCTAGGATGTTTGTTAAAAACTGAGATCTAGGCCAGGTGTGATGCATCATGCCTATAATCCCAGCACTTTAGAGACCGAGGTGGGTGGATTGCCTGAAGTCTGGAGTTCAAGACTAGCCAGGCCAGCATGGTGAAACCCTGTTTCTCACCGGGCGTGGTGGCTCACGCCTGTAATCCCAGCACTTTGGGAGGCCGAGGTGGGCGGATCACCTGAGGTCAGGAGTTTGAGACCAGCCTGGCCAACATGGTGAAACCCTATTTCTAGAAGAAAAAAAAAAAAAAGAAACCCGGTTTCTACTAAAAATACAAAAATTAGCTGGGTGTGGTGGCAGGTGCCTGTGATCTCAGCTACTCGGGAAGCTGAGGCAGGAGAATCACTTGAACCTGGCAGAGGTTGCAGTGAGCTCGCACCACTGCACTCCAGCTTGGTGACAGTGCAAGACTCTGTCCGAAAACACACACACACACACACACACACACACACAACACAGCACACACACCCACAACAAAAAACTGGGCTTGGGAGTGCACGCCTTTAATCCCAGCTACTTGGAAGGCTGAGACAGGAGAATTGCTTGAACCCAGAGTGTGGTGGTTGCAGTGAGCCGAGATTGTGCCACCACACTCCAGCCTGGGTGACAGAGCAAGATTCTGCTTCGAACAAACCAACCAACCAACCAACCAACCAACCCAAATCAATAATGTGGTCCGTGCTCTCTTGCTTTCTCTGGGCTCTTGGAGGGGTGTGGTGGGAGCACCAAGAGCGGATGCACTGGCCTTTATGCCAGAGGGGGCACGGTGAGGCAGCAACTCTTACATTTGTCTTTCATCTTTCATTTGTTTTTCTCCCCCTGAGATGGGTTTCACTTCTCTCTCTGTCCCGTTGGGGAACTTCCCAGCTAAGGACCTCTGTGTGGTTGGGTGCTCAGCTGGGTGATGAGCTCTGGGAGGGGAGCAGTCGTAGTTGTGACTTCTATTGGGCCTGCCATGCTCTGCCATGGAGGTGGAGCGTTGTGAAGTTTAGCTGCTTCACTGCAGTCTGCTCAAGAGTGGGGATTGCTGAAAACAGTGGGTGGGGGACAGTGGAATTGCAGCCTGGGGTGTGAAATGGGGATCCTGTTACTGCAGCTGCAGTCTTCACATGTCCTCATCTTTTCTGAAATGTAAGGTTAATCTCCCCTAGGACCCTGAGCTAAGCAATACAGACAAACAAGAGGAAATGTTAATCTTTCTGCCTCCACCTCATCTACTAGCAAGTTTGGAGGGTCAGTCCAGCCTTGGGTGAGGACATCAGAGAGTTTTGTGCAGCTCAGTTTTTGGGATGTTCACACTCTTTAGCCTCAGGAAGATCCAGAAGTGAGGGAAAGGCTCTTGGTTGGGCGTGAGGAGACCTTGTTCTATGTCAGCTAGCTACCAACTTTCTTTGTTACCATGAGAAAGTCACTCGCTTACTCTGGACAGGGTTTTCTTATCTGTAAACTGTTGGATTTGAGTGAGATAATCTTCTGTTTTCTCAAGTTCTGATTCTATGATTAGCCGTGGGAGGTTGGGACAGGTGTGGCAGAGTCACACCATGCTGCTGTCACGTGTGCCTCCCTCTCCCAAAAAAGAACAAGTTGTGAGTTTATTTGTATCTCTTCTCGAATAGTTCTGTTTCTGTGGGCTGAAGAGGCCCACTGTTGGTGTGGTGAGGAAAATCTCTGGAGGCAGGAGCTTCCGCTGGGTCTGGGGAAGGAGGCCCTATTGGTAGCTTCCCTGCCACTGAACAGACTTGTCATGTTCTGATAATGGCATGACTTCCCTTCCTGCTCTGCCTGCCTCTCTAATATTCAGTCTTTAGATTAGGCTATGATTGTTTTGGTAGATTTCCTAACTGTTTCCTGCCTATGGTTCTTTGACCAAGTAGTGGGAAATTATTTTCATAGCCATTAGGCTCTATCTCTGTTTCATATTTCCCCTTTTCTGTAGAACCTGACAGAACACACTGGACACAGAGAGACACATCTGCATGCTCCAGGTCCCAGTATTTATTCATACAGATACGGTGAAGGGTGGGTGGGGTTATATTCTTACAGTTTAGTTAGTATTGTCTGGGGAGCTCCTGTAACACATGTGAGAATCTGTGTGCCGTGATAATGTCTTGTATGTCACTGTCACTTAGTTCAAGGTGAAGCTTTTTGAGCGTATTACATGTGTCTGGTCAGAGTGTGGATCAATGACTGCCGATGCTGAGAGGAAGTGATGTAGGAGCTGGGCTTGCTCTCTTTATGTTTTTTGCTTTTTGTGCAGTGTCCTGGCTGGATAAGATGTTAGAAATTTTCTTTCTTTCTTTCTTTTTTTTTTTAAGATAAAGTTTCACACTTGTTGCCCAGGCTGGGGTGCAATGGCATGATCTTGGATCACCACATCCGCCACCTCCCGGGTTCAGGTGATTCTCCTGCCTCAGCCTCCCAAGTAGCTGGGATTATAGGCATGCACCACCATACCCAGTTAATTTTTGTATTCTTAGTAGAGATGGGGTTTTATCATGTTGGCCAGGCTGGTCTTGGACTCCTGACCTCAGGTGATCTGCCTGCTTTGGCTTCCCAAAGTACTGGGATTATAGGCATGAGCCACTGTACCTGGACCTAGAAATTTTCTTAATCCAGTCTGAAATCCGCCTTGTTTTATTCCTGGGTACGTATATCATGTGAGGGGTTGGGAGGTGGAGGTTGAAATTCTCAGACCTTCCTGAACAGTCCAAGGTCAGTTCTCAGGAATCAGATGTTGGCTGTTTAGCCATTACATCCTTGGATTTATGAGTAGGACCTAGACAATTTGATAGTTTCTGTGACAGAGGTATCGTCCTGTTCCCGGAAGATTAGTGACAAGTTGACATGCAGGAAACTGGTCAGATTTATGGCTTGTTTCTAACCAACATTTAGGCATTTTGCCCTCGAAAAACAACTCAATTTCCCTGATATTTTTCACGTTCCTAACAAGGGACAGTTGTTGAATTCTCAAAGATTAAATAAAATTTGATCCCTTTCCTTAGGAACTAATGGTTTGTCTTTTCTTGAACACGGCCTTCTGGGGCTAATTTCCACAGTACCCAACTCTCTCTATTGCAAGCTCTTGGGAACTCTCAGAACCAGACAGGCTAGCTCAGACGCTGCAGCAGCTGACAGGAGAGTAGGATGTGAGTCTAGCCTCTTGCCACTTCTGAATCTCCCTTTCAGGACACAGTGGCCATGGGAAGGCAGGATACTGGGCTCCTTAGGAAAGGCCGTGATGGGGAATGTGGTGGGAGTGGCAAATGTGATTATCCCTCAGCTTGCCCCTCAGGGCCCCAAGACACAACAGCATGGCCTCAAGCACACCCAGAGGTGGAGAATGGGTGTATGTTCCCTGGGGTACCAGAAATGGAATTTCTTAGCCATTCTTACAAACATTAGCAACGAGATGGCGGGGCAATTTGAGCCTCGCAGAGTCATCTGTAAGGAACTATAATTACTTCCCTCCATTTAGACCGGGATGCTGGGCAGTAGTTAAAGGAGGCAGGACTCATGCCTTTAATGCCAGCACTTTGGGAGGCTGAAGTGGGAGGATTGCTTGAGGCCAAGAGTTTGAGACCAGCCTGGCCAACTTGGTGAAACCCTGTCTTTACTAAAAGTATAAAAATTAAGGCCGGGCATGGTGACTCATGCCTGTAATCTTTATACTTTGGGAGGCTAAGGTGGGCAGATCATATGAGGTCAGGAGTTCGAGACCAGCCTGGCCAACATGGTGAAACTCCATCTCCACTAAAAATACAAAAATTAGCTGAGTGTGGTGACATGCACCTGTAATCCCACCTACTTGGAAGGCTGAGGCAGGAGAATTGCTTGAACCCAGGAGGAGGAGGTTGCAGTGAGCTGAGATGACACCACTGTACTCCAGCCTGGGTGACAGACATGAGACGCCATCTAAAAAATAAAAACACACACACACATATATATATGCCAGGTATGGTAGTGCACACCTGTAATCCTACCCACTTGGGAGTTTGAGGCATGAGAATCACTTGAACCCAGGAGGTGGAGGTTGCAGTGAGCTGAGGTCACACCACTGCACTCCAGTGTGGGCGACAGAGTGAGACTCCATCTCCAAACAAGAGGTGGGGAGGGGCTTTTGGGGAGAAAGATGCACAAGAAATGCTCAGGCCAGGCACTGTGGCTCATGCCTGTAATCCCAATCCTTTGGGAGGCCGAGGTGGGAGGACTCCTTGAGCCCAAGAGTTCAAGACCAGTCTGGGCAACATAGCAAAGACCTAATTTCTAAAAAAAATTTATTTTTATTATTATTATTTTATTTTTTAAATATAGAGATGGGGTTTCACCATGTTGGTTAGGCTGGTTTCCTGACCTCAGGTGATCCGCCCTTCGGCCTCCCAAAGTGCTGGGATTACAGGTGTGAGACACTGTGCCTGGCCTAAAAAAATGTTTTTAAAAAACTTTAGCTGAGTGTGGTGACACATGGCTGTAGTTCCAGCTACTTAAGAAGCTGAGGCAAGATGTTCGCCTGAGCCTTGGTGGTCGTCGAGGCTGCAGTGAGCCATGATTGCACCTGTATTCCAGCCTGGGTGACAGCAGAGCCTGTCTCAAAATAAAAAAATGAAAAAGACATGTTCAGACCAAGTGATGCCAAATTTTTTGGTCATACATTAAGCCGCTGTCCCTTCCACCACACAGAGGCACAAAGGCAGTGGCAGCTGGGACTTCCCTCCCTGTTTTCTCTCATTCTTCTAATTCTTCATGATGCCCTTTTGTGACTTCTTTCCTTCTTTAACACTGCCTTTGATATCATTTTAGCCTGATGTCACTTGTGTAGAATCACTGGGGGTAGGATGAGCGAAAATTTTCCAATCCCCCATTCTTTTTTTGAGACAAGAGTCTTACTCTGTTGCGCAGGCTGGAGTGCCCTGTCATGATCACGGCTCACTGCAGCTACAACCTTTTGTGCTTAAGTGATCCTCCTGCCTCAGTTTCTGGAGCAGCTGGCTCATGCCACCATGCTTGGCTAATTTAAAAAAAATTTTTTTTGTAGAGACAGGGTTTCATTATGTTGCTTACACTGGTCCAACTCTCCTGGACTCATATGATCCTCCTGCCTCAGCCTCCCAAAGTGCTAGGACTATAGGCTTGAGCTGCTGTGCTCAGCTCAAACACCACATTCTCGCTCTTTTTTTTTTTTTTTTTTTTTTTTGAGGCAGGGTCTTGCTCTGTCACCCAGGCTGGAGTGCAGTGGTGCGAACACACCTCACCGTAGTCTCAACCTCCTGGGGTCAAGCGATCCTCCCACTTCAGCCTCCTGGAGCTGAGATCATGGGCATTGCTCGGCTAATTTTTTCACTTCTTTTTCTAGAGATGGGGTCTTTCTATATTGTTCAGGTTAGTCTTGAGCTCCTGGGCTCAAGTGATCCTCCTGCCTCAGCCTCCTATAGTGCTGGGGTTATAGGCGTGAGCCACTGCATCCAGCCCACATTCTTTTCATTCTTTTTTTTCTTTTCTTTTGAGACAGATTCTTGTTCTGTTGCCCAGGTTGGAGTGCAATGGTGCAATCTTGACTCACTGCAACTTCTGCCTCTTGGGTTCAAGTAATTCTCAGCCTGGGTTGCTGGGATTACAGGTGTCCACCACCACACCCAGCTAATTTTTTTTGTATTTTTAGTAGAGACAGGGTTTTACCATGTTGGCCAGGTTGGTCTCAAACTCCTGACCTCAGGTGATCCACCCACCTGGACCTCCCAAAGTGCTGGGATTACAGGTGTGAGCCACCATGCCTGGCCCCAAACTCCATATTCCTAATGACAGCTATGGGCCCTACATATTTCACTTCTCCAGAATGGCTCTGGGAATGTAATTCTAACCTGGGTCCTATTGTAGCTTTTTCGCCAGCCCAACAGCTCCCAAAGTATAGTTCAGCCTGAGAAAGAGACAGAGAGACTTCGAGCACTGGGTGTTTGGTGCCTCCAGAGTCAGACAGACTGGAGATGGATTTAAATCCACTTTGTCCTCTATTATCTGTGTGACTTTGGGCAATTGACTTAAGCTCTCTAGGACTCAGTTGCGACATCTGTAAAATGAAGATGATACCATGTAATAATTATAATAGTAGCTAGTGTATTGGGCACTTTATATTCATTAATACAATTTATCCCCATACATCGCTAGGAATTAGGTACTATTGTACTTGCCATTTTTCAAGTAAGAAAATTGAGGCATAGAGAAATTAAGCAGCATGCCTGCATTAACACAATTCTTAAGTTGTAGAGCTGGGATTCTGAACATGGAAGCTCAATCTCTGAGCCTGTGTCCTTAACTACTGCACTGGAACAAGGATTGAGGGCAAAAAAAAAAAACCAAACAAACAAAAAACAGACCAGATGCAGTGGCTCACACCTATAATCACAGCACTTTGGGAGGCCAAGGCAGGTGGATCACAAGGTCAGGAGTTCAAGACCAGTCTGGCCAAGATGGTGAAACCCTGTCTCTACTAAAAATACAAAAATTAGCCAGGCATGGTGGCAGGTGCCTGTAATCCCAGCTACTGGGGAGTCTGAGGCAAGAATTGCTTTTGAACCTGGGAAGTATAGGTTGCAGTGAGCCGAGATCATGTCACTACACTCTGGCGTGGGTGACAGAGTGAGACTTCATCTCAGGGAAAAACAACAACAGCAACAACATTTAAAGCACGAAGTATAGAGCTTGGCAGTCAGTCTGCACTCAGTAAATGGCAGCTGTTGCCACTAGGGTAGAAAAGCCTATTTTCCAAGCTGTGTTTCCACACTGGCATGTGGAGGATGTGGCCCTAGGTCAGGGCAGGTCAGGAGAGACACAGGTCTTCTCGCTGACCGGGGTTTGCAAGATGTCAGGGCTTTTTCCACTCCAACTATGTTAGACAGAGTTTGTTGGCAAAAGTCTTGTTTTTTAATCCCAAAGTTGCCTAACAGGCCCCGAAAGGAAAACACAGGAGCTGGGTGGCCATAGGAAGGAGCTCCCTTCCAGTGAGCCAGTTGCTCAAGAGTCACTTTTCTGACTGCTTCAGAGGAATCTAGCTTTTTGTATTCTGCTGTCTTACTCATTTGGTCAGGGCTCCTGGATAAGCTACCTGGGGAACAAAGTGGGGTCTCTGCCTAAATTGGCAAAAGGTGAAGAGTCAGTGCCAAGAAACTAAGGAGACCCTGCAGGGACATGGGGAAACCCAAATCTGGGCTTCAGAGGAAGGGAGCGTCAAGCCTGCTCTGATTCCTTGTCATGTATACTTTGGCCCTCTGCCTGGGCTTGTGACTGGCTTGGTCAGTCACTGAGCAGTTCTGGCACACCTGTCCCATGGAACTCACCAATTGGTTTAGAGGCAGCATGGCTTTTAGCTAAATGTTTTTTTTGGAGGCCAAGGAAACTGCATTTCACCATAGCTCTGCCACTTTTTAGTTAAGTTGTGTGATCTTGACAGTTTACTCTTTTCTGAGCCTCACTTTTCTCCTTTGTGAGAAAATTATGAGGATCTTTTTTGAGACAGAATCTCATTCTGTTAACCAGGCTGGAGTGCAGTGGTGTGATCACAGCTCACTCTAGCCTCAACTTTCTGGGCTCAAGCAATTTTCTCATCTCAGCCTCCCAAGTAGCTGTGACTAGAGGTGTGTGACAGCATGCCTGGCTAATTTTTAAATTTTTTGTAGAGACGAGGTCTCTCTATGTTGCCCAGGCTAGTCTGAAACTCCTGGGCTCAAGCAGTTCTCCCACCTCAGCCACCTAAAGTTCTGGGATTATAGGCATGAGCCACTGTGCCTGGCCGAATTGTGAGGACCAAATGAAATAACATACACAAAGCCCCTAGAACAGCAACTTACACACAGTAGGTGCTCAGTAAATGTTCACAGTCACAGGTTAGGTGCAGTTGGGGGCTGTGGAGAAATATAAAGTATAATCCCTTGCCTTTGAGGAGGTTGTAGTCTAGGAGGGGTGAGAAGTAATAAGATAGAAAATTATGTAAATCACAATGTTGGGAAAGCATGTAACATAATACTGGCCAGTTTTGCACAATGATAGTATTTTAGCCAGAGAGGTTTATCCGAGGTGCAATTATTGTGAATGGGAAACTTCCCAGTAGCATCAGCCAACAAGTGTTGTAGACTGTGAAGGTTTTGGGAGTTCAGAGGTAGGAGAGCTGCATTATGGGCTAAGCTGGCCAGGAAAGGCTTTCTGAAGAAGCGAATGTTACAGGTATGCAAAGATTGGAGAGGAAGGTGGAGGGACACTCCAGAAAAACATCAGCATGAGGCCAAGTAGCATAAGTTCAGAGGATAGGGAAGAAAACAGATTGGAACCAAGGGCTTGTAGAAGACACTAGAGGGAGATGAGATCGAATAGGTAGGTTGAAGTCAGGTTGTAAAGAGCTTTGAATGCCATGCTCAGGAGTTTGGAATTTATCTGAAGGTTTTTGAGGAGGGGAATGACATTCATTTTATGACCTTGGTGTGGTCACTTACTGTTTTAATTTCTCTGGGATTTAGATCCTTCATCTATAAAGTAAGAAGTTTGGATCATGTGACTTTAGAGGAGTTTCTCTGGCTAAAGAGTTTATGATTCGGATCAGCTGAGGTTAGGAGTTCGAGACCAGCCTGGCTAACATGGTGAAACCCCTTTTTAAAAAAACTATAAATTAAAAAAAAAAGACAGTTTATGATTCTATGATACAGGACGATTATTTTATTTTTATTTATATTCATTTATTTTTTTGATGGAGTCTTCCTCTGTCACCCAGACTGGAGTGCAGTGGCGCAATCTTGGCTCACTGAAACCTCCGCCTTCCCGGCTTCAGCAATTCTCATGCCTCAGCCTCCTGAGTAGCTGGGATTACAGGTGCATTGCACCATACCTGGCTAATTTTTATATTTTTAGTAGAGATGGGGTTTCACCACGTTGGACAGGCTTGCCTCGAACTCCTGACCTTGTGATCTTCCCGCACTGGCCTCCCAAAGTATTGAGATTACAGGCATGAGCCACCGTACCTGGCCAGGAAGATTATTTTAATGATAAAATATAGAATTGGTATGAAGGGGAAAAACTGTGGGTGGGGGTATTATTTAGAAAGCCAGTGAAATATTAGGGAAGAAGCCTCTTGTAAGAGACTCAGTGTGTGGGTGAGGAAGGCCTTTATTGTATGTTATGGGTACTTTTGACATTGTAACTCTCTTAACAGTTTGAGCTCTGCAACATACATCTCAGGAGACACCTAACTTGGGGCACCTGGACAAGTGGAGAAGCTGATAAGATGTTTCAGGAAAGGAGTGATTATTTGGTAGCCTTCAGGTTTATGTCAGTCCTGTTCTGAAATTATCTGAGAAGGAGAGAAATAACATTACTGCTTTTCCTTAAATGTTTTGTATAGTTTTTCAAATTACAAAATAGTTTCACAGGTATTATCTCATTTGCTTTTCACCAGAGTTTCCTGAGGGAAGATTAGGCAGGTGCTTTCTCAGAATTTTTTTTTTTCTTCTTCAATTCGAGGCCTCCTCATTCTTTCTTTTCTTTCCTTTTCTCTTTTTTTCCTTTTCCTCCTCCTCCTTGTCCTCCCCCCTAACTCTCCCTTCTTCTTTTCCTCCTCCTCCTTCTTCTCTCTTCCCTCTTCTTTCTTCTTTGTAGAAATAGAGGGTCTCCTCATGTTGCCCAGGCTGGTCTTGAACTCTTGGGCTCAAGTGATCTTCCCACCTTGGCCTCCCAAAGTGTTACAATTAGAGGCATGAGCCACCACACCCAGCGTTACTGAATTTTTTAGTATCTGGCCAGATACTATTTACATTGTAGACAGCTATAAACCAAAAACTGTCTGAGACAGATCTCAGTCAATTTAGAGGTTTATTTTGCCAACATTGAGGATGCACCTGGGGAAAAAGAGACAAATTGCAGTATGATCCTTGGCCTTGCTTTTTCCAAAGAGAGTTTTGAGGACTTCAGTATTTAAAGGGGAAAAAGCAGGCAGGAGGAGGAGGAGGAAAGAAAAAGAAAGGGGAGGGTAGGCAGTGAGGCAAGCAGTTTCATTCTTGTGAGGCTTTGATTAGCACCCACTGAATTCACATTTTACATGTGAAAAGAAAGGAATGGAGGGGAAGTCAATTATGTATTTATCTAGTGCTCAACAGTTCTACATTTTACATGAGATAATGTAAGCCTGTGAAATTACAGCTATCTGTTTAGGAACAAAGAAAAGGCAGTTGCTGCATGACTCAGTTCCCAAGCTTAACTTTTCCCTTTGGCGTAGTGAATGTGGGATCCCAAGATTTTATTTTCCTTTCACAAACTCAATGCATCGATAACATTTAAGACTACACCATGTACCTCACAGATGGAATCCAGGAAATGTTTGGTGCTATTCATTCATTCATTTAATTCCTTAATAAGCATGTAGTTTGCTGAATGCCTACTAGATACTAAGCACTATATTAGGTACTGAGTGTATTAATGGGAATAAAAACATGGTGGCCCTGCAGGAACTCATAGTCTTATAAGGGAGACAAGTCAGTTACAGAATTGAATGACAGGCATTGGCCAGGCGTGGCGGCTCCCACCTGTCATCTCAGCACTTTGGGAGGCTGAATTGGGCGGATCACCTGAGATCAGGAGATTAAGACCAGCCTGGCCAACATGGTGAAACCCTGTCTCTACTAACAATACAAAAATTAGCCAGGCGTGATTGAAGCAGGAGCAGCCGCAAACAATCCTCTCAAACACTGAACTGGGAAGGAAGTGGCAGTTTTATTCGGCTGGGAGTCTTGGCAGACTTGTGTCTCAGCAGACTTGTGTCTCAGCAGACTCGTGTCTCAAGAATGAGCTCCTTGACAAAGAAAATCCTAGCCCTTTTAAAGGCTTACAGTTCTAGGAAGTACATGTGAGAGGGTCATGATTGATGAAGTAGGCGTGGGATACATGACTAGGTGGGGGTTTAAGCAAGATTGAGTGAGAAAAATGCTTTCTGGATGGCGTTTCTCCATATTATGCCTGTGATCTATAGGTAGGAGTGTGATTAAGGGTGGGGGCTTAATCTTAACCTCCAGGTCTGCTCAGCAGAGCCAGCTGACCTTGCCACTAACCTCATGCCTTCCATTTTCAACCTTTACTTCTTTTGAAATACAATGTAGAAGGCTAAGGGGAGGTGGTCTTAGAAGCTTAAGAGGAAGGAGTCTCCTTCCTCATGATGAGAGCTCCTGTAATCCCAGCCACTTGGGAGTGTGAGGCAGAAGAATCACTTGAATCCAGAAGGTGGAAGTTGCAGTGAGCCGATACTGTGCCACTGCACTCCAGCCTGGGCTGGAGTGAAACTCCGCCTTAAAAAAAAAAAGAATGACAGGCCTATGATTAAAGGACAAATCAAGTGTTACAGGAGCACAGGGGAGTTTCCAAACTCATCCTGGGATGAGAGTGCTGAGAACAGAGAAGCTGTTTCTTTTCTTTCTTTTTTTTAAGAGCTAAGTTCAGAAAGAGGAGTAGAAATTGAGAGAACTGCTGTCTAGGCAGAGGGAACAATACATGCAAAGTCAGTGATGTGAGGGAGCACCTGTGTTCAGGGAACTGCAAGTAGCTGAGCCTGTTGTCATAGAGGGACAGTGATTAGAAATAATCAGGGACCAGATTATGAAGAGCCTGGTATGCTTGTTGAAGAAGTTTAGATTTTATCCTCAAGATGACAGAAAACTACAGCTAGATTTTAGGCAGGTATTGATATAACCACCCAATGGGTTCTTCCTGCCCAGTAATGCACAAATAATGACCACAGCATTGCAGTGAAGAAAGAGTTTATGGTGGGGTGGGAGAAAAGAGTTTAGCTGACACAAGGCTGGCCACATCACATGGGATATGGAATGGTTATTCAAATCAATCTCATCTTCAGCTCATAGGTCAGAGATTTTTCAAAGGCAGTTTGGGGAAAGGGGTTGGAATGGCCATGCAATAGGTGCTTGCTGCTGATTGGTTTGGGTGGAGATGAAATTATAGGGTCTTGAAGCTGCTCTCATGAGCTGAGTTGCTTCTGGGTGGGGCTACAGCAGTGGAGTTGTCGTGTCCAGGTGGAGCTCTGGGTGTCAGACATGCAAAAAACCTGAAAAGGTATCTTAAAAGGCCAATCTATAATAGTGATGTTATGTGTAGGACATATCTGGTGACCAGTCTACAGCTTAGTAGAATTCAGTTGTCTCTCCTTCCCTGATGGCTTTTCATTAACTTTACAAAGGTGGTTGAGTTTTGGGGAAGGTTTCTTATTATTTAAACTATTAACTAAATGTTTCCCAAAGTTAGTTTAGCTTAAGCATGGGAATGATTAAGGGAAAGGCAAGATGGGGGAGCACGGGTTAGATAAGATCTCTTACTGCCGTATTTGTTTTCACTGTTATAGTTTTTCCAAAGGCGTATCACTGACATTAGTAGACTTGCGTTTTAGGGTGATATCTTTGACTGTCAAAGTGGAGGACAGATTGAATTAATGCATTGGGGTAAGATGAACCCCAGAAGCAGGATAAGTTGAATGAGCTGTGATTGCTGCTTTCTTCTCTGGTATGCTCCTTTCCATCTTTAGGGACCTTGCCTGTAGTACTTGCCATAGCACCAGGAAAACAGAAGGCATTTTACATCATATGTTGCTTAGCTCTACCACTGTGGCTTGTGCTAATAGTGACTGGGCACTTATTTGAAAGTAAAGTGAGTACCCTTTTTCTATGGTCACAAACCAGGCAAAATTGCTTTCTTGGTTAGAACTGACATGGAAGATACACACACACACACACACACACACACACACACACACACACGAGGCAGAGTCTCACTCAGTTGCCCAGGTTGGAATGCAGTGGTGCTATCTTGGCTCACTGCAGCCTCCACCTCCCGGGTGGCAATTCTCTTGCCTCAGCTTCCTAAGTAAACAGGCATGAGCCACCTCGCCCAGCCATAAGATATGTTTTGTGTGACTTGTCTCAAGATGTTTCCATAGGCATTTTCCATTTTGTCAAGTCTTTGTTCCAGAATTGATAGTGGGTACCTTTAGGACAAGATACATATTTTCATCCATTTTGTAGTCCCTGGTCTTATCACAACACATGATACATACTAGGCAATGATAGATATTTGTTTCATGAATTTGAAATTCATTGTTTTGGATTTGAAATATATTTTGGCCAGGCATGGTGGCTCATGCCTGTAATCCCAGCACTTTGGGAAGCCAAGGCGGGTGGATCCCATGAGATCAGGAGTTCAAGACCAGCCTGACCATGTGGAGAAACCCTGTCTCTACTAAAAATAAAAAATTGGCTGGGCGTGGTGGCTCAAGCCTGTAATCCAAGCACTTTGGAGGCCAAGGCAGGCGGATCACCTGAGGTAGGGAGTTCAAGACCAGCCTGACCAACGTGGTGAAATCCTGTATTAAAAAAAAAAAAAAAAAAAAAATCAGCTGGACGTGGTGGCGCATGTCTGTAATCCCAGCTACTCGGGAGGCTGAGGCAGGAGAATTGCCTGAACCTGGGAAGCGGAGGTTGCAGTGAGCCGAGATTGTGCCATTGCACTCTGGCCTAGGCAACAAGAGCAAAAAAAACTCTGTCTCAAAAAAAAAAAAGGAAATATATTTCATGAAATATGCTGTAAATGTTGATTAGGTTCTCAGATTCCCCCTCAAAATCTTTTAAATCTGGCGCCTAATAGGGGTGCTGGGCATATCTAAGGCCTGAGAAGGAGGAAAAGGGAAGAATTAGCAGAATGGAAATAAGTTACTTCTCAGAAGTATTTAGCAGTTAAACTGAAACAGTTTTAGAAAGATTCTGGGCCAGAGGGTTTTAGTAAGACCTATTGGGGAGATTAGGAAGTTCTGAATTCCTTTTGCTACCTACTGTTATACAAATGGTTTTTGTTCTTCCTCCTGTACTTTAAACTACATTTGGCTGGCCCAGTGGCTGATGCCTGTAATCCCAACACTTTGGAAGGCCAAGATAGGAAGATTGCTTGAATTACAGGTGTGAGCCACTGTTCCCAGCCTATTCTGTATATTTCTATGAAGATATTTTTGTATGAGATTAACATTTAAATTGATAGATTGAATAAAGTAGATTGCTTTCCCTAGTATGGGTGGGCCTCATTCAATCGGTTGAAGGCCCGAATAGAGCAAAAATACTTATTCTCCCTTGAGTAAAGGAATTCCTCCTGCCTGACCACTTTCAAACTGGGATATTGTTTTTTTTCTGTTTCTAGACTCAAAGTGAATCATCAGCTCATCCTGGGCCTTAAGTCTTGCGGGCCTTTGGGCGAAACTATACCACTGGCTCTCTTGGGTCTCTAGCTTTCCAGCTCACCCTGAAGATCTTGGGATGTGTCAGCCTTCATAATTGTGTGAGACAATTCTTTATAATAAGGGCCTTTTTATATACAAACACACACACATCTAGTTGGTTCTGCTTCTCTGGAGAACCCTACTACACTTGGGTTCTAAATGTTAGAAATATCCCAGGAAAGGGAAAAGAGTTTTATTTACCATTCCTGGCATGGGATTAACCTAAGGCACACTGAAAAATGATGCTTACCTTTGATATCTTTTCACCTCTCGAACCCTTTTTATGAACTCTTCTTTCTCCCTCTCCTAAGATTTGAACCATATAGGACTTTGATGCTACCTTTAACCCTCAACTTTAATATTGAGTCCAGGCCTATCTTGTTCCTCATTTATGGCCCAAATTTCCCCTGCTTTTGAGTCATTTTCCCGACCCTACCCCATTAAAGCTCCCAACTCAGTGTGTTAGATGGAAGCTAGGTGGTTGGGGAAAAGCAGTTTGTACAAGTGAATAATGTAAGGCTGAAAGCACTGTAATCTACTCAGAATCATTCGCTAAATGAATTGGATGAAATACTATGTAGTTTAATAAAGTGGGATGACAATTTTAGGGGAGTTACTCAACCCTACCTGGAGTCAGTCCTGTGGTTAGCATTCCGGTACGCTTACTGCTTTGACAGATTATTCCCTTTTCCATCTCTGAAACCACAGTTTCTCCCAAAACATTAACCAACAAGCACTCCCGCAGAAGTAGCAATGGAGATTCTACTGCTAATATACTAAGAGAGAAAGAAAGAAACGATTTGCAGTCTCCAGTGGATTTTTATAAGTTTGTAACTATTTATAGTTTAGAAAGCCCTATTTTAGAAGAATACGGTTTGTGGGCCGGGCGCGGTGGCTCACGTCTGTAATCCCAGCACTTTGGGAGGCCGAGGTGGGCGGATCACAAGATCAAGAGATTGAGACCATCCAGGTCAACATGGTGAAACCCCATCTCTACTAAAAATACAAAAAAATTAGCTAGGCATGGTGGCGCGTGCCTGTAATCCCAGCTACTTGGGAGGCTGAGGCGGGAGAATTGCCTGAGCCCAGGAGGCGGAGGTTGCGGTGAGCCGAGATTGCGCCATTGCACTCCAGCCTGGGTAACAAGAGCGAAACTCCATCTCAAAAAAAAAAAAAAAAAGAAGAAGAAGAATACGGTTTGTTTAAAAGATGATGAGAGAATCAGTAGTTTTATTTTATTGTTTTTGAGATGGAGTCTCACTGTGTTGCCAGGCTGGAGTGCAGTGGCATGATCTCAGCTCACTGCAACCTCCGACTCCCTGGTGTAAGGGACTCTCCTGCCTCAGCCTCCCAAGTAGCTGGGATCACAGGCACACGCCACCACGTCCAGCTAATTTTTGTATTTTTAGTAGAGATGGGGTTTCACCATGTTGGCCAGGGTGTTCTTGATCTCCTGACCCTGTGATCCTCCTGCTTTGGCCTCCCAGAGTGCTGGGATAACAGGTGTGAGCCACCGTTCCCAGCCAGTAGTTTTATATTATATGTCATCACAAGCAGAGAAAAGACCTGGTTGTAGGAGAGCACATTTGAATGCGGTATGGGAGCCACTATGTTTGAAATGTTGGTAAGTCAAGTCTGTCGTGAAGCTGGTCTGGCTTAAAATACTTAGCATCTATCTTATTTTCAGCTAGCCCTTCCCTTCCAGATTTTGAAACCATCTCAGTTGTCCCACAGGACTAATATTTATAGTTTTTTTTTGATAAACATAGAAATTGTCCTTCCCCAGTCTTAAAACTCTAAACTTACATTTGTCTTATCTGAGTTCCTTCCTCAGGAAACCTATCCTTAGGCAAGAAACTGAAACTCATCAGATTCTCACACCCAGAGATTGAGATAACAGACTCCTCATCCATCATGACTGCTTCCCTCCCTCTTCCTAATTCCTGTTTTCCCATCTTCCCTGCTATATTAACTCCCCAATTTCAGTCGCTCAGAGAGACGGATTTGAGACTTTATATCTTCTTGTCCTTCAGTGCACACCCACTGCAGCACTTGATTCACACCCTCCTTCCTGCTATAGTTGTTGATTCAGTGACGGGCATTCTGTGAGGCAAACCACAGGACTAGGCTGAATGCCTGATGTTTCAGTAATAATTTCCTGTGAGAAGGAAGGAAGTAGTTAGAAGAAAGAGCATGATCATAATAGAAAACTAAAAACTCCTGCATCTATTTCAATATTTTAGTATTTAAATATATTTAAGCCTGTCTTACAGTAAAAATATTCCTCTTTTGAACTCTACTTCTCTTGCTGGCTTCTACCGCATCACTCTCTTCTTTTTTTATAAACTAACATTTATTTATTTATTATTATTATTTTTTTGAGATGGAGCCTTGCTCTGTTGCCCAGGCTGGAGTACAGTGGCACAATCCCAGCTCACTGTAACCTCATCTCCCAGGTCCGAGAGATTCTCCTGCCTTAGCCTCCCAAGTAGCTGGCACTGCAGGCATGTATCACCACGATCAGCTGATTTTTGTATTTTTTAGTAGAGACGGGGTTTCGCCATGTTGGCCATGCTGGTCTCGAATTTCTCACCTCAGGTGATCAGCCAGCCTCGGGCTCCCAGAGTGATGAAATTATAGGTGTGAACCACCTATACTAATGCCTGGCCTAAACTAACACTTAAAAGGAGTTTATAGTTATTATCTCCATTTACTTGTCTCCATCTACTCCTAAGTATCCTGGCATAGATTTATTACCGTTATGAAACCAAAGCTACTCTTACCACGGTCACCAATGATGACACTGTTGAAAAATAGAGTGACCCCTTCTCACCCTTGTTTTACTTGGTGTTAACCACTGTTCACCAGTGCTTTGCTTTGGAGCTGCTGCTCTGGCCCGCACTCTGTCGGCTTCTCTTCTGCCTCTCTTGCTGTTCCTTTCGAGTTGTCCTTACCACATTCTCTGATGTGTCCATTCCTTAAATGTCAGTGGTTCTTAGGGTTCTGTCCTTATGTCCTCTTTCTTTCTCTCTCTATATGCATGTTCCCTCTGTGACTTCAGTTATAAATGATACCTGATGAATGGCCCATCTCTCTCTTTCTCTCTCTCTTTACATAGAGATGGGGTCTTACTCTATAGCCCAGGCTAGAGTGCAGTGGTGCGATCATAGCTCACTATAACTTTGAACTCCTGGGCTCGAGCAATCCTTCCACCTTAGCATCCCGAAGTGCTGGGATTACAAGTGTGAGCCACTGTGCCCAGCTAGTTAAAAACTTTTTTTTTTTTGGTAGAGATGGGGTCTTGCTGTGTTGCACAGGCTGATATTGAACTCCTGGCTTTGAGCTATTCAGCCACCTAAGCCTTTCAAAGTGCTGGGGTTACAGGTGTGAGCCATTGTATGTCTTCCATCTCTCTCTCTCCCCCTCTCCCCCTCCCTCCCTCCCCCCCTTTCTTTTATTGTTTGAGACATAGTCTCTGTCTGCCACCCAGGCTGGAGTGCAGTGGCTTGATCTTAGCTCACTGAAACCTCTGCCTTCTGGATTCAAGTGATTCTTCTGCTTTAGCCTCCCAGGTAGCTGAGATTATAGATGCCCACCACCACACCTGGCTAGTTTTTGTATTTTTAGTAGAGATGGCATTTCACCATGCTGGGCAGGCTGGTCTTGAACTCCCAACTTCAAGTGATCTGCCCGCTGCAGCCTCCCAAAGTGCTGGAATTATAGCCATGAGTTACCGTACCCAGCCCTCCATCTCTCTTGAATTGTATATCTCAACAGTTCATTGGGCATCTGCTTTTGAATATGTAACATGTCCAAAAACTGAACTTATCTTGCCTTTAAACCTGATTCTTTAAAACAAAATTTTAGCCAGGTGCAGTGGCTCACACCAGTAATCCCAGCACTTTTGGGAGGCTGAGGCAGGAGGATTACTTGAGTCCAGGAGTTTGTGACCAACCTGGGCAACATAATGAGACCCCATATCTTAAAAAAAATCATCTTGGCATGGTGGCATGTGCTTGTAGTACCAGCTACTCAGGAGGCTGAGGTGGGGGGATTGCTTGAACCTCAGAGGTTGAGGCTGCAGTGAGCTGTGATCTCATGACTGTAGCCTAGGTGACAGAGTGAGACCCTGTCTCAAAAAATTAAAAGAAAAATTTCAGCAGATGGTAGCCCACAGTGATCCACAGCAGAAATCTGGTCACCATCCTTGATTCCTCTTTTATCACCCTCCTCATCTAGTCAATCACTCAGTCTTGACAATACTACCTGCTAAACATCTCTCAAGCTGTCCACTTCTTTTTCCAGCCTTACTCACACTAGTAATTCAGGCATTTCCTTTTCTAGATCACTGCAGCAGCCTTTTCTCTGATTCCACTTTTTGTCTTCAGTTGAACTCCATGCCCCTCTAATTCATTTTCTGCAATGTGCCTGGAATGCATGCATGAAACAAAATCCTAATCACATTTTCCCCCAATATTAAAGCCATTTCAATGGTTCTCTGTTGCCATCACGATGTACTTTGATCTCTTCAATAGGGGCTCCCAAGTTTTTATTTTTTTTTTGGTCATATTTGAAGTTTAAAAGAACTCGGTCTTCTCCAGCTTCATCTGTGCCAATCCTGCCTGTACCCTACCCCCATTCTTGTACTCCAGGTACACAACACTACTTTAATTCCTTAAATGCACCGTTCTCTCTCTGTTGCGTCTAGGCCTTTGCACTTATTCTGTCTGCCTAGAACTCCTGTTATGTCTCTTTCTTATCAACTTTAGTTATCTTTGGTTTAGACATCACTTCTGTTGTGATGCTGTGCTAATACCCCAACCCCAGGTCATGCTTCTGAAGTACCCAGTACTTACCCCTGTGTAGCACTTACCATGCCCTCTCAAGATTGCCTGGTCAATGTAGTGTAAGTATCTTGTATACAGGGACTACATGTCTCACTGTTGAATCCTGGGTCCTAGAAAAGTACCTATCACATAATAAATACTCAGTAAATATACATCATTACTTTGGGTACGTTTCTTTTTTTTTTTTTTTGAGACAGAGTTTTCGCTTGTTACCCAGGCTGGAGTGCAATGGTGCGATCTCGGCTCACCGCAACCTCCGCCTCCTGGGTTCAGGCAATTCTCCTGCCTCAGCCTCCCGAGTAGCTGGGATTACAGGCACGCGCCACCATGCCCAGTTAATTTTTTGTATTTTTAGTAGAGACGGGGTTTCACCATATTGACCAGGATGGTCTCGATCACTTGACTTCGTGATCCACTCGCCTCCGCCTCCCAAAGTTTTGGGTACATTTCTCATGAAATCAATTAAACAGGTGGTACAGAGCTGGTAGGGAATGACCAAAAATGAGGTCCAAGGCCTTGATGTTAGTTTTTGTTTTTTTTAAAAGTAAAGCCAAGGTTCAGATTATTGCAGTTTCATAGGTTAGCTATGGGTCTTAATGGACTTATGAGATATTACAACAGAATCTAAACTCCATCCCTCTGATACAGCCTATATCTATGCTTTAATTCTTTTTTAAACAACAGCTTTATTGAGATGTAATTCATATGCCATACCACTCACCCATTTAAAGTATATTCCTCAATGATTTTGTTTCCTCAGAGCAGCAGTGGAAGTTTATTTTTAAAAGGCTTTAGAACAGGAAAAAAAGGAAAGTATGCTTGGAAGAGACTTGTGGATGACTTGAAGAACATGTGCCTGGTTTTTAGCATAGTCACAGAATTGTGTAACTATCACCATAATCAGTCTTCAGAACATTTTCCTACCCCAATAAGAAACCCCATACCCATTAATAATCACTCCTTATTTCACCCCACCCTTCAGCCTCCTCTCTCCAGCCCCTGGGAACCCTAATCTACTTTTTATTTCTGTGAATTTGCCTATTCTCAGTATTTCACATAAATGGAATAATATGTGGTCTTGTGACTGACTTCTTTCACTTAATAACATTTTCCAAGCTTTATCCCTGTTGTATCATGTATCAGTACTTTCTTTCTTTTTTTTTCTTTTTAACTTTAAATTTTTTTCCTATACAGATGAAGTCTCACTATGTTACCCAGGATGGTCTTGAACAACTGGGCTCAAGCAGTCCTCCCATCTTGTCCTCTCAAAGTGTTGGGATTACAGGCATGAGCCACTGTGCCCAGTCCCATTTCTTTTTATTGTCAAATAATCTTCCATTGTATGTATATATGACGTTTTGTATATCCATGAATCGGTTGGTGGACATTTGAGTTGTTTCCACTTTTGGCTGTTACAAATAATGCTGCTTATGAACATTTTTTTTTTCCCCTTAAGATATGGAGTCTTGCTCAGCTCACTGCAACCTCTGCCTCCCCAGTTCAAGTGATTCTCCTGCCTCAGCCTCCTGCGTAGCTGGGATTACAGTTGTCCACCAGTACACCCAGCTAATACTGGTATTTTTAGTAGAGACGGGGTTTCACCATGTTGGCCAGACCAGTCTCAAACTCCTGAGCTCAAGTGATTCAGCCTCCCAAAGTGCTGGGATTACAGGGCTGAGCCATCAAGTCCAGCCATGGACATTTGGGTACGAGTTTTTGTATAGACATGTTTTTATTTCTCTTGGGTATATACCTAGGAGTGGAATTGTTGGGTCATATTATTACCAGGAAGAGGTTCTGATCCAGTCCCCAAGAGAGGGATCTTGGATCTTACACAGGAAATAATTCAGGGTAAGTCCATAGAGTAAAGTGAAAGCAAGTTTATTAGAGAAGAAACAAAATAATGGCTATTCCATAGGCAGAGCAGCCCTGAGGGTTGCTGATTGGCTATTTTTATGGTTATTTCTTGATTACATACTAAATATGGGATGCATTATTCATGAGTTTTCCAGGAAAGGTATGGTGATTTCTTGAAACTGAGGGCTCCTTGTTCTTTTAGACCATTTAGGGTAACTTCTAGACATTGCTCTGGTATTTGCAAACTGTCATGGCACTGGTGGGAGTGTCTTCTAGCATGGGAACACATTATAATTAGTGTATAACAGCAATGAAGACAACCAGAAGTCAGTTTCATTGTTAGCTAGGTTTTGGCATGTTTTGGCCGGCTTCTTTATTGCCTCCTGTTTTATTAGCAGGGTCTTTGTGACTTGTATCTTGTTCCAACCTCTCATCTCATCCTGCAACTAAGAATGCCTAATCTGGGAATGCAGCCCAGCAGGTCTCAGCTTCATTTTACCCAGACCCTGTTCTAGATGGAGTTGCTCTGGTTCGAATACCTCTGACATATTTTCCCCCTCCTTTTTACAAGGGGATCTTTAATTCTGAGGGCTTAAAGAGGGACAAAGATCCATCTTCTGTAACTTTTTCAGGCTGAACAGGGCCAATGATATTCCTGCCTATTAGGGTCTCTCATATCCAGGGTAGAGAGGAGCTTAGTTAGAAAGCCTCAGTATGGTGAGGGCCCTTCAAAACTTTGAGTTCTGATAGCAGGTGATATCTGAAAGTTTAATAAGTGCTCAATTTAAGAAAACATTGAGTAAGCTTATCTTGCATTTTTATATGGAGTATGACAGCAATATATTCCACAAAAGTAAAGCAAAATAAGTAAGATTATCCCAAGTGAACTAAATAAGAAAGCTGTTCATGAACTGGGCAATTGTTGGAACCAAACTGATACAGAGTCACTAGCTGATTCCAATACATGCCCAGAATTAAAATATTGATCCAGATTTTTTTTTTTTTTGAGACGGAGTTTCACTCTTGTTACCCAGGCTGGAGTGTAATGGCATGATCTCGGCTCACCGCAACCTCTGCCTCCTGGGTTCAGGCAATTCTCTTGCCTCAGCCTCCTGAGTAGCTGGGATTACAGGTGTGCTCCACCATGCTCAGCGAATTTTTGTATTTTTAGTAGAGACAGGGTTTCACCATGTTGACCAGGATGGTCTCGATCTCTTGACCTCGTGATCCACCTGCCTCGGCCTCCCAAACATTACCCTCCCCTCTTGTTTCTTCTGAGATCACTGGTTGGTTCATAGGAACAAACAGAGTCAGTCTAAATTACAGAAAAAACTCAAAAAGCAGCAGATGAGACTAGAATCTAATAACAGGTGGTCACAGTTTTTGAAATGTAGTTTTTTTCTAGTTCACATTTTTATTAAAAACAAATCATGATAGGTCATTTATTTGAAAACGAAGTTTTACTGTGTTAGTGTACTAGGTCTGATTATTTGTATAAACTGCAGCAAGAGTAATTATTTGCCATATGGGCTCTTTTTAAATTGGGTTTGATGGAACTTTGTTCCATAGGGAATCTCAGATTACACCTTTTAAAGCACTGAGCCCAGCCATGGGTTTGTACCTTCAAATACTTGTATGAGTTGGGTACATTTCTTTCCTCTCAGTGTTCCAGGATAATTGGGACTCCTGGGCCAAAAATGTGACCCCAGCACTTTTGGAGGCCGAGGCGAGTTGATCACTTGATGTCAGGAGTTTGAGACCAGCCTGGCCAACATGGTGAAAACCCTGTCTCTACTAATAATACAAAAATAAATTTAGCCGGGTGTGATGGCATATGCCTATAATCCCAGCTGCTCAGATGCTGAAGCAGGAGAATCACTTGAACCTGGGAGACAGAGGTTGCAGTAAGCCAAGATTGTACTGTTGCACTCCAGCCTGTGTGACAGAGTGAAACCCTTTCTCAAAAAAAATAAAAATAAAAATAAAAAATAAAGAGAGTGACGTTCTTTAGAAAGTGACATTCTTTACTTACCACCGGTCAGGATCCCCGTACAAGGATTGCATAGACAAGACATGAGGCCAGTTTTCCCAGGAGGCTTTTTCTGAGTCTGTAAGTCAACTTTGATTACTTAAAAGTAGTCTTTTTGTACCTGAATGTATGCCATTCCAGTCAAAGCCTTAGTAAAATAACCATCGTCCCTAGTGGTGTCCTGTTACAAAAGAGAACAGATTCTAACCGCACTTGTGCAAATAATTATACTGCCATAAGTTAAGAATACTTACAGTTTCCAAATTTTGGAGAAATGAGGTAGAGAAAAAGAATATGCTCCAAATTTTGTTTATAGGAATATATTTTACTTAATTGTTAAAAACTGCAAATAGCTCAAGAGAAAAGTTTTCTTGAATCTGAAAAGACAGGATCAGCAATGTTTTAGGCAAAAAGTCAGAAAAAGATTATTTTCATCTTCTGTTAGTTCAGTCTGTGCAATTCCTGCTTCACTCAACATTTATGTATACATTACTTTTCCAAGAGTCTTTGAAGTTCTTTTCTCTCTATTTTAATGGCACGCTTTCCAAAAGTATCAAAGACCTGCATTTAATAGTACTCATCAGAGGCCTATAGCTGATTATATCTGCCCTTTAAAGAGGATCAAAACAAGACAACGATTGTCTGTAGAGGACAAAAAGTCTTATGGCAGTCAAGGTTACTTCTGTGGCATACAACAGTTATACAAAAAAATTGGCTGGGCGTGGTGGCTTATGCCTGTAATCCCAGCATTTTGGGAGGCTGAGGCGGTGGATCACTTGAGGTCAGGAGTTCAAGACCAGCCTGGCCAACATAGTAAAACTCTGCCTCTAAAAAAAAATATATATATAATTATTACTGACAATGTGCACTAAGTCATATCAGTATTATAGGAGTGTAGCGTAATTTTGGAAAACATACCAATAGCACATTTATACAAATACAGCCCAAAGAAAGCCAAATACTATTTTATATTTGACAGTGCTTCCTGTATGATTTTAATATACCAAATAAGCCAAGTATGTCTCTTTTGGACTTTAGGGTACCTAATATCTAAAGGATTAATGAGGTCAGAAAAAGGCAATTTATAATTTGATTTTGGAAAGTTTTCAAATATCAAAGGTTTAAAATACTTGATATAAAATAGAATTCTAGCACACCATAAGTCATTTATTTAGCCAAAATGATAACTTGAAGATTTTAAAAAGGGAAAAACCTGGCCAGGCACGGTGGTTTATGCCTGTAATCCCAGCACTTTGAGAGGCCGAGGTGGGTGGATCACAAGGTCAGGAGTTCGAGTACCAGCCTGGCCAATGTGGTGAAACCCCATCTCTACTAAAAATACAAAAAATTGACCAGGTGTAGTGTGCATGCCTGTAATCCCAGCAACTCAGGAGGCTGAGGCAGTAGAATTGTTTGAACCAGGGTGGCAGAGGTTGCTGCTAACCAAGATCATGCCATTGCACTCGAGCTTGAGTAACAGAGCAAGACTCTGTTAAAAAAAAAAAAGAGAGAGAAAGAGAAAAACCTTTGTTCATTGATAGAGGGAAGACTTGGCTTTCCAAATAATCTGCCTCTTTTGTTTCATTCTTTTTTCTGTAGTTTATTCAAAAGGCAAGCAAAAATCTTTCATTTAAAAAAAATTACACAAAAATCTTGTTCAAGAGAGTCAAATTTCACCTTTGCGTTAGTGTACTATATTGACGTTAAATCCAGTTCTTAACAAAACCTTATAGACAAATCTGGCCAGCTAAAAGTGGCTTAGCCTCTAATCTTAGCACTTTAGGAGGCTGAGGTAGGAAAATTGCTTGAGCCCAGGAATTTGAGAACAGCCTGGGCAACACAGTTGAGATCCTGTCTCTTAAAAAAAAAATTTTTTTTTTTTTTGAGGCAGAGTCTTGCTCTGTTGCCAGGCTGGAGTGCAGTGGCATGATCTTGGCTCACTGCATTCTCTGCCTCCGTGGTTCAAGCCATTCTCCTGCCTCAGCCTCCCACGTAGCTGGGATTACAGGTGCGTGTCACCATACCCAGCTAATTTTTATATTTTTAATAGAGATGGGGCTTCACCATGTTGGCCAGGATGGTCTCGATCTCCTGACCTCATGATCTGCCCGCTTTGGCCTCCCAAAGTGTTGGGATTGCAGGCATGAGCCACTGCACCCAGCCAAAAAAAAAATCTTATAGACAAATCTATCTAATCTTAATCAGTTTGATCATAAGGTAAGATTCTTATGAACCTTTTATAACTTTTTATGTTTTTTTTTTTTGTTAAAGAGTAGAACTGTGCTCTAAGAAAGCCATGTTATGCTTTTATTCCATTGTCCAATTTACAGATAAATTGAGTAATACCCTTTTAATTTTACCCAATATGCTCACACATATAATTTCTTTTACAAGACTACTCTTTCATAAACTTTTCACAACTTACTCAAACCTCAGCTTTATCCTATCCTTTAACTTTCTAAATTAGGGAAAAATCCATATGCCCATACTTTCTTTTTCTTTTTTATTTTTTTATTTGGAGACAGAGCCTCACTCTGTCACCCAGGCTGGAATGCAGTGGCAAAATCTCAGCTCACTGCAACCTCCGCCTCCCAGTTTCAAGTGATTCTTTTGCCTCAGCCTCCTGAGTAGCTAGGGCTACAGGCACATGCCACCGCACCCAGCTAATTCTTATATTCTTAGTAGAGAAGGGGTTTCACCATATTGTCCATGCTGGTCTCAAACTCCTGACCTAGTGATCCACCTGCCTCGGCCTCCAAAAGTGCTGGGATTACAGGCATGAGCCACTGTGCCTGGCCCACTTTCTTATAATCTTTTACCAAAAACACTTCTACTTTCCTTATATACCTTGCGTGTAAAACAGTTTCTCCAGTAGTCCCAGTTTACATATGTTACAATGTTAACTCTTAGCAACTTTTATTTTTGGTGAAAAACCTGGTAAGTAAGCAATTTTATTTATGTACTAGGTGTGTAGCCTAGGGCACCAGACGGAAATGGAGATAAGGTCTGACTCTTTCCAACATAGTTGGAGGCATGGATAACTCCACATGTTCCCAGGCCTTATCTAGAATCTAACTCCAAAGCAGTTAAGTTTAACAAGTATCAAAAGTCAAAGTAGTAGTTTATAACCTTACACCATCTAGCGATGACAGTATTTGACCTGCCTAATTTAGACTAAATGTCTAAGTTTGAAGGTGTTTTTATTTTACCAATAATCTTGAAAAGTGTCTTTATTTCCTAAGTATTACTAAAGTCATGTGAACTAAAAGGCATTAAGGTTTTCACTTTTCTGACAAAATATTTGAATTCAGCACTTATTTTTCTTTAAGCCAAATAATTAGAGCGTTTTATATAAATATCACATATACAACACATAAATACACAGACAAGAAAAACAAAAACAAGAACAAAAACCAAAACTTAAGATACACAGACAGACAGAAGCAGAACCAGTAGTTGTAAAATTTTTCATTTGCCAGTTTTAAAGTTTTTCTTTCCCATTTTATGAACCCTATCACAGATCATCTGTGACATGCTTGAACTTTCTAACTTGTCCTTTATTTCCCTCTTTACTAAATAATCAGTCATTCTATTTTAGGACAAGGATTTGCCACATGAGATCTTTTCTCACATAACATGTCTTTTCTTTCTTTTTTTTTTTTTATCACCCAGGCTGGAGTGCAGTAGTGCTCTCTCAGCTCACTGCACACTCCACCTCCTGGGTTCAAACAATTCTCCACCTTAGCCTCGTGAGTAGCTGGGATTACATGTGCCTGCCACCACACCTGGCTAATTTTTGTATTTTTAGTAGAGATGGGGTTTCACCATCTTGGCCAGTCTGGTCTTGAACTCCTGACCTTGTGATCCACCTGCCTCAGCCTTCCAAAGTGTTGGAATTACAGGCATGAGCCACTGTGCCTGGTCAACATTTTTTTCTTTATAACTTTCCTTACCAAAAATACATCTTCATATTGATAACTTTCTTCATGCCTCTCTCCCCTACTGTTTTTTTCTCTTTCTACCTTGTTTCTATTTTCTTCTGTTCCCTGTCCTAATTGTCAGCTAAGCAATGCTAAATTATATTTCTAAAGATGAAACAAGATAGAGAATTTATATTTTATTGAAACCAAGGAAAAATGGTGTGAATAACAGTTTAATTAAGACAGCCAGGGCTGGCACGGTTGCTCACGCCTATAATTCCAACACTTTGGGAGGCCAAGGTGGGTGGATCACCTGAGGTCAGGAATTTGTGACCAGCCTGGACAACATGGTGAAACCCTGTCTCTACTAAATTAGCTGGTCATGGTCTTGTGCACCTGTAATCCCAGCTACTGAGGAAGCTGAGGCAGTAGAATCACTTGAACTCAGGAGGGAGGTTGCAGTGAGCCAAGATTGTGCCATTGTACTCCAGCCTTGGTGACAAGAGCAAAACTGTGTCTCAAAAAAAAAGAGTAAAAGCATACTCTTACACATGGAGATTTCTCTAAGGATATAAGTTAAGTGAATTACTGACTAGCTTTAGGGTGGAGACTTTTAAAAAGCTAGGCCAGGGAAGCATGCAGTTTCTAGGGCCTAATAAGCAGACACAGCTGGAAGGCAAAACAGATCCCCTAAAATTAAGGGACCCATTTTTATCCTGGATCCTGGATCCCAAAAAAGAGGTCATCAGCCCATCCCCCATGGGAGACTCATCTCTCAGTGGGAGTTGGTGATGTTTCCACACCTTTTAGGTGGCTGAGAACATGCTTCTTTGATCCAAACATGCAAAGAGCTGAGTGTCCCCCCATAACTATCATTTGGCCATCCCTTAAGCATATTTCCTACCTACTTATTACACATTAAGGCTAAAAGCTCTCTCATAATGCAAAATAATTTCTGATAACCCCCCCAAAAAAGTCAAAATGTCAGATAATGCAATGCAAAACAGAACAGAGCCTTAGATTTTGGGAGGCATCTATCTGCTTTTAATTCCTTAGGTTCCATGAAGAAAAGAGAGGTTTTCCCCAAAATGGGGTCTGTGGCACCTCGTCTGTTTTTCTCAAGGAGTTGCAGGCTGTCAGACGTTATCTTAGGCCCTCTTATGTGGGCATGAAGGTGGCAAGAAAAGAAAACTGGAGAAAGGGAATTCAGTTGTCTGAGAAGAAAACAAGGTTTCCCCCCCCCCCCCAGAAAAGTAAGATCCAAGAAAAAAACATAAAGGCCTTTAAAATGTATGCATGGCTTGGACATCTGCTTTTAATTAAGCTGGCTTTTAACCAAATCTCTTATTACCAGACTCTAGTTAAGGCACACAGCCAATATTTCTGACTTTTGGACTTTACCAAAGGTAACTTCCTGGATGAAGCCAGTAAGTTTTAACTAAGGTTATGACTTAACTGTGAGTGTACAGGGTGTTTCCAAAGAGGTGGTAAGCAGTTTTTACAAGATCTAGAATCTCCAAAGGTAGCACAGAGAAAGGAAAACTTAAGAAAGGAAGCTAGAAGTTGTTCATGCAGCGGGCACATGTTCTCAGGATCTCCTAAGGGCTATGTCATGGGCAAAAAAAGAAAAAAAAAAAGTAAAATAAAAAAGAAATTGTTCATGGAGGAAAAGAGAATTGATAAATGACCAAGGTCACATAAGTACACCAGAAAGGCCTCATTCCCTAGGATGGAAATTGAACCCAGGCTACCATTGTGAAAAGATAAAAGTGTTAGCTACTGAGATACAACATTGGGCAGTTTCTCTTATTCTTCCCAGAAGGAGCCTGGAGCAGCCAATTTAGAACTTGCTAAGGCTTTTTACTGCTCAAGACAATTTTTAGGGCTATGACATGAGCCCCCAAATTCCTGCCCTCCAGATGGCAGAGACCAAGAGAAAGTACCATGTTTACAATGTCAGACTCCCAAGGACATAAGACCGGGGAGAAGAAGCCTTGTCTGGTTGTTTTCTTTTTGTTTCATTTACCTGCAGCTGTTTGTAACTGACTAGCTTTCTGGGCCAGCTTGAACAGAGGGCTTACAGGGGTCCTTGGTTTGCATTTTATCCTACGGTATCTCTTTTTAGGACAGAACGGCACAGAAAGACAAATTCATAGCACAAATTACACTGAATTTGTTACAGCCTAAGATTAGCTTCATAAATCTTTTTCCCAGTAATGAAAACTTTGCAGAGGAGATAAAAAGTGATTTTTACCATGCATTCAACTGGTTTGCACACACACACACACACACACACACACAGAGAGAGAGAGAAAGAGAGATAGATAGATAGATAGAGAGAGAGAGAGAGAGAGAGAGAGAAAGAGAGAGGAAAGGGAAGGGAGAAAAGCATTGCCTGCATCAGGGCAGGGGAGTCAAGGAGCTCAGGGGGGCCAGGGAAAGACCCACCTATTACAACGACACCGAATCAAAAGTTCAGGCAGCTGATGGTCAGTCTCCAAGGGGTCTTTTCTGGTAGTCTCATTGGCTCTCCAGTTTCCCCTTTAGGGAGAAAAAAGCTCCCTGTGTCCCATGTTCCTGTACATGCCTAATCCTGTCACTCATAGCCTTGAGCAAAGAGTACAAGGCAGATTAATCCAAAGAGAATAGTGGTTAACATCCCATAGTACCAAATTCATTTTTAACCAAGAGGAATGTTACTAAGGGAGACCTCTAACCCCCGATGTCTTAGGAGGGACTCTGACCTTCCTAAGTTGAGCCTTTAACCCAAGTTTAGACAAGTATCCTTGCCCTAGCCAGCCTTCCTTCCTTCCTTCCAGCCTGCCTTCCTTCCTTCCTTCCTTCCTTCCTTCCTTCCTTCCTTCCTTTCCTCCTTCCCTCTTTCCCTTCTCTCTTCCATTTTCTTTCTTTCTTTCCATCTTCTTCCCTCCCTCCCTCCCTTTCCCTCTCTTCCCTTCCCTCCCTCCTTCCCTTCCTTCCTCCCTCCCTTCCTCCCTCCCTCTCTTCCTCCCTCCCTCTACTTCCCTCCTCTCTTCCATCTTCTTCCCTCCCTCCCTCCCTCCCTCCCTTCCCTCCCTCCCTCCCTCCCTCCCTCCCTCCCTCCCTCCCTCCCTCCCTCCCTCCTTCCTTCCTTCCTTCCTTCCTTCCTTCCTTCCTTCCTTCCTTCCTCCCTCCCTCCCTCCCTCCCTCTTCTCTTAATATATAAAAATTTTTAGTTAATCTTCTTTGTATCTTTACAATTTTAGTATATGTGTTGCTGAAGCAAGCACAACCCTCTATGTCTTAGGAGGGATTCTAACCCTTTCAGGTTGGGCCTTTAACCCAACTTTGTCCTTTATCTGGGATAAAAGTACCCCAGCGCTTAACCAAAATCAGCCAGTCGGTGGTGCATGGATAATTTTC
Organism: Callithrix jacchus; assembly: GCF_049354715.1. NCBI lineage: Eukaryota > Metazoa > Chordata > Mammalia > Primates > Cebidae > Callithrix > Callithrix jacchus. The sequence goes on from NC_133523.1 coordinate 37,538,498, forward strand.
CTTTGGATTGGGGTTCTCTCCAGTATTATCCCTTCGTGATTCCCAGAGAGATGTTACAGGAAAGGGGTCCCAATCCAGACCCCAAGAGAGGGTTCTTGGATCTTGCACAAGAGAGGATCTTACCGACAGAGAGGCTGCTCCAGATGGTAGTGACGAGAGTGACTCTTAAACTGGGACATGGAATCCAGTTTTGTCTGTGTGCGGAATTCCACCTGGAAAGCCAGGATGTTTCTAGAGGGTATTGATTTTTACATAATTGCCAATAATGTGTGAGAAACTGAAAGAACAGCAAACAATAAAGGTGAGGACATGAAACGGTAAAAAAAAAAAAAATCTTTGTTACACAAGAAAGATTTCAGAGCAAGTCCATAAAATGAAAGATTAGACAAGTAAAGAAACACAAGCATGGCTACTCCATAGGCAGAGCAGCCCTGAGTGCTGCTAGTTGGCTATTTTAATGGTTATTTCTTGAGCATATGCTAAATATAGGGTGAATTATTCATGAGTTTTTCCAAAGAAGGGGCAGGGGTTTTCCAGACCCAAGGGTTCCTCTTTTCTTTAGACCATATAGGGTAACTTCCAGATAGGGTAATTGCCATGGCATTTATAAACCATGTAATGGTGCTGGGGTGGGTGTATTCTAGCATGCTAATGCATTATAATTAATGTATAAAGAGCAGTGAGGAAAATCAGAAGTCAATTTCATTGCTGTCTTGGTTTTGACCAGCTTCTTTACTGCATCCTGTTTTATCAGCAGGGGCTTTGTGACCTTTATCTTGTGTAGACCTCATAGCTCATCCTGCAACCAAGAATGCCTAACCTCCTGGGAATGCAGCCCAGCAGGTCTCAGCATCATTTAACCCATCCCCAGTTCAATATGGAGTTGCTCTGGTTCTGAACGCCTCTGACAGTATAGAGGGCTTACGATTCTGAAGAAGAGAGAGGTTGCTGAGGTTTAGAGAATAAACTCACACATGCATGAAGCACTGATAACTCTTGCCGTTTACTTTGTTAATTTAGTGATAAATTTTACAGCTGTTTTTTTGAATAATTTACATTAATTAAGTTTTTCTTTCTGATGTGAAGTAGGCAATGAATGAGAAAAGCCTAATTCTCCTGTGTAGGGTAATAAAGATAATGAAGCCCTTCTTGGGTTAAATGGTAGTGGGAGAATGTCACATTTGTTTCTGTCCATTTCCACTCCTGCTCCCTCTCCCCTGGACCAAACAGGGCTGGGCTGATGGAGTTACCCAGGAAGGCTTCAATGGGGGAAGTTGGCCCATTTAAACTCCTGCTAGTATTAAACTGTTCCTCAGTCCTATGTAAGTTAAGACAATAAAGTTATGAAACTCATGTGAGTGATAGGTATAGGATTCTGTTAACACGTGTGTCATATCCAGATAAATATGGGCACCTTAAAAGTAGTCGTCCTGGTAATAAATATGTGTCTATTAAAAAAATTCTGTCATCATTACTTAAAATATTTTGGTCACTTACCTTGTAAAGTTACTTTTAAAACCAGTCTGAGACCTACAAGAAAACCGGTTTCAGTTCCTTATAATCACACTTAGGATTTCGGCTATCTGCCACTCTGCTTGTGTTTACTGGCCTTTCTGTTCATAGTTACCCCTTTTTCTTTCTCTCTCTAGCCCCAAGCAAGGAAAACTCTGGGTTCACATAGTGCTCCAAGTATGGGACAAGGCTCACATCATACAGAGCCCAAGCAATGAAGGAAGATTGGCATGCTTCATGAGACTTTGACCTTTAAACAAAGCATGCTCAACCTGTTTTCTTCAGTGTCCCATTTCTGCTTTGTGATCCTCTCCCCCACCCATTTCACATTAAAGAACCCTTAAACCTGAGGCTGGGGATAAGGCCTTGAATTGTCCTCTCAGAGAAACACGCAGAATGGGTAGAGAGAGGTACTTCAGAGGTCTCTTTTTCCTTCTGCTCGTGGGTAGTTAGTTAATGATCTACCAGCAATCCCCACTCTTGGGAAGACTGGGATCATGTTCCAGCCCCACATCACGGCTCAGGGCAGAGGGCACTTTGTACAGCTGCATCTGACTTTCCTACTTCATCTTTAGAGTCTGTAGCCATCTGTGGTCTCATATCTTCTCAGTTTCCAGGCTCCAGTTATGAAAATGGATCTTTCTATTTTCTTTCTCTCTTAAGTCTGATCTGGGGGTAAGTGAGGATGTTTACTAGTGGAGGAAAAAGAAACACTGAAGTTTGCAAAAATGTATAGAAAGCTGGACTCCCTTGCTCGTCATAACCCCCTTCCTCCCTAGCAGTTTCTAAATCCCCAGAACATTGCAGTGAGATTTTAGCTGATGGTACAAACATGTCTGCAGGATTTCCTCAAACTGGGGCTACCTTTGAAGGCTTTATATTTTGGCCATCTGACCTGCTTTTCTCTTGTCTAGAGGATTCTACTTTTCACAAATAGGTATGATCTAGGAATTCAGCCTCCCTCACCCTTCACTAATTGCAGAATAAGCAAAGCAGAGGCCGTTTGGGGAATGGACCAGAGGGCATAATTAATAAATGAACATCTCTGGAGCAAAATAGGGGAGGAGTTAGACACAAGGAAGGAAGCTAAAGGAAGCCAGAGAATTGCAGGAATTGAGGGTATAGCATGGAGAAATAAAGACAGAGTTAGACAGAGGCTGTTGGTGGTCCCTTCACTGCTACCTGAAAGAATTGCCTGATCAAGGCCTATTGTGGGCATGGTCTTAGGCTAAGTTTTAGGGATACAGAGATAAATAAAACACAGTCCTTATTTTATAAGTTTACAGTCTAACAAAAAGGAGATAAATTACCAAATTAGAGGAGATTTTCAGAATGCGTGGTATTATGGGCTAGGAGTCTGCTACCATTGCTAACAGCTAGTATTTATTGTTTACCAACTGTCTTCTAAGCATTTTACACATTAAATAACTCATCAACTCCTGACATCAGCCCCTTGAAGCATATATTGCTATAATCCTTGTTTTATAGGTAAAGAATCCGAGGCACAGAGACATTACACATAGCCTGCCTGAGGTCTCACAGCAGGGACTCAGAAGAAGAACTCCAGCACAGGTAGTCTGGTTCTAGAACCTATGCTCAAACTAACACGGCTGTTAGTAAGTCATCCAGAGTGTGGAGAAGCTCTGCTGCTTCGCGTCTGCAGGAACCTTTGTACCCACTTGTCTGTCCTTTGTCCTGGGATGCTCTTCCTTAAAGCCTCTGGTCAAGGGACTCTTCTCTGGTATCTTTTCTGACTCCTTCTGCAGATCCCAGGGCTGTTGTTGCCCTTGGAGCTTACCCAACACTTTGTCATTGTATTCTATTTGTTGGAATATCTGACTTCTTGTGTCATAAGCTTCTGGAGAGCAAGGAATTTTTATTCTTAGAAAACAGTTATAAAAGTAGAGCCAATAGTATAATGAATTTACATGTACGCATCACCCAGCTTCAATGTTTAACATTTCAGTTCAATCTTATGTCATCTATATTCCCCCTTCCAACCATGAATTATTTTGTAGAAAATCATATATCGGCTGGGCGCGGTGGCTCACGCCTATAATCCCAGCACTTTGGGAGGCCAAGACGGGTGGATCATGAGGTCAAGAGATCGAGAGACCATCCTGGTCAACATGGTGAAACCCTGTCTCTACTAAAATTACAAAAATTAGCTGGGCATGGTGGCGCACGCCTGTAGTCCCAGCTACTTGGGAGGCTGAGGCAGGAGAATTGCTTGAACCCAGGAGACGGAGGTTGCGGTGAGCCGAGATCATGCCATTGCACTCCAGACTGGGTAATAAGAACAAAACTCCATCTCAAAAAAAAAAAAAAAGAAAAATAAAGGAAAGTCATAGATATCAAATCATTTCATCTGTAGATATTTCAGCTTACTCCTAAAATACAAGGTCATTTTAAGAAACAATATTACAAACATCATCACACTAAGAGATTATTTACTCCTTAATATCATAAAATATCCAACCAATGATCAAATTTCTGTAATTACCTTATACTTGTTCTTCCTTCCTTTCTTCTTCATTTATTTGTTCTTTCCCTCCCTTCTCTTCTTTTTTAAGTAGTAGGATTGTTTGAATTAGAGTCCAAATCAGAAGGACTTTATTTTTTAATCTTCATGTTCTCACACCTAGCTTCGTGTTTGACATATAGTAAGTCCTCAGTAAATGTTTGCTGAGTAAATAATCAGGAATCTAGATTCCTGAACCCCAGAACAGTGCTATAGTCCTGTCTGATATTTGGTTGATCTCTTGGAATGCCTTCAATTTCTGATAACCTTAGTTTTTCAGGGGTTAACTTTGGTGCTAGCTATTATCACTGCCTGTGAAAATTGCTAAAAGTTTGAGGGCAATGGGTATATCCTTGACTCAATCATTTACAGGCTAGGGGGACATGGGGGTCCTTGCTCTCTTTTTTTTTTTCTTTGAGACAGAGTCTCACACTGTCACCCATGTTGTAGTGCAGTGGGATGACCTTGGCTGCAACCTCTGCCTTCCAAGTTCAGGCGATTCTCGTGCCTCAGCCTCCTGAGTAGCTGGGATTACAGGCGTGCACCACCATGCCCAACTAATTTTTTGTATTTTTGGTAGAGACAGGGTTTCACCATGTTGCCCAGGCTGGTCTCAAACTCCTGGCCTCAGGTGATCCACATGTTTTGGCCTCCCAAAGTGCTGGGATTACAGGCATGAGCCACTGCACCTGTCTAGGTCCTTGCTTTCTTGTTTCTGTTTTTTTGTCCTTGGTTTCTGTCATGGACTGAATTGTGTTTCCTAAAAATTCTTCTGTTGAAACCCTAACCCCTAGTGCCTCAGAATGTGACTGTATTTGAAGATAGGAACTTTAAAGGTGATTAAGTTAAAATAATGTCTATAGAGTGGGCTCTAATTCGTTCTGGCTGATGCCCTTAAAGAAGAGGAAATTTGGACACAAAGAGAGACATCACAGAGGTGTAGGTACAGAGAAGAGACCATGTGAGGACATGGCAAGAAGGCACCTCCAAACCTATGAGAAATACATTTCTGTTGTTTAAGCCATTCAGGCACTTTGTTATGGCAGCCAGAGCAGAGTAATACAGTATCTTATCGCATGTTAAATTGTGGCTCACTCTTGTAATCCCAGCACTTTGTTAGGCTGAAGCAGGAAGATTGCTTGTGTTCAGGACTTCAAGAACAGCCTGGGCAACATAGCAAGACTGTCTCTACAAAAAATAAAATATTAGCCCCATGTGGTAGTATGCACTTTTGGTCCCATCTACTCAGGAGGCTGAGCCTGTGAATTGCCTGAGTCTGGGAGGTCAAGTCTGCAGTGAACCATGGTTGAGCCACTACACTCCAGCCTGGGCAACATAGTGAGATCCTATCTCAAAAAATAAAAGTTGGGGGCCAGGTGCAGTGCCTCACACCTATAATTCCAGTATTCTGGGAGGCCAAGGTAGGCAGATGGATCACTTGAGGCCAGGAGTTTGAGACTAGCCTGACCAACATGGTGAAACCCCATCTCTACTAAAAAAAAAAAAAACAACAACCAAAAATTAGCTCAGTATGGTAGTGCACACCTGTAATCCCAGCTACTCAGGAGACTGAGGCAAGAGAATCACTCGAACCCAGGATACTGAGGTTGCATTGGGCTGAGATCATGCCACTGTACTCCAGCCTGGGTGACAGAGTGAGACTGTCTCAAAAAAAAAAAGTTGGATTCATCATTTTTGGCTTCTTTGCCACTTCCTCAGAACAAGATTGTAAAGGAGCTTCCAGAGAGCACCCACTGCTTTATGTGTGCTTGGTACACAGAATTCTAAGATGGCTTCTAATACCTGGAACTATGAATATGATGAACTGTCACACCCATGATTATGTTACCTTGTGTGGCAAACAGGATTTTGAAGACATAATTAAGGTTACAATAAGTTGATTTTGAATTAATCAGAAGGGGAATGATCTGAGTGGACCTAATGTAATCACATGAGACTTTGAAAAACAAAATTGGAGCGTTTCAGGCTGGTCTTAGAAGGGAAAATCAGAGACAGTAGAAGCGTGAGAGGGATTTGACTTGAGGGAAGTTCTCTGTGGCTAAGATGGAAGAGGTCACTATGCTAGGACCTGAGAAGGTCTTCTAGAGCTAATAGTAGTTCCTGGCTGACAACAGGACAATAGGGAACTGAAACTATGACTTCAAGGAACTGGATTCTGCAAACTAATGAGTAAGTGTTGTTTTAAGCCACTAAATTCGTGGTGGTTTATTGCATAGCAAAATAACATGAATACAGGTGCTTTGTACCTGATAGATTGAATTAGTGGCTCCTTTCCTTAGTGTATATTTAAAAACTGAAGTAAAATGAAAATATGTTGAAATGTATATAGATCTCAAGTGTACAATTTGATTTTTGGTAAATGTGTATACCCATGTAATCACTACCAGAATTGAGATGTAGAATATTTCCATCAGCCCCAAAGCTCCCTTGAGCACCTTTGCCATTAATCCCACCCTCTAGGGCGAATTCTTAACATCATTAATTCGAATTGCCTGTTCTTGAGCTTCATTTAAATGGCATCACATAGGCTGGGCATGATGGCTTATGCCTATAATTCCAGCACTTTGGGAGGGCAGAGGCGGGAAGATCACTTGCCTCCAGGAGTTCGAGACAAGCCTGGGGAACAAAGCGAGACCTCCTCTCTACAAAAAATGTAAAATTAGCTGGATGTGGTGGTGGCATGCACCTGTAGTCCCAGCTACTGGGGAGGCTGAGGTGGGAGGATCATTTGAGCCTGGGAGGTAAAGGCTGCAGTGAACCATGATCGTGCCACTGCACTAGGCTTAGGTGACAGAGTGAGACCCCATCTGAAAAAGAAAAATGGCATTATATAGCATGCATTTCTTTGTGTCTGGCTTCTTTTGCACAGCATAATGTTTTCAAGATTCATCTTTTTTTTTTTTTTTTTTTTAGACAGGGTCTCGTTCTGTTGTGCAGGCTGCAGTGCTGTAGTATGATTATAGCTCACTGCAGCTTTGAACTCCTGGTCTCAAGCAGATTCTTCCACCTTGGCCTCCTAAAGTGCTAGAATTGCAGGTATGGGCCATGGCGCTGGCCCATTCATTTTGATTTTATCAGTAGTTTGTACCCTTTGATTGCTGATTAGTATACTGTTGCATGAATATTCCACAATTTGTTATCCATCCATCTACTGATAGACATTTGGGTTTCTAGTTTTTGGCTATTATCAATAATACTGCTATGAGCATTCATGTATAACTCTTTGTCTGGATATGTATTTTTTTTTTTTTTGAGACAGAGTTTCACTCTTGTTATCCCAGCTGGAGTGCAACGGTGCGATCTCAGCTCACCCCAACCTCTGCTTCCCAGGTTCAAGCAATTCTCCTGCCTCAGCCTCCCGAGTAGCTGGGACTACAGGTGTGCGCCACCATGCCCAGCTAGTTTTTGTGTTTTTAGTAGAGACAGGGTTTCACCATGTTGACCTCGTGATCCACCTGCCTTGGCCTCCCAAAGTGCTGGGATTATAGGCGTGAGCCACTGCGCCTGGCCAGATATGTATTTTCATTGCTCTTGGGTAAATATCTATGAGTAGGATTGCTGGATTGTATAAGTGTATATTTAACTTTATAAGAAACTGTCAACTGCTTTCTAAAGTGGGCGGGCCATTTTTTATTTTCTTTACCAATATGTGAGCGCAGTTGTTCCCCATCCTTACTTGGTATTGTCAAGTCTTTTTTTTTTTCTTTGAGACAGAGTTTTGCTCTTGTTGCCCAGTCTGGAGTGCAATGGTGCGATTTCGGCTCACCGTGACCTCTGCCTCCCAGGTTCAAGCGATTCTCCTTCCACAGCTCCCGAGTACTGGGACTATAGGCATTTACCACCACACCCAGTTAATTTTGTATTTTTAGTAGAGATGGGGTTTCTTCGTGTTGCTTAGGCTGTTCTCAAACTCCCGACCTCTGGTGATACACCTACCTTGGCCTCCCAAACTGCTGGGATTACAGGGGTGAGCCACCGTACCTGGCCTGTCATGTCTTTTAAAGTTCAGCCATTTGCAAACAATTTATTCTTGAGTACCTCTCTGTGCTTTTCAGGATAGATTATTCATCAAATACCCACCATATAGAATGTTTTCCAACTCTTTCTATCATTTCAGTACTACCTATGCTTCAGGTCACTGTTTCCTAATAGGGAATATATGTGAGAATCATTTGAGAGTTTTTCAGAATATACAAGCCCAAGTCTCACTACAGGCATGTCGTATCAGCTTTTCCAGGGATGGTATATATACCTATGTATGTTGAAAAGGTTCCCTAGGTGATTCTGATGTGTATCCTTTGCTAAAATCCATTGATTTAGCCCCAGGCCTTACCTATTACCTCCATCCTGGCTATAGGTTAGTATTGTCTGGGAAGGTCTGGGTCCCTCTCCAGACCAATTATATTGGAATTTGTGGGTGGAGTCTGAGCATCAGTTGTTCTTTTAAAAAATTCCCCAGTTATTCCAATATGTAGCCATAATTCCCATTAGATTTCTCTGACTTTTTGTGACATTTACACCTTTCTTTTCTGGTATTATGATTATTTTTCAGGTCTTATCTCATGTCTTGGGCTTTATATTCCTTGGGGTAGGAACATTGCATTTTTAATTTCCATATCTTTTGTGAACACATGAATTGGTCATCAGGAAGAGATTTTCAGCCACACATAGGTTGTGTCCTGGGTCTCAAGTTCACATGTTAATGTTACAGTCTTTGTTCTCCACAAGGTCAGAGGTTGCTTGTGATGAAGGTTGTGGGTAACTCCACAGTACAGATAGTAGATGGAGGTCATCCTGTTTGGTATGCTTTTAGGTGTAGAATTGGAACTAAGAATTCTATGTGTGTTGGTGGAGAGGCAAGGATATATAGGGAGACAGATCTAATTAGGATTGCGAAATTATACAAGGAAGTATCGGTAAAGGAAGGAAGACACTTCTCTTTAGAAGACGTTTGAACTTATCTAATAGGCCAGAGTAAGCCACTGTAGATTTTTGAATAGGAGAGTGGACTTGTTTTTAGGAAGGTAATGAGGCAGCCATATGCAAGACAAGAAGTCAACCAAGACTTTGAGTGTTGTTGAGGGCAGAAGGGTCAGTTAGGTTTATGGGAATGGTGAGAACAGCATAATTGAGAGTTGTTAAAAAAAGAACAAGAGGCTTTCACAATGTATTGAATCTGGAAACAAATGAGCAGGGGCTGTGGATACTTAGGGGCTGTCACTGGGAGAAATGAGTGAGCTGTGTGGAAGAGTTTGTTTAAATGGGTGACTTCAGACAGTATTTGGATGTGGGTGTCATGAGTTCTACAAGTAGTTGGGGCTAGAGATATAAATTAAGAGCCATCTCCAGAGAGATCACTAAGCTGATGAAAGAGGGTGGATGAAGGGAGACAAGAAGGGTCTGAGTACTACATCTGGTTTGGGGATACAGTATATAAGCGGGAGATGGAGGGAGGAGAGCTCTCCAGAAGGGAAAATTTGTCTGTGATCTTAGATTCTGTAAAAGGAAAAAGTATGAGTATTATAAAAATACCTTTGTATTTCACCAAGACATGGATACTGATTTTGTGCTGTTTCCAGTGATCTTGGGTATGGAGGCAGTGCAGAGGGCCAGGAAAAATTAGGTGATGATGAAAGGGAAAGACAGCACATACATTTCAATTGCTTGGAAGTGAAAGAAATGAGGTTATAGGTTAATATTTAGCAGAATTAATAAATGAAGGCTATTTAGGTTAGACGAGATCTGATCCTTCAAGAGGGCAGAAAAAAGGACTGGGAACCAGGAAGAGGCAGAAGGTCTAGAGAGATTTCTGTGTGAATAAACCTTGGAGACCCTTGCATAGCTATATCTGATTCACTGGAACCGCCTGAGTGGGAAGCGTTATTGGCCCCTAATGAAGAGGCTGGGAAGCCTTTTACTCATGAGATCATCTTCTCTCCCAGAGGAAGTTAGGCACTTCCTTCCAGGCAAGTTGGAGCTGTGGTCTGTTGCTCCCAGATATACTCATTTTATTGGCAGGTATGCAAATGAATTTAGCAAATTCTCTGGTCAAATAGAACAAATATCTGTAGACTTAGAAATAGTTTTACTCTGACTCCCCCTTGAACAATTTTGTTTTTTTTTCTGTCTGTAGAGAAACATTGTCTAAGGTAGTATCAACCATGAGGCAGCATGTTGATGTCTGATATATTATTTTTATTATAAACATAGAACAATTTTTATATATAATTCAGACATAGTCTTAGCCAGACAAAATTAAATAACAGCAGAGCATGGATGAGGAAAGTATGCACAGTCTGTGTCAGGGTTAGAAAACCCCGAAAGAGGTACCTGAGTATACAGCACTCTGAGCCAATCCTCTTTGAAAAAGTCTCTTAGGCCTGCCATGAGATCAGGTAGGCAATATAGAATAAAACCTTTCTCTTAGCCCCAGAGACATTCCATCTGTGTAGAAGACTGGGCGAGAAGTACATTTGCCTGTCTTCCTCCTATCCTTCCTTTTTATTTATAGACCCCGTAGGAGAAAATAAATTTCAAAGGCTGTTAAAAAAGGCTAGGCTCAAGTTATAAACCTCCTCCTCACAGCCCTGTTCCCCCAAGGGGCATCAGCACCAATGCAGCTTTCTAGTTGTAAACAATGCCACCAGCATGAGTGATAGTGTCCCTGTAGGGTGTTCCCACTTCTCAAGGACCAAATACACCTTAGCAGAGTCCAAGGTTTCCTGAGAAAGTGAGTGGAGACAGACAGAAAATGCACAGGTGCAAACATGGAATAGAATGGGAGTTGATGATTGGTCTGAGGTACCTAGAAACTGAGTTAAATCTAGTTCTAATTATGAATGAGGAAAACCTTTTCTTATTTTCTATTTGGAGCCTCTGACAAAAAACCTTGAGAAACTCCTGACCAAGGGACCTGAGGGATTTTGGTGGCTTCTTTCACCTAAGGCAATCAGATTGGCCTACATAGCTAAGCTAAGTAAAAATAATCCTTTTCACATAAACAGTTATAAAAATTAAAACAGTGGAATGTCTCAGAGAAAAGGAAAAAAACCCTAATACCCCAAATTGTGTATTCTTTAACAGTAATTTAAATAATCTCTGAAGGGCAGGTCTCTGATTCCTTTCCCAAGTTCCTAGCAGATTGTGTTTATCAGAAGCTCGTTCCCTCCTAGAGCTATAACCCCTCCCTCTCTCAGCACTTCCTTGAATAAAGCCCATAAAGATAATAAAACATATCTGCGCTTTTGCATTTGCCACCAGGAATTGCCTTGGAGTTTGGCAAGTGGTTTTCCTAGTTGCTTCTAGTGGATTCCCAGAAGACAGGCTTGCCAGAAGGATTAGGTGGCATTCTAGCTAAGCAGCAAGGTGCTTAGACTCTGATCCTACAGGTAGAAACCCTGACAGTGGACAAAGGTGTGGAATTTCACTATTGTTACAGATTTGGTTTTCTTGTGTTTGGTGAGTTCACACAGGGCTTTGGAGAAATGGGAGAAGCCATTACTGCTTTTACTTTCTCTCTCTCTTGTTTGCTGGCACATGTACTTCATGGAAAAGGATGGAACCTCAAAGCTATGGCAAACCCAAATTACAGTGATAGGACAGGACTGGGGTGGGAAGGAATGAGTGCTCTGAATAGGTAAGTTTAAAACAAGTCCAGGTTTGGAAAAGGGGAAGGCAGGGGAAGTTCTGGCCACTCTTTATCAAAGTCAGCTTTGCCAAATTTCAATGACAAGAAGGTTTCGTTTCCTACAGACTCCCAATGTACCTTCTCATCTATCGACACTGAGGGAGGGGCTGTGACCAGGCAGCCTGGAGGTGCCTATTAGTAAGGAAGAGTCGGGGACACTTCTTTCTGTCCCCAGCCTCCCTACCACTCCCAGAGGGGAAGGGAATCTCCTGGTGATGAGGGTAAGAGACTTGGAATACATCAGCATGCAGTGAGCAGGACAGGTTGCATTACTTCTTTTTTACTTCTGAATAAATTATGTCTGTGGTTGTTGGGGATGAGGAGGCTGACGTTGGTTGTCTGGGTTGCTGGGCTGTGAAGTTCAGGGAAGAGTAAGTAACTTCCTTCATCTGAAAAGCACAAGTAATGATCAGTTAAGTCAGTGTCTCAGGGCAGGGCCTCACCTTGCCTGGTGTGATTCAGCACCATGAGCTGTTACCATTTTGAAATTTTAGCTCTAGAGAAGGGATTTTGTTGTTACCCATTTTCTGCCTGCTGACCTCCTGATGAATGATCATTAGAAGAGATAAATGATGGTATATAGGCAATGGAATACGATAATGCAGCAATGAGAACAAGCAGACCACAAATACATACAACAATATAGACAAATCTCACAAAACAGTGTTGATGGAAAGAAGCTACATATAAGGATGTTGTATTTTTCCTTTATGTAGGAACAAAACCAAGGAAAACTAATCTGGAGCATTAGAAGTCAGGATAGTGGTTACTCTTTGGAGGGAAGTGACTGGAAGAGTTTCTATTTTTCTTTTTTTTTTTTTTGAGACGGAGTGTCTTTCTGTCACCCAGGCTGGAGTGCAATGGCATGATCTGGGCTCATTGCACCCCATACCTCCCAGGTTCAAGCGATTCTCCTGTCTCAGCCTTTCAAGTAACTGGGATTACAGGTGTCCATCACCACGCATGGCTAATTTTTTATATTTTTAGTAGAGACGAGGTTTCAACATGTTGACCAGGCTTGTTTCGAACTCCTGACCTCAAGTGATCTGCCCACCTTGGCCTCCCAAAGTGTTAGCCACTGTGCCTCGCCGGAAGGGTTTCTTTTTAAGGGGAGGTCATGTAGTATTTCAGGTCATGTAGTATTTCATGATTTGGGTGCTGCTTACCTTGGTGTGTTCAATTTGTGAAAGTTTCTACATTGTAAAAGTATAATTATGATTTAGCACTTTTCAGTATGTGTGTTTGCTCTACTGTAAAGGTAAAATGAAAAATTCTATAAAATTATTATAAAATAAACAGGATCTCAGATCTATTAAAATGGAAATTATCCTTTTGACAGTAAGAGCAGGATCAAACTGCAGGTAGGGGAGTGAGAATGATTCAGTGCCTTCCCTTTTTAGGCCAGTGTGCTGGGTGCTCTATGCAAGTTATCTTGTTTAATACCTTCGACTTCTCTTTGAAGTAAGCAGAATGCCCATTTTACAGATGACAAAGCTGAGGATCAAAGAGATTAGGTTACTTGACCAGAGTCACAGAGCTACTAAGAGTCACATCCAGTATTCAGACACAGGATGGAGATAATTCCAAAATGCACATTCTTGCTGTGAATGGGAGTGATTGGAAATACATCTTTGTTGCTGCACTGAGGAACATTAATCCAAACTTGATGTTACATTGTGTTTTCAGGAATAACCAATTCTATACAGAGTCATTTCCATGAGAAAATAAGCCCAGGAAAACTGGCTGTGCTTACCTTGTTAGGAGAGTTGTCAGAGTGGTCCTGAGCTGGAGAAGCAAAAGAAGAGTTATCAATCCAAGGAAATGCAAAGCTGACTTAAGGTGATTCTAGCTGAAGGAGGTGGCAGTTGGAGGGTAGGGAGGTAGCCCATGATCAGTTGAGGAATTTACTTCCCTCAGAGTGTCTGGTCCAGACCCAGCACATTAGTACCAGAGGACGGGGAGGGGCAGAGCCACAGGAGGCCACAATCCACTTCTGAAGAGTTATACCAGTTCACAAGGCCTTGATTTTTGCCCAGACGTGTTTCTCAGCAACATGCTCCAATGGCAAGGAGGGGCATTGAGGCTTGCAGCACCCACAGCACCCACAAGATAAGGAAAGTCTCACCAAGGGAGAATGCCCACATCCGTAATAGAGGCAGGAGGCAGAAGGAGTAAGGCTGAGGAAATGGCTCCTGGAAACATGGGTTCTTCCTCAGGCCTGCCTGGCCTAGGCAGATTGAGCTTCTCTCCTCAGATGTGTCTCAGGGGACTCTGGTGGCTAGAAAGGGTGTGAAGACCTATGCCACCTTAGGGGTGGAAAATAGACATCCTTTCGTGAAAATTCAGAAGGGAGGGAGTGGTTTGGGAATCCAGGATTCCCTTCGAGGGGAGGGCACGTGGTGGAACATACCAGTTCTCACTGGGTAAGTAGCTTTACTTACTGTGGTTGGAGTCTGAGAGTTTGTGCTCTGTGAGATCACGTTGGTCGCTTGCCCTAAATAAATATCAGACACTGTGACTGCTGTTCCCAAGCACAGGATCTTTGTTCCCTGAGTTAGGAAGGGCACTGTGAGCAGGTCATTCCTTGGGGTCCTTGGTGTTGATACTGCCTTTCTTCTGAGGGCCTCGTTCTTCAGTCTAACCGCAATCCCTTCTAGTGTTTCCTCTTTTCCTGTTTGCTAGATATTCACATTTCATTCCATTCTTTATCAGCTGCTTCTCTGCCTACTTGTACCCTTAAGACCTTTCCCATTTTGTTTTCTGGGGTACTTTTTTCCCCCTATTTATTGTTCAAGAGGACTGTGGTTGTTTTTGCTTTCTCTTAGGTTCTCTTCCTATCCTATCTCTCCTCCTCTTGCTACTGTGGTCAACAGAGCACGTGGCTTGCTTTCTCCTGCTGCTGCTTTTATTTTTTCATTTGTATTCCTTCTTAGACCTTGGTTTCTATGACTGGGGGACAGAGTAACATAATTGAGTCTCTTCCTCTAGATTAGATGGGGATTGGAATAGCCATGTCCAAGAGACAATGGGAGACAGGGAGCATGAAGACCAGGGAAGAGGAGACCTGCAGGAATTAGTGCCCAGAAGCAAGAGTTAAGTGGGAGGAGGAGATCCAGGCCCAGAGACAGGCAAAGAAGTTCTTTTCCTCTCCCAAGCATGGCAGTCAGCCTTGGAGGAAACAGAACAAGAGGAAAGGTCATCATACCTGCCAGTCTTCCTGGAATGCTGAAAATACACCACTAGGCCTGCTATCAGAGCCACCCCTGCCAGTACTCCAATCACAATGCCAGCAATGGCCCCCCCTGAGAGGCCAGAACTTTCCATATCTGTCATGGAAAGAAAAGAGGAGAAGAAGTGAAGGTGAAATTATTTTACATTGGGGGCTGGAAACAATTCTCAGAATGAAGTTGTTTCTAATTGCTCCTTCAAGGAATACAGTTTTGTTGTAGGAGGGTTGCTGGAAGATGATTAGCTAATTATATCCTTGCAATTTTTTTGTTTTTCTGTCAACCATGTTTCTAGGTTGATGATCAGTCTTCTGTCAATTCCATCCTGGCCTTTCTGCGCTCAGACATTTTTGAAGATTTTGAAATGTGAGAAAGGCTGATTGCTATTTTGTATGTGACTAGAACTTTCCACCTTTTTTTGTGGTTGCATCTTTTTCTCAGTGTCTCAGTTGTGGCAGTCAGTGTATTCTGAATTCAGCACCTCTTTTGCATAGACACCTCGTTTCCCACAGGCTCCCAGCAAGGGTATGAAAGCAAGCCCAGTTCTGTGTGACTGTTTTACTCTGAAATGTGAATGGCTGGAGGACCCCCTGTCAACCTTGCAGAAACTCTTAGAACTTTACTGCCGTCTAAAACTTCCTTTGTCTCTTTTTCTTCCACAGGAATCAGATCTGCATCATGGTCCGAGGACTCTCTCAGGTTCCTCTCACTCTCGCCTCACTTTCCCTAATAGGCATTTCCCCCAATAAATTATCTCGTATGTTTAATCCCATCTTTGCTGTATCTCAGTGGATGGAAATGACGTACCAGGTTTGAGACTTCGCTTTAATTCCCCTTTTCTCCCCTTTCCCATATTTAATCATAATCATGTACTGGTGGGTTTCTTGTATAATGCTTCTCCTCCATATGTATATATTATTATTAATGTATATATAATGTATATATTAATGTATAATAAATATATAAATAATATATAATAAAAATACATGAAAATATAAAAATTTGTATAACAAATATATAAATAATATATTTTGCATCTATTTCTTCTTTTCTTTTTGAGGCAGGTTCTCACTTTGTCACCAAGGCTGGAGTGCAGTGGCACAATCATGGCTCATTGTAGCCTCTTGGGATCAAGTGATCCTCCTACCTCAGTCTCCTCAGTAGCTGGGACTACAGGCACATGCCACCACGCCTGGCTAATTTTTTTTTTAGACAGAGTTTCACTCTTGTTGCCCAGGCTGGAGTGCAACAGTGCAATCTGGGCTCACCACAACCTCTGCGTCCAAGGTTCAAGTGATTCTCCTGCCTAGCCTCTCAAGTAGCTGGGATTACAGGCATGCACCACCATGCCTGGCTAATTTTGTATTTTTAGTAGAGATTGGGTTTCTCCATGTTGGTCAGTCTTTTCTCGAACTCCCAGCCTCAGGTGATCCGTCTGCCTCGGCCTCCCAAAGTGCTGGGATTACAGGCATGAGTCATGGCACCCAGCCACCTGGTTAATTTTCAAAAATAATTTTTGTAGAGATAGGGTTCCACTATATTGCCCAGGCTGGTCTTGGATTCCTGGGCTCAAGAGATCCTCCAGCCTCGGCCTCCCAAGTGTCGGGATTACAGGTGAGAGCCACTGTGTCCAGCCTATTTCTTCTTTATATCTATTGTAACCATTTGGGGCTTAGCCCTCACCAGTCAACTCAGGCTGGTGATTAATGCTGTTAGCTACTTTTGTGGGGTATTTTCTGTGTGCCAGTCCCTGTACTGCTAAATGCTTTACATGTATCTCATTTGATCCGTAAAATAGTGCTGTCAGGTACACATTATTTCCATTTTAAACATGAAACAATGGAACCTTAGAGTGGTAAAAACCTTACCAAAGTCAGATGGCCAGTGAGAGGTGGATCTGAGATTTGACTCCAGGACTACCTGATTTGAAGGCTAATGATAATAGTAGTGGTAATAGCAACTGACATTTATGAAACATTCCCTCTGTGTGTGGTTGTGTGGTATTTTGCTGAAGGTTTATTATTACAATTAAATTTTTAAAACAATACTATGGGGCTAGGTGTGGTGGCTCACACCTGTAATCCCAGCACTTTGGGAGACTGAGATGAGAGGATTGCTTGATCCTAGGAGTTGGAGTCTAGCCTGGATAATATGGTGAGATTCTGTCTCTCTGAAAGCAAAAATAAAAATAAATTAGCCAGGTGTGGTAGCATGTACTACTTAGGTGGCTAAGGTGGGAGAATTGCTTGAGCCTAGGAGGTTGAGGCTGCAGTGAGCTGTGTTTGCACCACTGCACTCCAGTTTGGGTGACAGAGTGAGACCCTGTCTCAAAAACAAAGCAAAAAACCCAAAACACCCGAAATGCTATAAAGCAGGCATTCTTAGTGCAATTTTCGGTTGAGGAATCTGAGGCTCAGAGTAGTTAAGAATCTTGTGCAAGAAAGCAATTTATAACTGTAGGCCAGGTACAGTGGCAGATGACTGTAATCCCAGCAATTTGGAAGGCCAAGGCAGATGCATCACTTGAGCTCAGGAATTTCAGACCAGCTGGGCAAGATTATAAAACCCTGTCTCTACAAAAAAATTACAAAAGTTAGCTGGAGGTGGTGGCATGTGTCTGTGGTTTCAGCTACCCAGGAGGCTGAGGCAGGAGGATAGCTTGAACCTGGCAGGTTAAGGCTGTGTTGAGCCGTGATCAGCCTTGGTGACAGAGTAAGAGCCTGTCTGAAACAACAAAAAAAGTTGTTCTTTAAAAAAGACCACTATAATTGACAACTTTTAACTAGACTGACTAACAAAGAAAGAAGATTCAAATTACTAAAATCAGAAATGAAAGTGAAAATATGACTACTAATTCTATAGAAATAATAAGGATTATAAGAGTACTATGAGTAATTGTATGCCAACAAATTGGATAACCTGGATGAAATGAACAAATTCCTAGAAACACAAAACCTGCCATGATAGAATCATGAATAAATAGAAAATCTGAATAGACCTATAACCAGTAATGAAAATGAATCGGTAAAAGCATTTAACAAAATTCAACATTCTTGAGCCGGGTGCAGTGGCTCATGCCTGTAATCCCAGCACTTGGGGAGGCTGAGGCGGGTGGATCATGAGGTCTGGAGATCGAGACGATGCTGGCTAACATGGTGAAACCCCATCTTTACTAAAAATACAAAAAATTAGCTGGCGTGGTGGTGGGCGCCTGTAATCCCAGCTACTCAGAAGGCTGAGGCAGGAGAATTGCTTGAACCCGGGAGGCGGACGTTGCAGTGAGCAAAGATTGTCCACTGTACTGCAGCCTGGGTGACAGAGTAAGACTCTGTCTTAAAAAGAAAAAAATTCAACATTCTTTCATGCTAAAAAAACACTGTAACTAGGAACAGAAGGAAATTCTCAACATAATAAATGCTACATATGAAAGGCCCCCAGCTACCATCACAGTCAATGGTGAAAGACTGAAAACTTTTCCTTTAAGATCAAGAACAAGACAAGGATGCCTGCTTTTGCCACTTCTATTCAACATAGTATTAGAATTCCTAGCCAGAACAATTAGGCAAGAAAAAAAACCCTCTAGATTGGAAAGAAGTAAAATTATATCTGTTTGTAGAATACACTAACTCATATGTAGAAAACCCTAAAGATTCCACAAAAGCTGTTAGACAATAAATTCAGCAAAGTGGCAGCATACAAAATCAACATGCAAAAATCAGTTGTATTTTTGTGTACTAACAATGAACAATTCAGAGGAAAGTTAAGAAAAAAAATTGCTGAAAAAATTAAATAAGACGGAGAACGATCCAAGATGGCTGATTGCTAACATCCCGGTATTGCAGCTCTCAGTGAAGGCGCAGAGAACTAGAGGACGCCACACTTTCAGACAAATTCTGGTTGCTCACGGAGCAGAAGATCCACAGTGGAGGAAACACACGGGTCGCCAGTGTGACTCTCGTGGCCGGTGCAGCGGTTCCGCTGGCACCTCAGTGCGGCAGCTCTCGGAGCAGAGTAAACAGGTTTGGAGGACCCGCACGGGTCCCCAGCACAACACCAGAGCCCGGCGCAGCGGCTGTGACGGCACCTCGGCGCAGAGTAAACGGGACTGGTTCCCCTTCTGACGAAGGTTTGGAGCCCCGGGAAGGCAGAGTCGCCTACTACAGACACAAGAAGGAAGCCCTACAGGAGAATCCTGGAAAGAAAAGTACCATCAGTTTTAATGCCGCTGCTCTGGCCCTGGGAACCAACAACCTGGACGCCCACTCAAGAGACCTAATCTGAAAGTTGGTAAATTCAAAGATGACAGGAGGATAAATTTACAATGACGGGAAGAAACCAGCGTAAAAAAGCTGAGAATACTCAAAGTCAGAACGCCTCTCCCTCTAAAGATGATCACAGTTCCACACTGACAATGGAACAAGGCTTGATGGAGAACGAGCGCATCCCAATGACAGAATCACTCTTCAAGGAATGGATAATAACAAACTTCGGTGAGTTAAAAGAACATGTTGTAGCCCAACGTAAAGAAACTAGGAACTTTGAAAAAAGGTTTGATGAAATTCTATTGAGAATAGACAACTTAGAGAGGAATATGAGTGAATTAATGGAACTGAAGAATACAATACAGGAACTCCGAGAAGTATGCACAGGTTTAAACACTCGAATTGTTCAAGCAGAAGAAGGGATATCAGAGGTCAAAGTTCAACTTAATGAAATAAAACGTGAAGAAAAGATTAGAGAAAAAAGGATAAAAAGGAATGAGCAAAGTCTCTAAGAAATGTGGGACTATGTGAAAAGATCAAATTTACGTTTGATAGGTGTACCTGAATGCGACGGAGAGAATGAATCCAAGCTGGAAAATACCCTTCAGGATATTATTCAGGAAAATTTTCCTAAACTAGCAAAGCAGGTCAATATTCAACCCCAGGTAATACAGAGAACACCACAAAGATATTCTTCAAGAAGAGCAACCCCAAGGCACATAATCGTTAGATTCACCAGGGTTGAAACGAAGGAGAAAATACTAAGGGCAGCCAGAGAGAAAGGTCAGATTACCCACAAAGGCAAGCCTATCAGACTTACAGCAGATCTCTCAGCAGAAACCCTACAAGCCAGAAGAGAATAGGGGCCAATATTCAACATCCTCAAAGAACAGAACCTTCAGCCCAGAATTTCATATCCAGCCAAACTAAGCTTCACAACTGAAGGAAAAATAAAATCTTTTATGAACAAACAAGAACTCAGAGATTTTATTACCACCAGGCCTGCTTTACAAGAGCTTCTGAAAGAAGCATTACACACAGAAAGAAACAACCAGTATTAGCCTTTCTAAAAATATACCAAAAAGTAAAGAGCACCAACATAAAGAAGAATTTACACCAACGAATGGATAAAACAGCCAGTCAACATCAAATGGCAGTAACCCTAAATTTAAATTGACTGAATTCCCAATCAAAAGACACAGCCAAAACCCAATGGCATGTTACATCCAGACCTATTTCACATGCAAGGATACACAAAGACTCAAAACAAAGCGATGGAGAAACATTTACCAACCAAATGGAGAGCAAAAATAAATAATAAATAAATAAAAAGCAGGAGTTGCAAATCTTGTATCGGATAAAATAGATTTTAAAGCAACAAAGATACAGTGGTAAAAGGATCAATGCAACAACAAGAGCTAACTATCCTAACACCCAGATACATAAAGACTTAGACTCAATGAGACAGAAAATTAATAAGGATATCAAGGACTCAAACTCAGATCTGGAACAAGTAAACTTAATAAATATTTATAGAGCTCTCCACTTCAAATACACAAAATATACATTCTTGTCAATACCACATCACACCTACTCATAAGTTTAAATGAAACATTGATTGGCCATTATTAATACCCAATGTTTTTCAGAATAAAGCAATATTTCCATTTACTCTTCCTCTTTCTCTTCCTCTTTCTTCCTCTCCTTTACTTATTTTTTATTTATTTATTTTTTTCTTTCCTTCTCTCAAAAAAAGAAATCAACCTGTAAACATCTAGATCCAGGTCGGCAATGTCTCTCTCATTGCTTGATTTCCTTCCTTCCCTTTCCTCCCTCCCTCCCTCCCTCCCTCCCTCCTTCCCTCCCTCCCTCCCTCCCTCCTTCCCCCTTCTTCTCTTCCTTCCTTCCTTCATCCCTTCCTTCCTCCCTACTGTCCTCCTTCCCTCCCTTTCTGCCTTCCTCCCAAAAAAAAAAAAAAATTAAATAAGACATAATAATTGGAAAAGACATCCCATTTTCATGGATTAGAAGACTTAATATTGTTAAGGGATTTCAGTGTCAGCATTACCCAGTGATCTACAGATTCAGTGCAATCCCTATCAAAATCCCAGTAATATTTTTTTGCAGAAATAGAAAAATTCATTCTAAAATTTATAGAGACTCTGAAGGGACCATGAATAGCCAAAGCAGTCTTGAAAAAGAACAAAGTTGGAGGGCTCACACTTCCTGGTTTCAAAATTTTCGATAAAGCTATGGTGATCATCCGGCTTGTAATCTTAATACTTTGGGAGGCAGAGGTGGGTGGATTGCTTGAGCTCAGGAGTTCCAGACCAGCCCAGGCAACATGGTGAAACCCCATCCCTACAAAGAAAAGTGAAAAAAACAAACAAAAAACCCCCCAAAATCCCCAAACAACAGCAACAACAATAACAAAAAACAAACAAACAAAAAGCTGCAATAATCAAAACAATATGATACTGGCACAAAGAAATAGAAACCAGTGGAATAAAATACAGAGCCCAGAAAGAAACGCTGGCATATATAGCCAAATGGTTTTTGACAAGGGTACCAAGATCATTCAATGGGAAAAGGATAATCTTTTCAACAAATGGCATTGAGGCTATCCATGCAAAAGAATGAAATTGAACCTTTACATAATACCATATATAAAAATTAGTTCAAAATACATCAAAGACCTAAATGTAAGAGCTAAAACTATAAAGCTCTTGGAAGATAGAGTGAAAACTTTGTAACATTGGATTTGGCAATGATTCCTTGGGTATGACACCAAAAGCATAGGCAACAAAAGAAGAAATAGAGAAATTGGACTTTATGAAACTGTTTTGTGCACCTCTTATAGAATGGGAGAAAATATTTGAGAATCATATATATGACAAGGGATTACTATCCAAAATATATAAAGAACTACTGCAACTCAACAACAACAAAAAATCCCCAAACAACCCAATTAAAACATGGGCAAAGGACTTGAATAAACATTTCTCCAAAGAAGATAAATGGCCAATAAGCACATGAAAGGATGCTAAATATTGCTAATCATTAGGGAAATGCAAATCAAAACTCCAGTGATATACCACCTTACAACCATTAGGATGGCTATTGTAAAAAACAAAACCAAAAACAAATGTTTTTGAGGATGTAGAGAAATTGGAACTCTAGTGCATTGTTGGTGGGAATGTGAAATGGTATAGCCACTGTGGAAAGTGGTATGATGGTTCTTCAAAATTAAACCGGATTACCATTTGATCCAGCAATTCCACTTCTGAGTATCTATTCCAAAGAATTGAAAGCAGGGGTTTTAACAGCTGTTTGTATACCCTTGTTTGTAATAGCATTATTCATAATAGCCAAAAGGTGGAAGCAATCTAACTGTTCACAGATGGATGAATGGATAAACAAAATGTGATTTATCTATCTACACAGTGTAATATTCAGTCTCCAAAAGGAATGAAATTCTGATGCATTCTATATCATAGATGGATCTTGAAGACTTTATGCTAAATGAAGTAAGCCAGACACAAAGGGACAAATACTACATGCTTCCATCTGTATGAGAGATACTTAGAATAGTTAAATACAGGCTGGGCACAGTGGCTCATTCCTGTAATCCTCGGCCTTGGAAGGTCGAGGCTGAGACCAGGAGATTGAGAGCAGTCTGGGCAACACAGTGAAACCCCATCTCTACAAAACAATTGAAAAAAATTAGCCATTCATGGTGGTGCATGCCTGCAGTCCCAGCTACTCTGGAGGCAGAGGTGGCAGGATTGCTTGAGCCCAGGGGATCAAGGCTGGAGTGAGCTTTGATCATGCCATAGCACTCCAGCCTGGGTGGCAGAGTGAGATCCTGTCTCAAAAAAAAAAAACCACCACCAAAAATAAAAAAATAAAAAAAACAACTAAGTATATTTGATTCAGAGCCTGAGCTCTTAACCACTTTGCAATTCCGTTTACTATAATGGTCTCTTAATTGATATTCTGCCCCTGTGAGTTTTATCTTTTTTTTTTTTTTTTTTGAGACAGAGTTTTGCTCTTTCACCCAGGCTGGAGTGCAATGGTGAGATCTTGGCTCATGGCAACATTGGTCTCCTGGGTTCAAGCAATTCTCCTGTCTCAGCCTCCCAAGTAGCTGGGACAACAGGCACTCACTACCATGCCTGGCTAATTTTTGTATTTTTAGTAGAGATGGGTTTTCACCATGTTGGCCAGGCTGGTCTGGCCACCTCGGCCCCCCAAAGTGCTGGGATTACTGGCATGAGCCACTGTGCCCGGCCAAGTTGTATCTGTTTTGCCCACCATTGGCAGAGTAATACTCCAGGGACATATAGGAAGGGGTGAGGAGTCACTTACATTTCACGGTCAGCCTTATAGGGTCACTTTGGTTGACACTGATTGGGTTAGAGACCTCACAATAATACTGCCCAGCATCCTCCCTCTTGACAGGGTCTATTCTGAGGGTTCTGTTGTCCTGGAATAGCTTTATCCTCTCTGAGGATAAGATATTCTGGTTATTAAAGAACCACTTGATGGAGATTTCAGTGTCATTCGTGGAGCAGGTCAGGTTCACAGAGTCCTTGTCTTCCGTGACTGTGGTGCTGGTGGCTTGAACTTCAGGCTGTGCCACTTGATTTAGTTCTGTGGACAAATAGAGGAGAGAATCTACTGAGAATGGGCTTGGGGTCTACGCTCCTATCCCTGAGATCTTAGCCAGCTCTCAGGTCACACAGTGAGCTGGGCAAAGGTGACCAACCAGGGGATGGCCCTGACCCTCTGGAGAAGGTCAAGTATCTTTGTTCAGGTGATGATCTATAAGGAGAGGGCTGTACCTCCCTTCTGACCCCAGATCATCTCAGAGTGACCCCCTGCATATCTCTGTATCCCCACTTGGAATCCTCTTCTCAGCCCACGGGTCCAGCAACCTCATCATCAGGTAGAATGTTTTTCCCACTGACTTTTGTGTGACCTTTTCCTAGAGCTTTCTGTGATCAGGCATCCTTCCTATGACTGTAACCTTTACATACAAAAGGGAAGGTAGGTTTTTTTTTTCATTAAATAATTTTTTAGGGAATGAAGATATCCCAGTCAGTCTTCATGACCTTAGTATCTGGACAAGTTCCAATCCAAAGGATTTCTCACTCTAAAGAGGAGTTTTACTTCCTGGTCTGTGGGTAGAAGATCACAGTGAAGGAGATTCCTAGAGAGTAGTCACAGTGTTAACAGAAGATTGATATTCTTACCTTCTCTACAAATACACACTGTTTGGCACTGCCCATTTTCTCCCGTGCAGAACCCCTGTCGCTGAATTTCCTGATTTTTCCAAATGTGTGTCATTCTCTTACTCTGTACTACCACATGTGCTGTGTCCACAGCCTCATATAGCTGGTGACTTCAGAGCCACGGCAAGCTCAGGGACCCTGAGGCTCCCTCTCTTCCCATTTCCTTGCAGCATGATCCAGGGGAAGCTTTAGTGTTGACTGCCATAGTTTTTTTTTTTTTTTTTGAGACAGAGTCTCTCTCTCTTGCCAGGCTGGAGTGCAGTGGTGCAGTCTTGGCTCTCTGCAACCTCTGCCTCCCAGGTTCAAGCGATTCCTGTGCCTCAGCCTCCCGAGTGGCTGGGATTACAGGCACGGGCAACCACGCCTGGCTAGTTTTTTTTTTTGTATTTTTAGTAGAGATGGAGTTTTGCCATGCTGGATGTTGGTCAGGCTGGTCTCAAACTCCCAACCTCAGGTGATCCTCCCACCTTGGCCTCCCAAAATATTGTGAGCCACCATGCCCAGCCATTAACTGCCATCTTGATTTAGCCAGATTCACAACAGGTTACCTGGATAACTTCTCCACACACCCGCGTCCTACCCCAGATGGAGTCAGGGTAGGTAGCCAGTTACCAGGCAAGCCGCGAGCAGAGCAGGGAGCAGTGTCTGAGCTGCTCATCCTGATGAAGGGCATTTCCTTCTCTCATTTAGGGAAAACTAATATGAGCCTATTTCAAAACCTCACATATTCCTTGTATCACATGGAGTAGGTAAAAGAAGGTCAAGAAGTTACAGAAAGGGACATGTTCGTGACAGAAGCAACTTGATCTTGATGACCCTTTCTGCTTCCCACTCTGTGAAGCCCCTCCCACGACATGAGGCTTTCTGGGGCTGAGAGAACCCCATCCCCACATTCTAGGTTGGACCTTAGGTCAGCTGTGAGAAATCAGAAAAACAAAGGGAAGAGAGTCTGCAGAGATGAATTGGGAGGGTTCAGGGGAGAATTTGAACTTGCTTGTGCCCATTGGATACAGGCTAGAAAAGAAAATTTCTTCTCTGGTCCTATTTGAAAACCAGAGAGCTTATCCTCCAGAGCTTAGTGTTGATGCTCCAGGGAGCACTTACTAGAGACTATGATTGTCTTGACTGTGGTCCTGTTTCGGCCAGTGACTGGGTTAAGGGCGACGCAGGCATAGGATCCACTGTCATCCACAGTGATGTTGGAGATAAAGAGCTCTTGTGTGTTTTTCTGGAGTGATGTTCCATTGATAAGCCAAGAGTACTCTGCAGGTGGGTTAGAGGCTGCATCGCAGAAGAGGCTGAGATTTGCCCCTGGATAGTAAGAGGTTTTTGAAGGGGAAATGGTGGGGGTGTCCGGGCCATCTGGAGCAAAGAGAATAAAGCCACAGGTGATGTCATCAGAGGGAAGGGGAAGCTCCTGGTCTGGAGGAGGGCCACAGTGTTTCTCTCTACCAAGTCACAATCCTGAAGTCCCAACCAGACTTCCACTGTGTCCACTGAGACATTCAGCTGTTTCTCCCATCACAGGCTATGGACCCTGAGTCTCCCAGGACAGGAGCAGCCCCTCCCCACCTATTCTTGGTTCAGGCTGGGGCTGCCCAGGTTTGCTTGGGGCAGGAAGTCATGGCCAGCCTGTGTGTCCAGGGTTAAGGGTCTGCGTCCTTGGACCTGAGAGGGGCTGAGAGGCCTGGCCTCTAGCCTTGTGGATTTGGGCTGGCAGCCTGGGTCACAGAGGAACAGAAGATACTCACAGGTGACATTCAGTGTGACTGGGTCACTGCGGTTCACACTCACTGGGTTCTGTATTTCACACTCATAGGGTCCTGTGTCATTCCTTGTGACGTTGAGTAGAGTAAGGGTCCTGTTGTCATTGGAGAGCAACAGCCTGGAACTGACCGGGAGGCTCTGATTGTTCACCCACCACAAGTAGTTTGTGTTCTGAGCCTCAGTTTCACAGGTTAAGGCCACAACATCCTCGTCCTCCACGGGGTTGGAGTTGCTGCTGTTGATGTAGGGCTTGGACAGCTCCGCTGTGCAGATAACAGAGAGAAGATTGCCCTGTGTGCAACCTGTGATTCCTCCACAGGCATTTTTCTTTCTTCCTTTCTTTCTTTTTTTGGAGAAGGAGGCTTGCTCTGTCACCCGGGCTGGAGTGCAGTGGCGCTATCTTGGCTCACTGCAACATCTGCCTCCTGGGTCAAGCGATTCTCCTGCCTTAGCCTCCCAAGTAGCTGGGACTACAGGCATATGCCGCCATGCCTGGCTAATTTTTTGTATTTTAGTAGATACGGGGTTTTACCATGTTGCCCAGGGTCATCTCAAACTCCTGAGCTCAGGCAATCCATCTGCCTTGGCCTCCTAAAATGCTGGGATTACAGGCGTAAGCCACTGCTCCTAACCAGGCATTTTTCAGAGTTGGCATCTCCCCACCTCTCAGCCAACTGAAGTCCTTAAAAGCCCATGGCAAGTGTGTGTGTCATAAGACAGATGTACGACCATCTGAGGGCTCAGAGACTGTGAGGCCTCCTGCTCTGTGTGGGAGAAGCACAGACTTTCTCAAGTGTGAACTGGACAGCAGTGCTGGGTCGTGGACAGACACAGGACTGGGAGTAATAGCCCCCGGCACTTCTGGTTCTTTCCTTACTGGCTGACAACTGTGGACCTCACCTGGAACGTGCAGGTGCTGGGTCTCTTCCACCTTCACAGTCCTGCTTTGCCCCATTAGGTGTGTTTTCTCTGTGGCTTCCCTGTCTAAGGACATCCTAGAGATGGGTGATGATGGGACTTCCCATTGTCCTTAAACCCTGAGGATACTGTGCAGCCTGGTCTGGGACTGTATGTTTCTGCAGAAATAACACAGGGGACAGGCTGGGCACAGTGGCTCATGTCTGTAATCCTAGCACTTTGGGAGCCTGAGGCAGGTGGATCATGAGGTCAAGAGATTGAGACCATCCTGGTCAACATGGTGAAACCACATCTCAACTCAAAGTGTAAAAATTAGCTGGGTATGGTGGTGTCTGCCTGTAGTCCCAGCTACTCGGGAGGCCAAGGCAGGATAATTGCTTGAACCCAGGAGGCGGAGGTTGCAGTGAGCCAAGATTACGCCACTGCACTCCAGTCTGGACGACAGAGTAAGACTCCGTCTCAAACAAATAAATAAACCAACCAACCACAGGGGACACGGGGGCAAGCCTGGAGGTCAGTTCAGTCGTCAGGCAGCGGAACCACAAGGTGGGACAGTTTTTCCCAGGTGTCTGATGATGACTGACTTGAGCCAGTGACCCCTAAAGATAGAGTCCAAGGAATGATCTAGAAAAGAGTAAGGTGACAGGAGCTGCCTGGATTTAATGGCATAACTATGTTCCTTGTCTTTGGTCTTTACTGTCCCTTCTCCCCCTGAAAAGGGCAGGTGAGGATGCTGTGGATGTTTTTTGAATTATGTGGGGCTTTTGCAAATGCAGAATAAGCAACTGGTGGAATGGAAGGAGCATGAACTTGCTGAAAATTGGACCCTCGTGGACTGTGTGTGTTTGGTAGATCTGGGATATAAATTTGAGAAGTTAAACTCTTCCATATGTGAAAATCGTTATTAATACTCTGGATCTAAGACCCACTACTAAGAGGAATATTTCTCTAGAGAACATGATAAACTCTTAAACCAAGCTCTAAAGTCCAATAGGATCATGGTATGATCAAAGAAAAATGCTGACGTCAGTTTGAAATCAGCGACTCCTGGGTAGAGGGGACTCACAGGTCCTGTTAGGAAGACAGAACTTGTCAGAAGGGACAGCTGAAGAGTCTCAGTTACATAAAGAGAGAAATGAAGCCATATGAGAAGTGATGTATGTTATGTTAGTAAATTTAGAAAGTTCTATGTTACAAATTCCTGTGAAGATTCGGGTGAAAAGAAGAGGAGCCCAAAACAGTCATGTGAAATGTTTTCTTCCTTTTCTCTCGACCTCAGGAACCAATTAGAGTTTGACCAAATTTGTCCAAATTGGGCAGAGTCTAAGTGAGATGACAGTGGCTGGTGCATCTTCCTGTCCAAGGGACCCCACCTTATAACAGTAGTGTCATTGTGAGGACGCAGATGTACATGGAATGGGTAGCAAACCCATCAGACAGCACCTGCCTGGCCAGCTCCACCTGGGGAAGGTCCCAGGAACCACTGGAGGATGTGAGCCCACAGCAGGATGGGGATGGAGTTGTGAGTCAAATGGGTGAAATGAGCCCATGGGCTTTGGGGACTGCAGACCTGTCATTCTACCTTTGACCCCCTGGTGAGTCAGTGTAGAGAGTGGATGGAGGAGTTGCTCATCCCTGTTTTGTGGCCTGTTCCACAGGTCGGCCTCACTGAGGGAAAGAACCCTGGATGGGGACACAGTGGAAGCTCGTTCTCCTGGTGACCTGGGGACATTGGTTCATGATGGAGCCTGGCAGGGGTAGTAGCTGCTCTGGCTGATTTCTCTGCCTTTCCTATTGCCTGGGAGGTGGGCCTGGCCAGTGTGAGTGGAAAGGGAACAGGACAGTCAGCCTTGTTAGAAGGAGTGTCTGGGGAAGGCCTAAGGGTGGAAGAATAATGGGAGAGGAAAATGAGGGCATGGAGAAGCAGAGAGAGTCAGAGATGCCCATGACAGTGAGCAGTGGGGGCTACGGTGACCTCAGAGACCCCAGCAACCAGGAGTTGGGAGTCCTGAAAACCTTCCCACAGCCGAGCAGCTCCAGAGTCACATGAGATGTGGTTCTTGGGGTGGCTTTAGGGGCAGATGGTCGGGGACGGAACATGGGTTCAGTCCCTGGAGGGATGAGGAGAGGTATGGCAAGAACCTCCTAGGATTCTGCAACCAGATCCGGTCTCTAAAGAGGTTATGGATCATTCATTCATAAGAGAACTACTGAGTGTATGTCTCATGTTGGACCCTGGCTGGTGCAGGGTGTGAGTGGAGAGAGAAAGCAAAGTCGTTTCCTTTATCCTCCTTTGGGAGTGATACCAACGCATCAGGAAACACAGGATTTCAAGTCCAGGGAGCAGGGGTGTGGGTCTTGATGGGATAGGCATGAATATTTCTTTTTTTTTTTGAGATGGAGTCTTGCTCTGTCACCCAGGCTGGAGTGCAGTGGCACGATCTCAGCTCACTGCAACCTCCGCCTCCTGGGTTTAAGCAATTTTCTTGCCTCAGTCTCCCAAGTAGCTGGGATTACAGGTGTGTGCCACCACGCTGGTTTTTGTATTTTTAGTGGAGATGGGGTTTCACCGTGTTGGCCAGGCTGGTCTCAAACTCCTAACATCAAGTGATCTGCTCACCTAAGCCTCTCTAAGTGCTGGGATTACAGGTGTGAGCTACCACGCCCGGCCCAGGCCTGAACATTTCTGACACTGACTCTAATTGTTGAATAAGTTCCAGAATAAAACTTGGTTAATTCTCCATTTGCTCTTACTCCCCAGACTGGGATCTCCCCTCTGGACTGCAGATGCCTAAGAAGGAAGGAACCGAACCACTTCTGGTATTGGGGTTCACAGATGCCAAATAAGGCTTTGAGTAGAGGAGAGGTTGAGGCTGTGCTTGAAGACAAATCTCCTGTAACTCTGATCTGCCAGTTATGGGTCTGTGTGAACTTGACATAGTGATTGTATTACCATGTGGCTCAGTTTTCCCCCATAAAATAGTATAAATGGTAAATGATTTTGGCTTGTCTTGTGGTCTGTGAATTAACCTTAAAATATTTGTAATTATTTGACCTCAGCTCTGCACAGGGGAGTTGCCCAAATAAACAGCATCTATTTTTTTTTTTAATTTTTTTGAGACAGAGTCTCGCTCTGTCACCCAGGTTGGAGTGCAGTGGCGCAATCTTGGCTCACTGCAACCTCCGCCTCCCAGGTTCAAGTGATTCTCCTGCCTCAGCCTCCTGAGTAGCTGGGACTACAGGCAGGTGCCATGATGCCTGGCTAATTTTTTTGTATTTTTAGTAGAGACTGGTATTAGCCAGTATTTGTATTTGTATTAGCCCTGCCCAGGAGGCCACAGACTAGCCCTGGCACAGGCTCCTCAGGGTCACCAGGAGTCGGGAACCTTGGGATAGCTTTTTGGAGCAGGGGATTCCCAGGGCTGAGTTTCTCTGTGAGGATCCCAGAAGGCCCCTCAGGCCAGATTCTGACAGTCCTACTGGGTCTTTCTAGGGGACATGTTCACCAGGAAGGTCCCAGCAGGGCTAGATTGAGACTGATCTCCCCTTGATAAGTTACCTACATCAGACTGTCCTTCCCCTGAAGCAAACGTCTGCAGGATCAGGATTCCAGGGTAAGAAATTCTCTATTTTGATATCTGTCCCATAGTGTGTGTCCTGCACTAAATGCCCAAACCTTAACATGAGATGTAATACAGAGGGGGACACAGGCACAGCCTAGTTCTGAGAATCCCGTGTGTGGGAAGCAGAACTGACTGCAACACCCAGAGGTCATGGGGAAATACTCACGGTATACATGGAACTGGACAGTTGCTTCTTCATTCACAAGATCTGCCTTTATGACTTGCAGGGTGTAGAATCCTGTGTCATTCAGGGTGACGTTCCGGATCAGCAGGGAGGCATTGGAGTATATTACCTCTCGGCCGCTGTATGCGGGCCCTGGGGTGGTTAGTTGACTTGCTATCACATATCCTATAATTCGAACGGTGCTGTCCACTCTTTCCCCTTTGTACCAGTTGAAGCCATTCGTATTCTGGGGCACATTGTAGGTGAGTAGAAGAACCTCTTTCCCCTCTGCAGCATTGGATGGCATGGATTCAGTAGTGAGCTGGGCACTGGTAGGCAGGTTCCAGAAGGTTAGAAGTGAGGCTAGGAGACAGGAGACAGCATCAGTCAATATTAGGACCTGTGCATTGGGATGGAAGGATGGGGCCCTGGGTCCTGAGCAGGTCTCTTCATCCCTCCACCTTAGGGTGTGTATGTGTGTGTGTGTGTGTCCCACTGGGTCAAGGTCAGCAGAGGGACTCCCATTCCCTTAGTGCCTCTGACCTTGTCATTTCTCTGGAATGCTCTTCCCCAGGGGTCTGCACAGCTCCCTCCCCATTGCCCTCAGATCCTGCTCACATCAGGGGATTCTTGGGAGACCCCTTCCCTGACACCTCTTCTAGAGACCCTGGGTCTTCCCTTTCTGACCTTTTCCACTCTGTTCCCTCCAGGGCTCTTGTCAACACCTGACCTTATATTCTAGATCTTTTTGCGTGTCTATCTTCCTCCCTATGAAAGTGTGAGCTCCGTGAGGTCAGGGAGTTGTGTGATCTTGGTTGCACCGTTGTGTCTGGGACAGGCTGCGGACTCCTGTGGATCAGCTCATGAGCATTCCCAGAGCACTCCACGTCCTAGGGTTTATTTGCCAATGTCTGAGGTTGGTAACTCAGGGCTCTGTTTAATGCCTCTTTTAATTTTTTTCCCTTAATTGTCACACTGACTTAAATTGTGATTATTGTCATCAGCTTTTGAAAAATGTATTGCTCATGGATGATTCACTTGGAAAAGGTAAAAAAATGGGAGATTGTTTCTTCACTAACAGTTTCAGATCACAGAGACTTTCCTTTTATGATCTCTATCCCTCTTTCATGTCCTCTCTCCTATTTGGCTCCAAGGGAGGCCCTCTCTCCCCTCTTAGAGCCCAATCCTCCCCAGGAGACACCAGCTATTCTCTGTGCTCCCTCCTCCCACCCCATTCCCAGGGAGTCCTTTCCTTACCTGTGAGCAGAAGCCCCTGCCAGGGGACACACACTCTGTGAAGTCTGGCTGAGAGGTGCCCCATGGTGTCTGCTGCCTGCTCTGTCTTCACCTGTGTAGAAGAGCCTGGGCTCCAGGAACGCTTTGATCACAGCTGCTCTGACTGTCAGCTCTGCTGTTTTTCTACCCTCTGTGCTGAGCCTCCTCCCGGGGACCCAGAGCTTTGTCTGGTCATGTGTGCTGGGGCGGGGTTTGTGCCGAGGAAACTCTCTGTTTCCTCTCCTCTCATTCCTGCCTCTTGTCCTTACTTTCTCTTTCCCTTCTGTTTACATTTTGGTTTCACAGACCATACTTCGAGAATCAAGGCTGATGGGACCTCTGTCCCCATGAGGGGAGGAAGACTCCCCTGTCTCCAGGACTGACTGCTATTGTGTCCTGGCTTTGGGTCTCTTCAGCAGCACACAGAGAACCCTGGCATATCCAAATGTGCTAATTATTTCCTTTGAGACAGTGAGTTTCCAGGTCTCCTCATGTTCTCCAGTGCTCTGGGAAAGTAGGAAGATACCCAGCAGGAAGGTGACAGAGGTGGCTCTAGGGAATAGAAAGGGGCTTATTGGGGGATGACTGGGGAGGGACCAGCCCTCTCTCTGTAGTTTCACCAGGCAGGCCTCAGACCCAAGGACAGAGACCCAGGCCCAGGGGTCTCAGGCAGAGCTGCAGCTCCTGGGTGTGGAGGGAGTCCTGGGAAGAGAGGACTGTGGAGGAGGGAGGTAGGTATCTCTGGGCTCTGCAGTCCTTGGGGAAGGCTTTCGGGGCACCCTCCCTCTGCATGTCTGTTGGCTGAGCTGAGGCTCAGGGCCTGTCCATGTTCTTCCCGACTGTCCCAGGTGGATTCTGTTCTCTGTGAGGCTGACTGTCCTGTGGTCACTGCACCTTCCCCATGGGTGGTGTCAGGAGGAATGGGGAGCTACACAGGGTCCTCAGAGGACCCAGGAAGGGACAGAGCAAGTACGTGGGAGGGCCCAGAAGGGTCTTTTGGAGCAAGGGATGGAAAGTGGTCTCTACCTTCATCTCCTTAGCAAAGCCAGGTTCACAACCAGGGGAATCAATTTCCTGTGTTGTCTGTGTACAATGTCTCCCCCTGGAGAGCAAGACGAGACCTGCGGCCTTGTCAGTGGCTGCCCCAGGAATGCTGACCAGGGTCTACATGATGTGGGCTGGCCCTGACCCCTGGACAGAGGTGGGCTCTGACCTCCAGGCTTCAAGGTCAAGTCACCCCAAGTCCTGTTCACTGCGGATCCACAGGCTGCCCTATTCCATATAGTGCAGCCCAGGGAGATCCGAGAGAACTGTCCACCAGAATTGTCCTCCAACTTTCTCAAACCTCTGGGACAGATGGCTCCTTCTGAGACAGCTCATCTGTCTCAGAAGGAACCATCTGTCCCAGAGGTTTGAGGAAAAAAAAAAAAATGGCCCAGTGAGGTGTCTCTGGGGGCTTGAGAATGAAATCCTGTCATGTGGCAATGTGAATGGAACTGGAGAATGTTAAGTTAAATAGGCTAGGAACAGAAAGTTAAGCACCACATGTTCCTACTAGTATGTGGAACGTGAAAACAGTTGATTTTATAGAAGGAAAAAGTAGAACAGAGGATACCAGAGGCTGGGAAGGGCAGAGAAATGGAGAGACAGGGAAGATTTGTTAAAGGATATAAAATTACAGCTAGATAGGAGGAGGATTAAGTTCTAATGTTCTGTAGCACTGTAGGATGACTATAGAGTTTATTTACTTATTTTTTTGAGGCAGGGTCTTGCCCTGTTGCCTAGGCTGGAGTACACTGCAGCCTCAACCTCCTGGGTTGAGTGATCCTCCTGCCTCAGTCTCCCATGTAGCTGGAATTATAGGTGCATGCCACTACATCTGGCTAATTTTTCATTTTGTTTTTTCATTTTTTTTTTTAAAGAGACAGGGTATCAATATTTTCCCAGGCTGGCCTTGAACTCCTGAGCTAAAGTGGTCTTCCCATCTAGGCCTCTCAAAGTGCTAGGATTACAGGCATGAGTGACCATGACAACCAAATATTTTGATATTTTTTTGTGGAGACTGGTCTCATTATGTTGCTCAGGCTGGTCTCGAAGCCCTAGGCTCAAGCAATCCTCCTGCCTTGGCCTTCCAAAATGCTGAGATTAGAGGTGTGACCCACCACACCTGGCCTGACTATAGTTAACAATAATATATAGTTCCAAGTACCTAGAAAGAGGATATTGAATGTTCCCAACACAAAGAATGCTAAATGTTTGAGATGATGGATATGCTAATTATCCTGACCTGATCGCTGTACCTTGTATGTATTACATTGCTATGGACCCATAAATAGGTACAATTATTATGTGTCAACTAAAAAAATACAATTAAAAAGTCATTTAGAGCTAAATCATGCTGTGACATTTTTTTTACCTCTCATCTCATGGCAAACAACACTTGGCAATGGCAAAACATGCTCAGGAGCTGTGGCTTTTTGCTTTAGTGCACAGACCAGCTTGTTTGTGAGAATGTGCTACCTAATCTAATTGAACCTACATGAGATCATCACCCTTCCTTGGGGACCTCAGAGAAGGACTCAGAACCTCTGGCTCAGGTATGTGGAGGAGGTTGCAGGCGAGCCACTTGCTGGAAGGAAGGCTGGTGGGCCGGGTTGGGGAGGAATTCATTTGTGGAGGCCACTAGATGGGGCCACCAGGGCCTGGGTGAAGAGGGCCTGAGGGCACAGGACCCAGGGGGAGAGAGAAGGTGGTCCACGTTGTCATGCAGGCAAGTGCTTCAAGTGTCTCTTGACTCATTCATGGCAGGCAACTCCACTGTAACATAGCAACCCAGCAAATAAAATGAGGATATTGGCTGGGTGTGGTGGCTCACGCCTGTACTCTCAGCACTTTGGGAGGCTAAGATGGGAGGTCAGGAGTTCAAGGCCAGCCTGGCCAACATGGTGAAACCCCATCTCTACTAAAAATACAAAGATTAGCTGGGCATGGTGGCACACACCTGTAGTCCCAGGTACTTGGGAGGCTGAGCCAGGAGAATTGCTTGAACCCAAGAGGTGGAGGGTGCAGTGAGCTGAGATCTTGCCACTGCCCTCCAGCCTGGGCGACAGAGTGAGACTCCACTTCAAAAAAAAAAACCAACATAAGGATAGATCTTTATGACCTCAGATGTGGCAATGGGCTTCTTAGATATGGCACAAAAACATGAAAAACAAAAGGAAAAATAAATAAACTGGACTTTATCAAGATGAAAGCCTTTTGTGCATCAAAGACATTATCAAGAAAGTAAAAAGATCACCCACAGAATGGGAGAAAAAATTTGCAGACCATTATATGAATAAGGTTTTTTTTTTTTTTTTTTGGGTGGGGAGGAAGGCAGGAAGGAAGGGAATAAGGACAGTAGGGAGGAAGGAAGGGATGAAGGAAGGAAGGAAGGGAGGAAGCGGGGAGGGAGGGAGGGAGGGAGGGAAGGGAAGAAAGGATATCAAGCAATGAAAGAGACATTGCCGACCTGGATCTAGAGGTTTACAAGTTGATTTCTTTTTTTTTTTGAGAGAAGGAAAGAAAAAAAAAAATAAGTAAAGGAGAGGAAGAAAGAGGAAGAGAAAGAGGGAGAGTAAATGGAAATATTGCTTTATTTTGAAAAAAATTGGGTATTAATAATGGCCAATCAATGTTTCATTTAAACTAATGGGTAGGTGTGATGTGGTATTGACAAGAATGTATATTTTGTATATTTGAAGTGGAGAGCTCTATAAATATTTATTAAGTTTACTTGTTCTGGATCTGAGTTCGAGTCCTTGATATCCTTATTAATTTTCTGTCTCATTGAATCTAAGTCTCCTATCTGGGTGTTAGGATCGTTAGCTCTTGTTGTTGCATTGATCCTTTTACCACTATATCTTTGTTGCTTTAAAATCTATTTTATCCGATACAAGAATTGCAACTCCTGCTTTTTATTTATTTATTACTTATTTTTGCTCTCCATTTGGTTGGTTAATCTTTCTCCATCCCTTTGTTTTGAGTCTTTGTGTATCCTTGCATGTGAAATAGGTCTGGATGTAACATGCCGTTGGGTTTTGGCTATGTCTTTTGATTGGGAATTCAGTCAATTTAAATTTAGGGTTACTGCCATTTGATGTTGACTGGCTGTTTTATCCATTTGTTGGTGTAAATTCTTCTTTATGTTGGTGCTTTTTACTTTTTGGTGTATTTTTAGAAAGGCTAATACTGGTTGTTTCTTTCTGTGTGTAATGCTTCTTTCAGAAGCTCTTGTAAAGCAGGCCTGGTGGTAATAAAATCTCTGAGTTCTTGCTTGTTCATAAAAGATTTTATTTTTCCTTCAGTTGTGAAGCTTAGTTTGGCTGGATATGAAATTCTGGGCTGAAGGTTCTGTTCTTTGAGGATGTTGAATATTGGCCCCCACTCTCTTCTGGCCTGTAGAGTTTCTGCCGAGAGATCTGCTGTAAGTCTGATAGGCTTGCCTTTGTGGTAATCTGACCTTTCTCTCTGGCTGCCCTTAGTATCCTCTCCTTCGTTTCAACCCTGGTGAATCTAACGATTATGTGCCTTGGGGTTGCTCTTCTTGAGGAATATCTTTGTGGTGTTCTCTGTATTACCTGGGGTTGAATGTTGACCTGCTTTGCTAGTTTAGGAAATTTTCCTGAATAATATCCTGAAGGGTATTTTCCAGCTTGGATTCATTCTCTCCGTCACATTCAGGTACACCTATCAAACGTAAATTTGGTCTTTTCACATAGTCCCACATTTCTTGGAGACTTTGCTCATTCCTTTTTATCCTTTTTTCTCTAATCTTTTCTTCACGTTTTATTTCATTAAGTTGGACTTTGACCTCTGATATCCCTTCTTCTGCTTGAACAATTCGAGTGTTTAAACCTGTGCATACTTCTCGGAGTTCCTGTATTGTATTCTTCAGTTCCATTAATTCACTCATACTCCTCTCTAAGTTGTCTATTCTCAATAGGATTTCATCAAACCTTTTTTCAAAGTTCCTAGTTTCTTTACGTTGGGCTACAACATGTTCTTTTAACTCACCGAAGTTTGTTATTATCCATTCCTTGAAGAGTGATTCTGTCATCAGGAGGCGCTCGTTCTCCATCAAGCCTTGTTCCATTGTCGATGTGGAACTGTGATCATCTTTAGAGGGAGAGGCGTTCTGACTTTGAGTATTCTCAGCTTTTTTACGCTGGTTTCTTCCCGTCATTGTAAATTTATCCTCCTGTCGTCTTTGAAATTACCAACTTTCAGATTAGGTCTCTTGAGTGGACGTCCAGGTTGTTAGTTCCCAGGGCCAGAGCAGCGGCGTTAAAACTGATGGTGCTTTTCTGCCCAGGATTCTCCTGTCGGGCTTCCTTCTTGTTTCCGTAGTAGGCGACTCTGCCTTCCCGGGGCTCCAAACCTCGGTCAGAAGGGGAACCGGTCTCGTTTACTCTGTGCCGAGCGCTGCCGCGTCGAGGTGCCGGAGGAACCGCTGCGCCGACCACGAGTCGCACTGGTGACTCGTATGTTTCCACCACTGGGGGATCTTCTGCTCCGTGAGCGACCGGACTTTGTCTGAAAGTGTGGCGTCCTCTAGTTCTCTGCGCCTTCCCTGAGAGCTACAATCCCGGGATGTTAGCGATCGGCCATCTTGGATCGTTCTCCTCATGAATAAGGTTTTATGTTAAGAAACTATAAAGAACTGCTACAACTCAACAATAACAAAAACCCAAAAACCTGATTAAAAATGGGCAAAGGACTCAGATGGAAATTTCTGCAAATGATAGATAAATAGTCAATAAGCATATGAAAAAACACTTGGCATCAATAGTCATTAGTGAAATGCAAATCAAAACCACAGTAAGACACCACATCACACCTACAATAATTGCTACAATTCATTTAAAATGTTAAATAAAAAATGTTGGCAATATGTGGAGAAGTTGGAATCCTCATACATTGCTGGTAGGAATGTAAAGTGGCACAGTCATTGTGGGAAATGGTTTGGCTGTTCCTCAAAAAGCTAAACATAGAATTATCATATGAAACAGC
Organism: Callithrix jacchus; assembly: GCF_049354715.1. Lineage (NCBI taxonomy): Eukaryota > Metazoa > Chordata > Mammalia > Primates > Cebidae > Callithrix > Callithrix jacchus. Next base: position 37,576,819 of record NC_133523.1, read on the forward strand.
AATTACAAAGCCCGGCGCAGTGGTTCACGCCTGTAATCCCAGCACTTTGGGAGGCCGAGGTTGGTGGATCACGAGGTCAAGAGATCGAGACCATCCAGGTCAACATGGTGAAACCCCGTCTCTACTAAAAGTAAATTAGCTGGGCATAGTGGCGTGTGCCTGTAATCCCAGCTACTCAGGAGGCTGAGGCAGGAGAATTGCCTGAACCCAGGAGGCGGAGGTTGCGGTGAGCCGAGATCGCGCCATTGCACTCTAGCCTGGGTAACAAGAGTGAAACTCCGTCTCAAAAAAAAAACAACAAAAAACAGCAATTTCGTTCCTAAGTATATGCCCAAAGAATTGAAAACAGGGACTCAACCAGATACTTGCATGGGAATGTTCATTACAGCATTATTCCCAAAGGTAAAATGTAGAAACAAGCCAAGTGGGCTGGGCGCAATGGCTCACGCTTGTAATCCCAGCACTTTGGGAGGTCAAGGTGGGGCAGATCACGAGATCAGGAGTTCAAGACCAGTCTAACCAATATGGTGAAACCCCATTTCTACCAAAACTAAAAAAATTAGCTGGGCATGGTAGCGTGTGCCTGTAGTCCCAGCTACTCGGGAGCTGAGGCAGGAGAATCATTTGAACCTGGGAGGCAGAGGTTGCAGTGAGCCAAGATTGTGCCACTGCACTCCAGCCTGGGTGACAGAGCGAGACTCCATCTCAAAAAAGAAAAGAAAAGAAAAGAAAAAAAGAACACATGAATGGATAAACAAATAATGGCGATAGTCGATACATACACTAGAATGTTAATCAGCCTGAAAATGGAGTGAAGCTCTGACATACGCTGCAACATGGATGGACCTTGGAAACATTGTGCTGAGTGAAATAAGCCAGAAACAAAGTGACATATGTGTATGGTGCCATTTATATGAAAAATCAAGAATAGCTAAATTCAGAGACAGAAAGTAGAGATTATCAAGATCTGGGGCAGGGAGCAATGGGGAATTATGTTTTAAAAAACATTTAAAAATAATGTTTGTGGGCATATAGTAGGTATATATATTTATGGGGTACATAAGACGTTTTAGTACAGGCATGCACTCTAAAATCATGGAAAACTGGGCATCTATCCCCTCAAGTATTTATCCTTTTTGTTACAAACAATCTAATTATATTCTTTTAGTTACTTTAAAATGTACAATTATTGTTGACTATAATCCCCTTGTTGTGCTATTGAATAGTAGGTCTTACTCATTCTTTCTATTTTTTTTTTATACCCATTAACCATCCCTGTCTTTCCCCTATTCCACCACTACCCTTCTAGTTTCTGGTAACCATCCTTCTCTTCTTTATTTCTAGGAGTTCAATTGTTTTGATTTTCTTTGAATTTTTAAAAATTATACTTTAAGTTCTGGGGTACATATGCAGATCTTGCAGGATTGTTACATAGGTATACACCTGCCATGGTGGTTTGCTGCCTCCATCCCCCCGTCACCTACATTAGGTATTTCTCCTAATGTTACCCCTCGCCAATCTCCTCACCCCCTGCTATCCCTCCCCTAGCCCCTCACCCCTCAACAGACCCCAGTGTGTGATGTTCCCCTCCCTGTGTCTATGTGTTCTCATTGTTCAATATCCATTTATGAGTGAGAACATGCAGTGTTTGGTTTTCTGTTCTTGTGTCAGTTTGCTGAGAATGATGGTTTCCAGCGTCATCCATGTTCCTGCAAAGGACATGAACTTACCCTTTTCTATGTCTGCGTAGTAGTCCATGGTGTACATGTGCCACAGTTTCTTTATCCAGTCTACCATTGATGGGCATTTGGGTTGGTTCCAGGTCTTTGCTATTGTAAGCAGTGCCGCAGTGAACATACGTGTGCATGCGTCTTCATAATAGAATGATTTATAATCCTTTGGGTATATACCCAGTAATAGGATTGCTGGGTCAAATGGTATTCCTGTTTCTAGATCCTTGAGGAATTCCACACTGTTTTCCACAATGGTTGCACTAATTTACACTCCCAACAGTGTAAAAGCATTCCTGTTTCTCCACATCCTCTCCAGCATCTGTTGTCTCCAGATTTTTTAATGATCACCATTCTAACTGGTGTGAGATGGTATCTTAGTTTGGTTTTGATTTACATTTCTCTAATGACCAGTGATGATGAGCATTTTCTCATATGTTGTTGGCCGCATAAATATCTTCTTTTGAAAAGTGTCTGTTCATATCCTTCACCCACTTTTTGATTTTTTTTTTTTGTAAATTTGTTTTAGTTATTTGTAGCTTCTGGATATTAGCCCTTTGTCAGATGGGTAGCTTGCAAAAACTTTTTTCCATTCTGTTGGTTGCCAGTTCACCTTAATGATTGTTTCTTTTGCTGTACAGAGCTCTTAAGTTTAATAGATCCCATTTGTCTATTTTGGCTTTTGTTGTGATTGCTTTTGGTGTTTTAGTCATGAAGTCCTGCCTATGCCCTTGTCCTAAATGGTATTGCCTAGGTTTTCTTCTAGGGTTTTTATGGTGTTAGGGTTTATGTTTAAACCTTTAATCCATCTGAGTTAATTTTTGTATAAGGTGTTAGGAAGGAGTCCAGTTTCAGCTTTTTGCACATGGCTATCCAATTTTTCCAGCACCATTTGTTAAACAGGGAATCCTTTCTCCATTGCTTGTTTTTGTCATGTTTGTCAAAGATCAGATTGTTGTAGATGTGTGATGTTACTTCCGAGGCCTTTGTTCTGTTCCATTGGTCTATATCTCTGTTTTGGTACCAGTACCATGCTATTTTGATTACTGTAGCCTTGTAGTATAGTTTGAAGTCAGGTAGCATGATGCCTCCAGCTTTGTTCTTTTTGCTTAGGATTGTCTTGGCTATGTGGGCTCTCTTTTGGTTCCATGTGAAGTTTAAGATGGTTTTTCCCAGTTATCTGAAGACGGTCAGTGGTAGCTTGATGGGGATAGCATTGAATCTGTAAGTTAATTTGGGCAGTATGGCCATTTTCATATTGATTCTTCCTAACCATGAGCGTGGAATGTTTTGCCATCTGTTTATGTCCTCTCTTATTTCCTTGAGCAGTGGTTTGTAGTTCTCCTTGAAGAGGTCCTTCATGTCCTTTGTTAGTTGTGTTCCTAGGTATTTTATTCTCTTTGTAGTAATTGAGAATGGGAGTTCACTCATGATTTGGCTCTCTGAGTGTCTGTTATTGGTGTGTAGGAATGCTTGTGATTTTTGCATGTTGATTTTTTACCTTGAGACTTTGCTGAAGTTGCTTATTATCTTTAGGAGATTTTGGGCTGAGACAATGGGGTCTTCTAAATGTAATTGTTTTGATTTTTAGATCCCACGGATAAGTGAGAACATATGATGTTTGTCTTCTTGTGCCTGGCTTATTTCACTTAACATTGACCTTTAGCTCCACCCATCTTGTTGCAAATGACAGAATCTCATTCTTTTTTTTAATGGCTGAATAATACTTTGTTGTGTATAAGTACCACCTTGTCTTCATTCATTCATCTGTTTATGGACACTTAGGTTACTTCCAAATCTTGGCTGTTGTGAACAGCTCTGCAACAAATATGAGAGTGCAGACATCTCTTTGATAAACTGATTTTCTTTCTTTTGGGTATATACCCAGCATTAGGATTGCTGGATTGTATGGTAGTTCTATTTTTAGTTTTTTGAGGAATCTTCAAACTCTTCTTCATAGTGGTTGCGCTAATTTACGTTCCCACCAACAGTAAGGGTTCCCTTTTCTCCATATCCTTGCTAGCATTTGTTACTGCCTGTCTTTTGAATAAAAGCCATTTTAACTGGGGCAAGATGATATCTCATTGTGGTTTTTATTTGCATTTCTCTGATGATCAGTGATGTTGAGCACCTTTTCATATGCCTGTCTTTCAGATGTCTTCTTTTGAGAAAGTCTATTCAGATATTTTGCCCTTCTTTTAATTGGATTATTAGATTTTTTTTTCCCCATAGAGTTGTTCAAGCTCCTTATATATTCTGGTTGTGAGCCTTTCTAGTACTTTAAGATGCATTGTTAGGTTTTAGATTATTATTTGAAGTTTTTCTCCTTCTTTTTTGAGAAATTTTTTTTCTTTTTTTTTGAGATGGAGTTTTGCTCTTGTTGCCCAGGCTGGAGTGCAATGGCACGATCTTAGCTCACTGCAACCTCCGCTTCCCAGGTTCAAGTGATTCTCCTGCCTCAGCCTCCCGAGTAGCTTGAATTATAGGCATGTACCACCATGCCCGGCTGATTTTTGTATTTTTATTAGAGATGGGGTTTCTCCATGTTTGTGAGGCTGGTCTCGAGCTCCCAATCTCAGGTAATCTGCCTGCCTTGGCCTCCCAAAGTGCTGGGATTATAGGCATTAGCCACCGCCCCCAGCTTGTTTTGGGAAAAATTTTCAATTCCATCTTAATTTCTTTGTTGAATCACTGGCCATTTAGGAGCATATTATTTAATTTCCGTGTGTTTGTATAGTTTCCAAAATATCTCTTGTTATTGATTCCTAGTTTTATTCCATTGTAGTCAGGGAAGATGTTTGATATTACTTCAATTTTTTGAATGTTTTAAGACTTGTTTTGTGATCTAATATGTGGCTTACTCTTGAAAATGATCAATGTACTGAGGAGAAGAATGTGTCTTTTGCAGCCATTGGATGAAATGTTCTGTAAATATCTATTAGGTCCATTTGTTCTATAGTTCAGATTAAGTGTGATGTCTGTTGATTTTCTGTCTGGGAGATCTGTCTAATGCTGAAAGTGGGGTATTGAAGTCTCCAGCTATTATGGTATTAGGGTCTACCTCTCTCTTTAGCTCTAATAATATTTGATTTATATATCTGGGTGCTCCAGTTTTGGGTGCATGTATATTTACAACTGTTATATCCTGTTGCTGAATTGACCCCTTTATCAGTGTATAATGACCTCCTTTGTCTCTTCTTACAGTTTTTGTCTTTTTTTTTTTTTTTTTGAGACAGGGTCCCACTCCGTCACCAGGCTGGAGTGCAGTGGCGTGATATTGGCTCACTGCAACCTCCAACTCCCTGGTTTAAGCAATTCTTCTGCCTTAGCTTCCTGAGTAGCTGAGATTACAGGCACATATCACCACACCCAGCTAATTTTTATATTTTTAGTAGAGATGGGGTTTCACCACATTAGCCAGGATGGTCTCGATCTCCTGACCTCGTGATCCACCTGCCTTGGCTTCCCAAAGTGCTGGGATTACAGGCCTGAACCACCATGCCTGGCCCAGTTTTTGTCTTTAAATCTATTTTGTCTGATGTAAGTATAGCTACTCCTACTCTTTTTTTGGTTTCCATTGGCATGGACTATCTTGTTCCATCCTTTTAATTTCAGTCCGTATGTATCTATATGGGTGAAGTGTGTTTCTTTTAGGCAACAGATCATTAGGTCTTGTTTTCATCCATTCGGCTACTCTATGTCTTTTTTTTGGAGAGTTTAGTCTATTTACATTCAATGTTATTATTGATAAATAGGGACTTACTCCTGCCATATTGTTACTTGTTTTTCTGTTTTTATTTATTGCAGTCTTCCCTTTCTTCTTTCCCCCCTTGTCTTCTTTTTAGTGAAGGTGATTTCCTCTGGTGGTATGCTTTAATTTCTAGCTTTTTATTTTTCATATATCTGTTGTATGGTTTTTGGTTTGTGGTTACTATGAGGCTTGCAAATACTATCTTAAAACCACTGTTTTAAAGTGATGGCAACTTAACATTGATTGCATAAACAAACACGCAAAAAGAAAACGTATAAAAACTCCACACTTCAACTTCGTCACCCCACTTTTTAATGTTTTATTGTTTCTCTTTATGTCTTGTTAAACTTTCTATGTCTTGAAAAGTTGTCATAGTTATTATTTTTGATTGGCTCATCATTTCGTCTTTCTACATAAGAGAAGTTTACACACCACAATTACAGTTTATACTGTAATTACTATTACAGTGTGCTTACTATTACCAGTGAGTTTTGTACCTTTAGGTGATTTCTTCTTCATTATTAAATCCTTTTCTTTCAGATTAGAGAATTCCCTTTAGCATTTCTTATAGGACAGGTCTGGTGTTGATGAAATCCTTCAGCTTTGGTTTTTCTGGGAAGGTCTTTATTTCTCCTTCATGTTTGAAGGATACTTTTGCCTGATATACTATTCTGGGGTAAAAGATTTTTTCCTTCAGCACTTTAAATATGTCATACACTCTCTCCCAGCCTGTAAAGTTTCCACTGAAAAGTCTGCTGCCAGATGTATTGGAGCTCCATTGTATGTTATTTCTTTTCTCTTGATGCTTTTAGGATACCTTGACCTTGGGGAGTTTGATTGTTAAATGCCTTGATGCAGTCTTCTTCGTTTTAAATCTGCTTGGTGTTCCTTCTTGGTGGAACCTTCTTGTACTTGAATGTCAATATCTTTCTCTAGGGTTGGGAGAAAGATAATGTATCTCTCCTATATTATTCCTTTGAATAAACTTTATATGCCTATCGTTTTCTCTACCTCCTCTTTAAGGCCAATAACTCTTAGATTTGTCCTTTTGAGCCTGTTTTCTAGATCTCGTAGGTATACTTCACTGCTTTTTTTCTTTTGTCTACTCTGTGTTTTCAAATAGCCTGACTTCAAGTTCACAAATTCTTTCTTCAGCTTGATCAATCCTGCTATTAAGAGACTCTGTTGCGTTCTTCAACACCTCAATTGCATTTTCAACTCTAGAATTTCTGCTTGATTCTTTTAAATTATTTTGATCTCTTTGTTAACATTTTTATTTTATTTATTTTATAGAGACAGGGTCTCATTAAGTTGCCCAGGCTGGTCTCAAACCTGAGTTGAAGTGGCCCTCTGGCCTCTGTCTCCCAAAGTGTTAGGATTAGCCTCCGCCTCCTGGGTTCAAGCGATTCTCATGCCTCAGCCTCTCGAGTAGCTGGGATTATGGGCGTGTGCCACCATCCCTGCCTAATTTTTGCATTTTTAGTAGAGATGGGGTCTCAGCATGTAGCCCAGGCTGGCCTCACACTCCTGACCTCAGATGATCCACCTGCCTTGGCCTCCCAAAGTGCTGGGATTACAGGCATGAGCCACTGAACCTGGCCCAATGCCTCTTTCAAGTGATGTGAAGTTGAAACCAGGTACTGTGATTGCTCCCCTGGTTTTTGTTTTTTTGTGACAGTGGTTTCCTGTGGGCAGATACTTGTTACAATGTGGTGTTCCAGTGGGGTGAGGGGGGAGGGGACAAATGGTGCAGGCATCTATTCTACCCTCTTGCTCTTCACCCTGGGAACTATTATTTAATGGATGCAGAGTTTCTGTTTGGGTGATGAAATTATCTGGAAAAATTAGTGGTGATGGTGATGTAACCTTGTGAATATAGTTAATTCCATTTATGCATTTAGAGACAGGGTCTCACTATGTTGCCCAGACCGGACTCAAACTCCTGGCCTCAAGCAATCCTCCCTCCTCAGCCTCCTGAGTAGCTGGGGCTACAAGAGGACTCCGCCATGCCTGGCTCTGTAGTAAATTCCATTTAATTGTACAGTGTAAAATGGTTAGAATAATACATTTTTTTGATATGTATATTTTATTACAATTTTAAATAAATCTTTGGTGAAAAAAACTCCACCATATAAAATACCCACCCTGGGTACATAGTCCTCAAACTCATATGCAGACCCCTCATGACATTCTGCGCAGAGATCCAATGATTTACATATGAGACTGACCAGACAACTGCAGAGGCACGAAATAAATGTACCTGAAAAGAGACCGTTCAGCTGGGTCCTGTAGGCCCAGCTGAGGGGAGGTCAGCAACCCCCGGGAGAGGCCAGAGGCTGGGGTGGCTTTGCTGCCCTCTGGTGGATAGTGAGGAAATTGTAGAAGAAAAAGTCACGCCAAGCTGGTTTTGTCAAAAAAAAAAAAAAATCCTTTGTTTTTAATGTGGACAAAATTTCAACACTAAGTCATATTCCATAATTTTCCCCCACAATATTCCTTGATTCTAGCTCTTCTCTGGTGTTTAAAACAAGGTTACACAAAATTCAGATGTTCAAAATCTTGCCCACTTTCTTATTTCAGTGCACCACATTTTTTTTTTCGTTTTTCTTTTCTTTTTTTTGAGATGGAGTCTCACTGCATCGCCCAGGCTGAGTGCAGTGGTGTGATCTTGGCTCACTGCAATCTCCATCTCCTGGGTTCCAGCGATTCTCCTGCCTCAGCCTCCCGAGTAGCTGAGATTACAGGCGTGTGACACCACACCTGACTAATTTTTGTATTTTTAGTAGCGTTAGGGTTTCACCATGTTGGCCAGGCTGGTCTCGAACTCCTCAGACTCCCAAAGATTACAGGTACGAGCTACTGTGTTTGGCCTCAGTGCATGTTTCTTATAATTCCTTCTAAAATCTGACCACTGTCATGGGCATGTATCAAGTCTGTGAATGCAGACCTCTGTCACATGCCCAGTGGGAATATTGGGGCCTCAGGGCATAGTTATTACCCAGGGCAGGATGGCATGAGGCAGTATCAAGGGACACCTGCGGTGGGGGTGGGGGTTCTGTCCCATAGATGTTGGGAGCCACAGATGGTTTCATCCAGACAGAGGCACAGTAACCACATCTTGATGGTCTCAGGACTTAGACTCACCTGTTGCATCCAGAACCAGGCATTGACCAGGATTCTAACTTGTGCTCCACCTGCGGAGCCCTGGGCAGAGATGGACAATGACCCACCCCCCACAGGACAGTCAGTGCAGGGCTGGGTCACCTCAGCACTCCAGGGGCCTTGACCTGCAGTATTCTCCCAGCCAGGGAGGAGGCCAGGCCCATCCCTGTCACGTCTCCTAAAGGGCTGTCTGCCCTGAGGGTCTGCAGACAAGTTAACAGAGCTGTAGGGCCGTGTCTCTTCTTGAGCTCTGTGAACTTTTGTCTTCTGAGTCCCTGAGGTACTCCCAAGTGTGGGCATCTAGACCTGAGGCAGGAGGGCAGGATGGAGACAATTTCTTGGCATGTGACCTGTGCCATCACATGGGGCCCTGTGCTTAGAAGGGTCCTGCACTTCATATAATGCCCTTCTGTGGCTGTGTTGAAACTCTTAATTGTGTCTTGAGGAAGGATACTGCATTTTCAGGTTGTACTGAATATCCCACATTATGTAGCTCCTCCTGGGTCAGGAGCTGGGAGAGGGAGAGGCTTGAGGTGAGGGGGAGACTTGGCTGGATGGGACCTGTGTTCCCCAGGGCTCTGTGCTGCACCTATCTTAGGACCTGCAGGGCGGTTTGGTCTCATCTGTTTGCTCCCAGTGTCTACTGAATGGTGAATCCTTGTATAGCAGGGACTGTCCCACTATCCAGGACAAGCTCACAGTCTGTATACTCACTCAGTGTGTGTGTCAAGCTGGACAGAACCCCACTTTATCCCTGTGTGCTATGGGAACTGCAGCAAGGACCCCCTCCTGGGAGTCTTGGTGCCTCTCTACCTGAGTGGTGAGTTGAGGAGACCTCAAAGGGCTGTCTCAGAGGCGACTCAACAGTGTGGGGGCTGGAGGAGGCCAGGGCTCTGGGGCCCGAGGATGTCACACACCTCCTCAGTCTTTTTGAATAGTTTCATCTGTTATTTTGAAAATTGCATAGGAGGCCAGATGTGGTGGCTCATGCCTGTAATCCCAGCAGTTTTGGAGGCTGAGGGGGTGGATCACTTGAGGCCAGGACTTCAAGACCAGCCTGGCCAACATGGTGAAACCCCATCTCTACTAAAAATACAAAAATTAGCCAGGTGTGGTGGTTCATGCCTGTAATCTTAGCTACTTGGGAGGCTGAGGCAGGAGAATCACTTGAACCCAGCAGGCAGAGGTTGCAGTGAGCCAAGATCACCCCATTGCACTCCAGCCTGGATGACAGAGCGAGACTCTGTCTCAAAAAAAAAAAAAGATCACACAGGAAACCACACTTACTGTAAATTCTAGCAATATAAGCATGTGTAAAATAATGTGTCAGATCCCTGACCACACCCCACCCCGATTCTGTTTCCAGGATGTAACTGCTGTTTGCAGTTGGTATGAATCTTTCAATAATACTTTCTCATTTGTCCCAATCGTTGTTTATACAGGCAAACATTAAGCAATTACATTATGACTTGGTAACGTTTTTGTTTTATAGTGAAGCACGTAAGGTGGATACTTCCTTTCTCAATACATGCGGATTTGCTCCAACTGTGTTTCTTTCTCTGTTTTAGAACTTTTATTTTAGCTTCAGGGGTACACGTACAGGTTTATTATATACATAAACTGCATGTCACAGGTGTCTAGTGTACAGATGATTTTGTCACCCAGCTATTAAGCCTAGTACCCAATAGGTGTTTCATCTGATCTTCTCCCTCCTCCCACCCTCCACCCTCAAGGAGGCCCCAGTGTCTTTTGATCTCTTTCTGTCCATGTGTTCTCATGATTTAGCTCCCACTTAAAAGTGAGAACATGCGGTATTGAGTTTTCTGTTCCTGTATTAGTTTGCTAAGGATAATGGCCTCCAGCTCCATCCATGTTCTTGCAAAGGAAATGACCTCATTCTTTTTTATAGTTGTGTAGTATTCCATGGTGTATATGTACCAGATTTCCTTTATCCAGTTTATCATCAATGGACACTTAGGTTGATTCCATGTCTTTGCTATTGTGAATAGTTCTGCAGTGAACATTCATGTGCATGTATCTTTATGGCAGAATAATTTATATTCCTCTGGGTATATACCCAGTAATAGGGTTGTGGGGTCAAATGGTAGTTCTGTTTTTAGCTCTTTGAGGAATTGCCACACTGCTTTCCACAATGGCTGAACTAATTTACACTCTCACTAACAGTGTATAAACATTCCCTTTTCTCTCTCTCTGCTCGCTCACCCTTCCCTCCTTCCCTCCCTCCCTCCCTCCCTCCCTCCCTCCCTCCCTTCCTTCCTTCCTTCCCTCCCTCCCTCCCTCCCTCCCTTCCCTCCTTCCCTCCCTTTCTCCCTCCCTCCCCTCCCTCCCTCCCTCCCTCCCTCCTTCCCTCCCTCCTTTCTTCTTCTTTCTTCCTTCTTCGTTTCTTTCATCTCAGAGTTTCGTTCTGTCACCCAGGATCTCAGCTCACTGCAACCTCTGCCTCCCAGGTTCAAGCAATTCTCCTGTCTCAGCCTCCTGAATAGCTGGGATTACAGGCATACACCACTACACCCAGTTCATTTTTTGTATTTTTAGTAGAGATGGGGTTTCACCATGTTGGTCAGGCTGGTCTTGAACTCCTGACCTCGTGATTCACCCACCCTGGCCTCCCAAAGTGCTGGGGTTACAGGCATGAACCACCGCACCCGGCCTCTTTTTTCTTTTTAAGACAGTGTCTTGCTCTGTCGCTCATGCTGGAGTGCAGTGGCACAGTCTTAGCTCTCTGCCACCTCCACCTCCCGGGTTCAAGTGATTCTCGTACCTCAGCCTCCCAAGTAGCTGGGACTACGGGTATGCAACACCACACCCGGCTAATTTTGTATTTTTAGTAGAGTTGAGGTTTCATCCTGTTGGCCAGGCTGGTCTTGAACTTCTTTTTCAAGTGATCTGCCCTCCTTGGCTTCCCAAATTGCTTGGCTTCCCAAATTTCTTGCTCTGTTGCCCAGGCTGGGGTGCAATGGCATGCTCTCCACTCATCACAACCTCTGCCTCCTGGGTTCAAGTGATTTTCCTGCCTCAGCCTCCAGAATAGCTGGGATTATAGGCGCATGCCACCATGCCTGACTAATTTTTTTTTTTTTTTTTTTTGTATTTTTAGTGGAGATGGGGTTTCAGCACGTTGGCCAGGCTGGCCTCAAAACTACTGACCTTGTGATTCATCTGCCTCGGCCTCCCAAAGTGCTGAGATTACAGGCGTGAGCCACTGTACCCGGCCCCTGTTCAAGCTTTTGAAAAGTGTTTATTCATGTTCTTTACCCCAGTTATGTTATTAAATTGGTTTCCCCTTATTTATTTTATTGGGGGGCTACACTGTGATGCTTTATCCACCCACCTATTGCCGGATTTGACACTGTGTCCCACTCTTCATATTGACAAGACTTTCTGCAGTGACTATACTCATACACCTATCTATTCTGCATGTGGAGTGTTAATCCAGGAACTCATTCATTCAACTCTTATAAAGTACCCTGTGCCAGGCTGTGGGCAGGTCAAGGGCTTTAACAGAGAGGGCAGGTACAGTCCTGCCTTCTCAGAGCTCACTCTGTTCAGTGAGGCTCTCAAGAGTGGGATGGTCGTCAAAGTGTATGCACACTAAATATAAGGAGGCCAGGGCTGGGCATGGTGGCTCAGCTCAAACCTGCAATTTCAGAGCATTGGGAGGCCAAGGCAGGAGGTTTCCTGAGGCTAGGAGTTCAAGACTGCAGTGAGCTCTGATCATGCCACTGTTGCCAGGGCAACAGAGCAAGACTCCATCTCAACCTCTCCCCCACCCACCAAACAAAACAAAAAAACCCACATGGGCCAATGTAATGTCATATATTACAGTATGTACTGCAGTCCCATCAGAAATATATGAAGATGCTCATCTTTAATATCCCCACCTTTTTTGGAATAATTATTGGAGTAGAAAGTACATGTGTTCCTGTGTCTACCTCTGCCCATACACCCTCTTCACTTACAATTAGTCATCCACCACTTATCCTTTCACTAAGCGGTACGATTATGTATGTGCCTGTGGTGCACCTGGTGCCAGGAGCCCTGACATGTCCTGAGCAGCTCCCCCTGCTGGTCCTTCCAAGAGTTCTGGTTCCACAGGTGACCCCTGCAGAACCTGTGACTACCACTGAAGGCCGACAGTGATCAGTGGGTATTCTAGGAGGGGCTGTCATCTCCATGTACGGGGTCAGGGAAGACGGAAGGGAGCAGGTGGCTGACGACTCTGGCTGTAAGGCAGGTGGACAGGCAGATGTGGGCTCCTGGGAAGGGAAGGAGAGAAGAGGGGAGGGGAAGGGAGGGGAGGGGAGGGGAGGGGAGGGAAGGGAATAGTATAGAGGTTGGAACCTGCCTTCATGGACCAAGAACAGCAGGGAGGCCACCTGGCTGCAGCGGGGAAGGCAAGTTGGGGAGTAGTGGGTCAAGGGAGAAGCAGACTGTGATTGACCTTGGGGGCTGGGTGGTGAGCAGAAGTGTGTTACGTGTGTCCATCTCTGTCACAGATAGGAGGGGTGGGGCTGTGGGTGACAACTGGGTCAGTGGGATTTCCTAGTATCTGCTGTTATCCAAAGCCTCTCCATGTAGAGGGTTAGTATAGATCTGAGGCTGTATCTGGGAGAAGGGGCTGGTGGTCCGAGGCAGCCTGTGGTGCTTACTGTCCCTAGGGATGGGAGGAGAGGGATGAGGATGCCTCTTTACAGTGAAGCCTTAGGTGTGTGGAGCCACAGGTGTGTTACCTGGTAACTTTCATCAGACATGTGCCTTGGGCGAGAGTTTCAGGGTTCTGGTGGTTGTTACTGTTATGATGTTTACCTGACAAGGACCCAGGTATCCAGGGATCCAGAGCACAAGGTGAGGGGAGGGTCAGATGAGGCTGAGCAGGTTCAAGTGATCAGAATGGCAGTGACTCCTGGAGAGACAGAGTCTCAACTCCTCCTTTCAGGAGCTGTGGCTGTGTCCAGGAGACATGACAAGGGTGACCCAGGATACTGAGTGAGTCACTGAGACATTGAGGGTGAGGACAAGGCAGAGAGGACCCTGGTGACTGCTCAGATGTAGGATGTGAGGAGGGCTCTGACTCATCCAAGTTAGAGGATCTCCCCACTCCTGAGCCCACAGGTGACCCTTACACTAGGCATCCTGAGAGTTCTGTGTGCCCAGCAGGGACACTGGATTGGCTGGACCTCAGTCCCTGTAAGGGCAGGGCTGGTCTATAGGACCAGAGTCTTCTCTGTGGGTGTCATGTGGGCAGGAATGAGCAAGATGGGAGTGATAAGGCTCGGCTTGGAGGAGCTGGTAGTGGAGCCTCGGGGCTTGGGCCACCTCAGCTTCCCAGGGGCTCAGGTGGGGCTGGAGAAGCAGGATGCTGTGTGAAGGGGGTGCTCCAGGCTGGGTGGTGTGTGTGGTTCCAGGTTCAGGCAAGAGGGCCACAAATTAATCATGAAAAGTTTCCACTTTTTATAGGCAGAGACAGTGGCCTGAGTGTCAGAGGGAGGAAGATGCATCATGAGGCAGGAGCAGGCTCTCAGCCTAGAGACCACACCCTGGGTGCAGCAATCAGCCCTGGAGGGAGTGGCCACAGATGTGCCTACAACCCTAATGTTCAGGCACATGCAACACATATTCCTCCCTCATTGCATCTTATGTGGATTAGAATGGGCGGTGATGTGGTTTCACTGTGTCCCCACCCAAATCTTATCTTGGATTGTAATTCCCATAATCCCCACATGTGGGAGGCACATGGTGGGAGGTACTACATTTATTATTATCATTTATTTAATACTATTTTTTTTTCTAAATAAATGTAGTTTACAAAACAGCCTTGTTTGAGCAGGGCATGATGGCTCACACCTGTGATCCCAGCTACTCGAGAGGCTGAGGTGGGAGGATGGCATGAGGCCAGGAGTTTGAGACAAAACATCCTTGTCTTATGCAAATGGTCCATGAAATTACAGATTTGATGTGTGCTTAAATGTTTTTCTAGCATGCATTAAAATAAACACATAAGTATTAAAATTATAAAACAGCTTATTTAACTTTCACCTAAAATCAGTTTTGAGAAATGCTGACACAGTGGCATAAGCATGGACTTTGTATCCAGATAGACCTGGGGTCAGCTGCTGGCTCTGTCACTTAACTGTATTGGCTTGGGCAAGTCACTTGGCTGCCTTGATTCTCTGATTTGTAAAAGGAGGATGGTAAAATCCACCTTGCAGAGTTGTTAGGAATAAATGAGTGGCTGTGGGAGCCCAGTGCCCAGGCAGATACTGAGTTCATGTTGGTTATTATCATGGTTGTTGCTGTTGAGTTATTTTCCAAAGGGAGTGTCTATGCTGGACTATTGGGCTGTGGCTTTCTGCTGATGTGTACGTGTGAATAAGTTACTTTCATTTGTTAGGACTTGTGGTGCATCTGTCATTATTTTCATGTCAGTTTTACTACCTGTTTGCTCTGTGATTTTGGTCAAGTTGCCTAACTTCTGTGCCTCATTTACCTAATCTGCAAAATGTGGGTAACAATCAACTACTGTGGGTGTGTATTTCCCAGATCTGACCACTAGAGGGCACAGGAGCATATCAGTTCCCACGGTCTGCAAACATCATTCTCCCATGAAAGGAACCAGGGCTCCCGGGAGAAATAGCTGATTCCAGGGCTGGGTCAGGAAAGCGTAGAGGAGCCTGGAGCTTCTTGTGGGGCCAGAAAGTAAGGAACTACATGGAAAATGATGGGGATGTGTTGAAAGTTCACAGATTTCCAAGGAGCTCTCAATGGTCAATTTTCGGACAGTATGAACAACATAATAAATAATGATAGCAGTGGATTCCAGTTCATAAATACCCACGAGCCCATGCTAATATAAATAAATAATTGAACAACTAAATAAATGAGGGAGCGGAAATAGCTTTTTCTTGTAGCAGAATTCCAGTTAATAAGTGTAGAAGGAGTGATGGAAATAGAAAATCACTATCTGGCTAACACCACAGTAATTGTTATTTATAGGCAAGGATCATCATGGAATAGGAAAGGACCTGGAATATCAGCACTTACTGAACTCGACATCTATTTCATAGACTTTAGGAAATGAGGCAGGAGTGAGAACAGGTGGCGTGATTTTGTTTCCCTGAGAGGAGGGAAGAGGCAAGCCATGAGTCAAAGCCCTTTGATTTTTGTTTGACCGTTCTTCTCTCTGTGTTTTCAGATTATCCCAGCCTGTTGCCTTGTCACAGAGTTGGTTGTGGACTTTGCTCCTGCAGGGTTTATAAAGCACCTACAGAGCCAGGGACTATGCCAGGCAGTGGAGCCTGTGTGAGCTGAAGGCTCAGGCTGGGCCTAAGCTTGGTCTGATGCAAACCACTGATGTAACTTCTTTCTGGAAAATTCTAAAAATAATCTCTGCCTTCAGGAGGCTCAAGTCTAATGAGGGAGATGACATCTAGTTCATAAAGCCTAGTGATATAAGTGCAGTCATCTCTCAAAGTGGCAGGAGTGCAGGGGACTGAGAGGGATTCTGGGTTGGGCAGAACTCGAGCTGGTCTCACAGGGTGGGGGAGGATTTGGGTTGGTGGAGGGCAGCAAGGAGGGCTGTGCAGAGCAGGGGCGTGTTGTAGGAGAGGCACCCCGGGAGCTCTTTGCATGGGGATCTTTGAGGACAGGGCTGTTTGTGTTCATTTTTGCATTTCCTGAACGTACACAGGGCCTGGCACTTTGGGAGTATTCTATAATGATTGCTGAATGGGATGATGGTTTTGTAACCTGTCAGCTGGGCCTGATGTGTTAGAAAATATGCGAAAGTGCAGCCCCTGAGCAGAAAGAAAATCTTACTGAAAAGCGATCCCATGTACGCATGGAGCCTGGTGAGGCTGCTTTACTTATGCTGCTGAGTTCTCATCAGTCAGCACCGAGGCCACCGCAGGGGCCGGGAGCTCCTCCTCAGACCTTCCTCCGGGTCCCACAGTCTTTACCCCTCCGTTCTCCCAGGTCCTGCTCCCTGTCAGTTCACTCCATCTCATTTTCCCTCCATGCACTTGGTGTGGGTGTCACATCCTGTGTCCCATTGGAGGGGGCTTTGGGTCCCTCAGGTCCATTGATTAAAACACCCCCAAGACAAATGGACTTTTTTCTTGTTAACATGACAATTTCTTACAATGCATCTTGAGAACATTACTTGTGTCAAGAGTCTCTCTGATGTACAGAGGCCCTCCCTCCCCCAGGAAGGAGGTAAGGGGAAGTTAGGAGAAAACCCCATCCTGCCTGGGTTACCTATTTTCTTATTCTACAGTGTACTTGTACTTGGTAGACGTTCAAAAATATGTGTTGACTTTGTCCATGATTCACATGGCTCTAATATAGTCATTTATCCACACATACATTCAGTGAGCCTTTGAGCACCTGGCGTGTGCCTGGTATTTGCTGATGGTGGATGCTGAGAAGATCAGGTGTGCTGCTGTCTCTGAGGAGCTCTCACTATGCACCTGGACCTACGGTGACTGAATCCACCTGCCCCACTTCACAGATGTGGAAATTAAAGTGCAGGGAAGTTATAGGATTAGTTCAATGTCACACAGTCACTAGCCTCAAAGTTATGGGAGTAAATTAAGTTTTCTGACTTGCTGGATTTTCTGTTAGTGTGCAGCCACCTGGCTGCTGCAGGTGCAGACAGCGGTGAGCTCCGATGGAGCGAGAACGTTCAGAGTGAAGTCGGAGCCCTGAGCACCCTGGATTAGCCAGGAGGACATGCCGGGTCCAGCTGTGACCGCACAAAGGACCATCGGCGACACTGACATTCTCTTTTTCACTTTGAGCTTGAAATGAGGAAAAATGATCCCAGAAAAAACCAAGAGTGGAAGGTATTTCCCAGGGGATTGGTGAGATGGGTCAGAAAAGCCTGTGTGATGTTCTGTCATGGGGTTTCTCACTGAATAATGGTTTGGCTTTGAGTAGGTTCCGACTGTAGCCTGGAGCTCTTCGAGGCAGGTACCAGGTGTGATTTACCTTTTTCTCACCAGTGACAGTACACAGCAGACTCTGATAAATATTTCTTACAAAATAAAACTGAGTGAAAAGTAGACACCTGCACAGGTGTGGGATAACTGAGCAGCGGCACGAGCAGGAAAAGTCAGCATCCCCAGGTCAGCTGGTGTGGCATTTAGCTGCTAGATAGGGATGAGGTGCCAGGATGGGGACGGAGGTCCTGTGGCTCTGCTGCTCTGGGGAACACCCCTAGGATTCGGAGTGTCTGCTGTGGTTGCTGCACTTCACTCGCCCATGGGAAAGTGATCATAGGGCGTGGGGCTTCGGGTGACCCCACATGGCAAATGGCCGAGGGAAGATGGGGTGGGTGGCGCATGGGGAGAGTTTACCCATATTTGCAGGTTGGTTGTATGAAAAGGTGTTAAACTTATTTCAGCCTGTGGAAAGGAGGATGAGGATTGGTGAGCATGTATCAGACACATTTTGACTCAAGATGAAAAAGAACTGTCACAGTGAAGGAAGTTTCATTGGAAAATTACAAGTTTACTGGCAGAATTCAAGCCAGGGCTGGGTGTCTGAAAATACCTGGTAGAATGATTTCTAAGGTTACAAAGGCAGAGCTGGGCTTGGAATGTGGTTTCCCACTGATATCACAGATTAAGTATTATAAAAACTGCCCTTTGCAATTGGACATTGCTCATTGATGCAGGCTGAGCTTTCTGTGACAGTTACTTTCAGTCATTGTGGGCAGTTGTGATTGTCATATCCAGTCTGTGATTTGGACTTTACCAAGTACCTCTGTTCTTGCCCTGCCTGCCCTATCCTCTCCTTTACCCCTAAGAGTTAGATACATTACTGATGATGGCCACAAGGTGGCAGTGCTACCTCTCTGGTGTTTTCTTTCTTTTTCTTTTCTTTTCTTTCTTTTTTTTTTTTTGAGAAGTCTCGCTCGTCGCTGAAACTAGAGTGCAGTGGCTGATCTTAACTCACTGCAACCTCCGCCTCCCGGGTTCAAGCGATTCTCCTGCCTCAGCTTCCCGAGTAGCTGAGACTACAGACGCGTGCCACCACGCCCGGTTAATTTTTTGTATTTTTAGTAGAGACGGGATTTCACCATGTTAGCCACATGGTCTTGATCTCCTGACCTTGTGATCCACCCTCCTCGGCCTCTCAAAGTGCTGGGATTACAGGCGTGAGCTACCACACCCGGCCACCTCTGGTGTTTTCTAAAACCTCTACCTGAATGCCAACAAACCTAAGAAGCTTTTAGGATTAAGAAAAGGTCACGAATGAGGTGAAAGGGGAACTTTATTATCCTTTTTCTCTTGGAGGTGATACAGTTGAGATGAGTGTGAAATAGTTGCATTTTAGAACTGGAAGACACCGGAGAGAACTGCTTAACAATCTTAATATATTCATGGATCACCCGAAGATCTTGATTATATACAGAGTCTGATTCTTCTAGTGGGGCCTGAGACTCAATTTCTAAGGAGCTTTTGGATGTTGTCATTGCTGCTGGTCAGTGGACCACACTTTGAGTAGCAAGGCTTGAGGGTCATTTGGAGATGAATTCTCACTCCACATGATTTAAGGCTGAAGACAGACCACAGGCAGAGAGAGAATATAACCTGCCCTCCGTAGGCATGGCCTTACTGCCTGACTTTCTGCATTTCAATGGGGGCTTCAGCTTCTCCGTCCAGTCCTCGCTCCTTGCTCCACACATCACGCGGCCCCTTCACTGTTGTTGGTGGCATCACTTTACCTTAGGAACCCAGAGCCCCATTTTCACCACCCACTGATCTTGGCCCAAGATTTCACTTTGATTGGTTCTGCCCTTACTCAAAACCTTCAGGGGCTCTTCTATAATCACAAGATCAAGTTCGAACATCTGTGCCTACTGTTCATGCCGCTACAACATGTGATTCCCCCTTTACCAAGCTTACCTAACTTCCCTGTTTGTAAACTGATTCTGCTCTGGCTCTCCTTGCTCCTTCCTGTTCCCTACACTTACTTCATTCAGGTCTCTCAATGGTAATGGTGGCGGCATGGGTGCTGGTGTCAGACTCACCGACTTTCTAATCCCACATCCGCCACCAACCTTGGGAAGTTACTTCCCCTTTCTGAGGATGAGCATCCTCCTCTGAAACAATTTCATGTGCCGGTTGAGAGAGTAACTAAAATAACATCTGCAAGCCCACTCTCATTCCTGGGACCCTCTTCAAAACTAGTATCTACAGTGGTGCCTGACACCTGGTTCCCTGGCTTAGGTTTCTCCATGTCCCTGCTTTCCTGAGGCTGCACCATTCAGGGCCTAACCTGAATCCTGTCTGTTTTGTGACTATTTCTGACCCAGTTGATCCCTTGCTTCGATAAATTGTTTCCCTCATGTATTGGCATTTAATCATGTGCCAGTCCTCTCAGTGAGACCCTACAGGGAGGCTGGAAGGGAACTGGTTATGTGAGAATTGAAGGTTAATTGAGTGAGTTCTTTTCTTACTACCCCCTGAGTGTTAGAGCTGCCTTCTCTTTTTTTTCAGCTATTTCCAGCAGCAATTCCTCCTGTACCAGCAGCACCAGACCCTGGCCTGTGAATACCTTAGGCCTGTGATTGCTCTTGTCAGGGTCCTTCCTGCTTCTGGGTTTTGGTGAAATTGGGGTTTTGTTTTGCATGTTATCAGATGGCCCCTCTGAGGAGGTGATTGACACTGTCTGTTTATGGAAACTCTTAAGATAATAACTCTAAGGAAGTTGAGCACAGTATTTTCTAACTTAAACAGCTTGGTGGCAGATGATGTGTATACTTTCCTATTTCATCAAATTTACAACAGATTCAGAAGAGATTACGGACAAAGGACCAAATGGGGAGGACGGGTTTGTTTACGGGAGGTCACGTACTTTCAGTCTGGGTTCTACAAACTGTTTATTCAACTCTATGTGGAAATGTGCATCTTTGCATATGTGGTTACATATTTGTGTCACATGATTTGTAATTCTGTCCCTGTCAGTGGCAATTAGGAGCTCATGTCAGGCTTAAGATAATAAAATACATGGGTGTGCACTATTACTGAAGCCAGGGTTTCTGATATCTGGACAGAAAATAGGCCAGCAGGAGGGCTGGTCACTTTACTTAGTGTCCTGTGCACTCTCTCTCCCTCCTCTGCCCTCTTTCTCTTTTGACACAGATTGTCACTCTGACATCCAGGCTGGAGGGTAGTGGAATATGTATATAGCTCACTTTAACCTCCACCTCTTGGACTCAAGCAGTCCTCCCAGGTCAGCCCCCTGATTAGCTGGGACCACAAGCACATCCCATCATGACAAGCTATTTTTTTGTTTTTTTTATTTGTCTGTTTTTGTTGAGATGGGGTTTTACCATATTGCCCAGGCTGATCTTGAACTCCTGAGCTCAAGTGATCTAGTCGTTTTTGGCCTCCTCAAATGCTGGGATTACAAGTGTGAGCCACTACACCTGGCCCTGCCTTCTCTTTTTATTAGACAGCAGTCTACTCACTCACCATGTTCCCAATTAGGGGATCTTTAACCTTCCCATTTTCCTACCAGGGGTCTATGCCAAGTCCATAGGTATTTATTTGTGTCTAGAATTGGATGTTCTTTGTAAAAAGAGAAGCCCAAGGAATGCCTTCCTAGCTGATTTTCAGGATTCTAATCTTCATTTTCTAAACTATAGGTTTCCATCCCTGGATACTGGTTAGAATCACTTGTAGGGCATTTAAAACCTACTAATGCCTGTGCCTTTCCCAAGTGTGTCTGATTCAATTGGTGCATGGTGTGGCCCAAGCATTGGTTGGTTAAGACTGCTTCTGGCTGGGCACAGTGGCTCATGCCTGTAATCCCAGCACTTTGGGAGGCCGAGGTGGGTAGATCATGAGGTAGGGAGTTCGAGACCAGCCTGAGAAACATGGTGAAACCCTGTCTCTACTAAAAATACAAAAATTATCTGGGTGTGGTGGCATGTGTCTGTAATCCCAGTTACTCAGAAGGCTGAGGCAGGAGAATTGTTTGAACCAGGGAGGTGGCGGTTGCAGTGAGCCGAGATTACACCACTGCATTGCAGCCTGGGCAACAAGAGTGAAAGTCCATCTAAAAAAAAAAAAGCTTCCAAGGAAAATGCTCACTTTATTGTGGAGGAATGTTAGCCCAGGGCTCAAAGTTAATGCCCCATTAATTAGAGTTATCAACATCTTATGGTATCCTAGTATAATGGGTGGAGAAGGCACAAAACCACATCTTTGGTTTTCTTGCCCAAAGTCCCTAAGCTGAGTATAATCATGAGAAGAAATTAGAAAAATTTAAACTGAGGCTAATTCTGCAAGCGAACTCACCAATACTTTTCAACATTTTAAGGTCATACATGCAAAAGAAATTCTATGGAACTGTCGCAGATTAAAGGAGACTGAGAGGACAGAACAATGAGATGCAGGACGTTAGGAGGAAGATGAAGAGGATTTGAATATGGTCTGCAGATTCATTCGTTGTACGATGTCAGCGATAACTTATTGATTTTAATGTTGGCACTGTGGTTATCTAAAACAATATTTGGGGAAGTTGAGTGAAAAGTGTATGTTGACTAGTTTTGGAACATTTTTGAAAGTCTGAAATAATTTCAAAATGAAAAGTTTGAAAAAAAAAAGGAGAAGAAATCTAGATATTTCTATTAAGTTGCCAGAGCTGAAGACCATTTCCCAAGTCACCTTGCCTAATGTTGTCAGTGTAATCTTCCTGGAAATGCTGTTTGTCATGTTTGTGACCTTCTCAAAGCTTTCCAGTGACTTCTCTTATCTGTAGGATGAAGTTCCCGTTCCTTAGAGCCATTCAGGGCTCTGCCATTCAGAGCCCTCATAGCCTGGCCCCAGTCTACTCCCTTGATCCACATTTTACTTTCTCATTTCCAAACATTTTCTAGTTCTTTTCCTTGTTCATATCATACCCTTGTCTG
Organism: Callithrix jacchus; assembly: GCF_049354715.1. Classification (NCBI taxonomy): domain Eukaryota; kingdom Metazoa; phylum Chordata; class Mammalia; order Primates; family Cebidae; genus Callithrix; species Callithrix jacchus. Next base: position 37,599,404 of record NC_133523.1, read on the forward strand.
TCTTCTCAGTCTCCTGAGTTGTTCTTTGTCCTAAGGCCCATTTCAGACCCTCTTCACTGAAGCCTGTATAGTTATTTCTGTTAGGATCAGTCATCTTTCGTTTCTTTGAATTCTTGTAGGTACAATGATGTGGAGTGAAACATGAGTTTTATTTAATTATTATCATGTTTTAGAAAAAAACAATGTATTCTGCTAATTAAAAGCTTTTCTTTCTTTTCTTTTTTTTTTTTTTAAGGCTGAATCTTACTCTGTCACCCAGGCTGGAGTGTAGTAGCGCGATCTCGGCTCATTGCCAGCTTCTGACTCCCTGGTTCAAGTGATTCTCCTGCCTCAGCCTTCTGAGTAACTGGGATTACAGGTACAAGCCACCATGCCCAGCTGATTTTTTGTAGTTTTAGTAGAGACGGGGTTTCACCATGTTGGACAAATGGTCTTGATCTCCTGAGCTCGTGATTTGCCTGCCTCAGCCTCCCAAAGTGCTGGGATTACAGGTGTGAGCCACTGCACCTGGGCTAAAAGTTTTTCTTTAAAAAAAAATCTTTATAATAGAATGATTTATAATCCTTTGGATATATACCCAGTAATGGGAGTGTTGGGTCAAATGGTATTTCTATTTCTAGATCCTTGAGGAATCACCACACTGTCTTCCACAATGATTGCACTAATTTACACTCTCACCAACAGTGTAAAAGCATTCCTATTTAGGTTGGGGAGGGATAACATTAGGAGAAATACCTAATGTAGGTGACGGAGGGACGGAGGCAGCAAACCATCATGGCATGTGTATACCTATATAACAATCCTTGCAAGATCTGCACATGCACCCCAGAACTTAAAGTATAATAATAAAAAAAAATACAAAAAAATCTTAACATTTTGATTGGAGAAGGATTAGAGATTAAATTGTTGATGTTTGAATTTTATTGTGGTTTAAAAAACTTTTATTTTAGGTTCAGGGTACATGTGTAGCTTTGTTATGTCAGTAAACCCGTGGTACAGGGGTTTGATATACAAATTATTTCATTACCCAGGTACTAAGCCTAGTACCAGTAGTTATTTTTTCCACTCCTCTTCTAACTCCCACTCTTTGCCCTCTTGTAGGCCCTAGTGTCTGTTTCCCCCCTTTTTTTGTCTGTATGTTCTCATCATTTAGCTCCCAGTTACAAGTGAGAACATGCAGTATTTGGTTTTCTGTTTCTGTGTGAGCTTGCTAAGGATAATGTCCTCTAGCTCCATCCGTGTTCCTGGAAAAGAGATGACCACATTATTTTTTATGACTGCATAGGATTCTGTAGTGTATATGTACCATGTTTTAAAAATGCAGTTTTCCATTGATGGGCATTTCGATTGATTCCATGTCTTCTCCATTATGAACAGTGCTGCAGTGAACACTCATGTGCATGTGTCTTTACGGTAGAATGATTTATATTCCTGTGGGTATATACCCCGTAATGAGATTGCTGGGTCAAATGGTAGTTCTGATTTTAGCTCTTAGAGAAATTGCCACAATGATTGAACTAACTGACACTTCCACCAGCAGTGTATAAGCATCCGCTTTTCTCCACAACCTTGCCAGCATGTTATTTTTTTGATGTTAGCCATTCTGACTGGTGTGAGATGGTGATAGTATCTCATTGTAGTTCTGATTTGCATTTCTCTAATGATCAGTGATAGCGAGCTTTATTTCCTATGTATGTCTTCTTTTGAAAAGTGTCTGTTGGCTGGGTGCAATGGCTCACACCTGTAATCCTAGCACTTTGGGAGGCTGAGGCAGGTGGAGGTCAGGAGTTCAAAACCAGCCTGGCCAACATGGTGTAACCCTATCTCTACTTAAAGTGCAAAAAAAAAAAAAATAAGAAAAAGCCAGGTGTGGTGGTGGTCACCTGTAATCCCAGCTACTCAGGAGGCTGAGGCAGGAGAATTGCTTGAACCTGGGAGGCAGAGGTTGCAGTGAGCTGAGATCATGCCAGTACACTCCAGCCTGTGACAGAGTGAGACTCCATATCAAAAAAAAAAAAAGAAAAAAAAGAAAAGTGTCTGCTTATGTCCTTTGCCCACTTTTTAATGGGGTTGTTTCTTTCTTATAAGTTTGTTTAAGTTCCCTATAGATGCTGGGTATTACATTTTTGTCAGATGCATAGTTTGAAAATACATTCTTCCATTCTGTAGGTTGTCTGTTTACTCTGTTGATGGTGTCTTTTGCTGGAAGCATGAGTTTTCGATTCATAAATACGTGTGTCTGAGTCCTGGTTCCACCTTTTATCAGGTGAGATAAGCGAAAAGTTAATTGATGTCTTGGAATAGAGGGATAATAGTGTCTGCTTAAAGGGTCATTGTGAGCATTGGATGAGGTGCAAACATAAAGGTCCCCAGCAGGTAGCAGATACTTCCTCTTCATTTTTGTAGCTCACTGGCTCCACTAATCATCGCTGGTTGTGAACATGCATCAAAAGACAAAATTCCAACTAATGTAAATATAGATCTAACTGGCTTTTATTTGTGAGTCAGGATTTGGGGCACCTCCCACTCTACCTATACAGTGATAGCTCCTCGTGGGCGATACAATAACAGAACAGTGGGTTTTGTCAAATTGGAGCCAGTAAACAGAGCCATAGGACTAAACTGATTGGTTAACATCAGGGTACTTCAGGTTACTTTTTTTGGGGTAAATGTTAAAGGAGAGGGGACTTCCTTATTATGTTGACTCAGAGAGACTGGACTCTTCCGTTTTCAGAAAAAAACTGGTCTGTTTTGAGATCTGCTTCCTTAAAATTCCAGCTGGAGTATGTAGCATTTAGCATGAGTGGCTCTAATTTGGAGTCTTTAGGCTCTCATTTATGTAAGAATATGACCAAAACCTAAAGCATTAGCAGGACTCTCAGTTCTCACCATTTTCGGCTTCCATCATTTATAGGTTATAATATCCTCCTGATCACACATTTCTTTGAGTTTATATAATTCCAGCCAAAGAGAGACCATTTGATATTAGATGGATGGCAGCACGCAAACATTTAAAACTTTTAGAGATTACAGCACACCAGGGAGACTACTAGGATGATTATCAGGAAGACAATATGAAGAGTTTGGAGTATCACCTTTGGCAAGATGCAAACCAACTAAAATAGAATAGATCAAAGAATGAACTAGTTGAGTGTAGCCATTTTAACCAAGTAGCGTATTTATTAATTTTTGCAACTGAGACTCTTTAATACCCAATATATTTATCCATGTGCAATGAAAAGCATCATCAACTTCAAAGACTCTTCTCTGTTCAGCCAATAGGGAGCAATTTTATTATGTAGCATCGCATGGCTGGGTTAAACTAAAACCCAGAGTGAGAACAAGTGAGTCTAGAAGTCTAACTCTAAAAGGGACCGTGATACATTTGGACAAACAGTTGTGTTAAAGATGCTGCTAATGTTAGCCACTGGGTGTACTAAAGGATCTCTTATGTAAAAATTTGGGGTTGACACAATAGATTAACACTTGGTTAATCTGTCATTCTATGGATATTCTCAAATATAACATCCCAATCAAAGCCTTGGTAATATAACCAATGTTTAAAAATATATCCCATTATAAAGACAGCAGGTTCTTACTGGCCTTGTGCAAATAACTGAATTACCATAAACATATGAATACTCATGAATAGTTGCCCAGTTCTGTGGCAGTCAGGTAGGGAGCAAAAGTAAATGTTATAATTTTTGTTCACAAAAGTATACTTTACCAAATTGCCATAAACTATAAATAAAAAACAGTTTATTTATAGTAAAAAGTAAAGAAATTTGGCTGGTCATGGTGGCTCATGCCTGTAATCCCAGCATTCTGGGAGGCCGAGGTGGGTGGATCACCTGAGGTCAGGAGTTTGAGACCAGCCTGGCCAACATGATGAAACCTTGTCTCTACTAAAATTACAGAAATTAGCCGGGCATTGTGGTAGGCGCCTGTAATCGCAGCTACTTGAGAGGCTGAGGCAGGATAATTGCTAGGACCCAAGAGGTGGAGGTTGCAGTGAGCTGAGGTCATGCCACTGCACTCCAGCCTGGGAGACAAAGCAAGACTCCATCTCAAAAAAAAAAAAAAAAAAAAAGATAAATTAATAAATCTGAAAAAGAAACCACTTAAAGAATTAGCAAATTTTCAAATACAAAAATTTAAAAACAGTATCCTCATTATTATTTAGTTCAATGAAATTGATTTTTTTTCTTCTGTTTTGACTGGCAATTTCATGAAGGCATCAGCCTGTTTGCAAGTTCTCAGACAGTCCAGTGGTATGATCTTAAAGTTAACAGAAACTTGTATTCAAGAGTACTTGTCAGAGTCTTTTCCAGAAACCTCCTTGAAGAAGAAGCAATTTTGGCTAGTAGCTGATTGCAAATGCTTTGAGGAAGAATAGAAACAATTGTCTGTGAATGACAAAGATTGAAAATGACTATGGTTAAAATTCTGATGAGAGCTTATTATGATAAAGGCACAGCTCACATAGAAATTAAGTTGCTTCTGTGGCATATGACATTATGACTGATAACATACTCTTTTTCTAGGAATCTCACATAATTTTTGGAACACCCGTATCAGTAACATACCCATAAGTATAACTTAGAAAAGGTTTAGCATCACTTATCAATTGACAATGCTTTCCATGGGATTTAACATATCAAATAAGTGGCTTTTCCACTTAGCTTCTGTTTCTCAGCTGGATTACTGAGTTCTTGATGGAGCCCATTAATGAATGGGGCCAACAAAGTATAGGCTTGTATATGTTGAAAAAGGTTTCTAGGAAATTTGAATACTCGCAGCTAAAGAAACATTGTTTTAGCCTCACATTCTTAGAACAGGAGTTCTCCATCCTAGTTACATTTGAGTAGCATCTGGGAAGGCGTAAAAATTACCAGCACCTGGGTCCCACTCCAGACATTAGGCCAGAATTTATGGATGAGGCTTAAGCGTCATTTAAAAAAATGTTTATCAGTGATTTCCAATGTGCAGCTATATTTCCCATCGGATGTGTTTGATTTCTTATGGCAGTCACTTTTTTCTATTTTAGTATTATGATTATTTTTCAAATATTATCTCCTTCCTTAGGCCATATGTTCTCTGGGATAGGGACCTTGCCTTCTTTATTTCTGTATCAACCACACATAGGTTGTGTCCTGTGTCTCAGGCTCACACATTAATGCTAGAGTCCTTGTTCTCCATGAGGTCAGTGGTTGCCAGTGATGAAGGGCGTGGGTAACTCCATGGTTCAGAGAATGGATGGGAGAGCACCCTGTTTTTTAGGCATAGCATTGAAACTAAGAATTCGATGTGCATGTGGGCAGAGGGGCAGGGTTGTGTAGAGAGTCAGATCTTATTAGGATGGAAGAATCATACTGGGAGTAGAGGTAAAGGAATTAAGAAGGATTAGTAAAGAGAAGAAATGTGAACTTATCAAATAGGCCAGAATAGACTCCTGAAGATTCTTGAGTAGGTGAGTGAACTAGATTTTAGGAAGGTAATGAGGCAGCCATATGCAAGGAAAATTTCAAAGACTGCGGATGAAGTCAAGCAGGACTTCAAGCAGTTGTTGAGGTTTATGGGAATGGAGAGAATGACACAAGTGATAGATCTTAAGAAAGGATCAAAAGACTTTCACAGTGTATTGAATCTGGGAAACAAATGAGTAGAGGCTGGGAATAATCACATCTAAGAGACAGTGGGGCACATGGAGCATGTAGACCAGGGAAGAAGAGACCTGCAGGAGTTAGTGATGAGAAGCAGGAGTTTTTTGGGAGGAAGAGGAGGTTCAATCCCGGGATACAGTTCTCTCTCCCAAGCATGGCAGTCAGCCTTGCAGGAAACAGGACAAGAGGAAAGGCCATCATACCCGCCAGTCTTCCTGAAATGCAGAAATCACACCAGGGCTGCTATATCAGAGCCACCCTGGCCAGCACTCCAATCATGATGCTGACAGTAGCCCCAGCTGAGAGGACAGGAGAACTATCTGGTACCGAAGCGTCTGTCATGGAAAGAAAAGAGAAGGAATGAAGGTGATGTTATTTTACAGTGTGGTGCCGCCGGAACCAGCTCTTAGCATGAAGTAGTCTTTACTTGTTTTTTCAAGGAATATATTATTTTTGTGGGAAGGTTGCTAGGAAGTGATTAGCCAACTATATTCTTGCAGTTTTTTTCCTCTCTCACCATGTTTCTAGGTTGATGATCAGTTTTCTGTCAATTTCATCCTGACCTGTCTTTACTCAGATATGTTTGAAGGCTTTGGGGTGTGAGAAAGGCTGTGATATTTTCTGTCATTAGAACTTTCCACTTTTCATGGTTGCATCTTTTTCTCAGTGTCTTAGTTGTGGCAGGTCTCTCTGGCAGGGAGTGGATGGACAGAAGGTCCGTGTCAATGCATTCCAAATTGACCACCACGTTTGCACAGAGACCTCTCTTCTCAGGGGCTTCCAGCAGGGGTATGAAAGCAAGCCTAGTATTATGAGACTCTGTTTAACTCTAATGGGTTACTAGTTGGAGGACACTCCATCAGCCTTGCTGAAACTCAGTTAGAACTGTACCACTATTTGGCTGGGCACGGTGGCTCACGCCTGTAATCCCAGCACTTTGGGAGGCTGAGGTAGGCGGATCACGAGTTGAGGAGATTGAGACCACCCTGGCTAACACAGTGGAACCCTGTCTGTACTAAAAATACAAAAAATTAGCTGGGCATGGTCGCAGGCACCTGTAATCCCAGCTATTCAGGAGGCGGAGACAGGAGAATCACTTAAACCTGGGAGGCGAAGGTTACATTAAGCCGAGATCACACCACTGTACTCCACCCTGGGCAACAGAGTGAGACTATCTCCAAAAAAAAAAACAAAAGGAACTGCACTGCTCTCTAAATCTTCTTTTCTTTTTCTCCTTCACAGGGATCAGATCTGCATCGTGGTCTGAGGGATCTCCCAGGCTTCTCCCACACCTGCCCCACTTTCCCTCACAGATGTTTTTCCTAATAAATTATCTTGCATGTCTCATCCCATCTTGGCTGCATCTCAGTGGGTAAAAATTAACATACTAGGTTTGATTTTTTGCATTTAGCTTTTTAGTCTCTCTCTTTCACATGTAGCCAATTATCATGTCCTAGTGTTTTCTGTGTTGCATTTTTTTTTTACATAAAATACTTTTTACACACACACACACACACACACACACACACACACACCCTTTTGCATCTGTTTCTTTCTTTCTATTGGAACCATTTACTTTTGGCCCTCACCAGTCAACTCAGGCTGATGATTAACGCTATGTTAGCTACTGTTGAGGGGCACCTCCTATGGGCCAGGCCCTGTGCTGAATACTTCACCTGTGTCTCGTTTGATTTATACAAGAACCTTGTCAGGTAGACATTATTTTCATTTTACAGATGAGAAGACAAAGGCTTAGAGTGGTGAAAAAAACTGTAGTAATATAGCAGCTAACATTTGTGAAACATTTCCTCTGTATGTGGCATTTTGCTGAAGGTTTCATTGATGATTACATTAAACCTTTAAAACAATGCTATGAAGCAAACATTGTTACTGCAATTTTCAGTTGAGGAATCAGAGGCTCAGAGAAGTTAAGAATCTTGTGCAATAAATTTATAACTGCAAACTCTTACATTAAATAAGAAGAAAGATCTTAATTCAACAACCTAATTTATGACTTCACAATATAGGAGAAAAATAAACTAAACCCAAACACAGTGAATGAAGGAAGTAATAAGGATTAGAGTGGGTATAAATAAAATGGAGAATGGAAAAGCAATAGAGAAATCAATGAAACCAAAAGTTGGTTCTTCAAAATAAGATCAACAAAATTGACAATCGTTAACTAGATTGACTAACAAAAAAAGAGAGAAGATTGAAATTACTAAAATCAGAAATGAAAATGGAGTCACGCATGGTTGCTTACACCTGTAATCCCAGCACTTTGGGAAGCCAAATCCAGAGGATTGCTTGAGGCCTAGAGTTTGAAACCAGCCAACATAGGGAGATTCTGTCTTTACAAAATTAAAAAAGGAAATCAGCCAGGCATGGTGGTGTGCACCTGTAGTTTCAGCTACCTGGGAAGCTGAGATGGGAGGATCGCTTGAGCCTAGGAGTTTGAGGCTGCAGTGAGTTGTGATTGCACCATTGCACTCCACCCTGGCATGGCCTAAAGAGTAGAACCCTGTTTTTCTCTCTAAAAAAAAAAAAAAGAAAAAGAAAAAAGAAAATGGAGACATTATATCAATTCTAGAGAAATAATGTTTACAAAAGTACTATGAATAATTGTATGCCAATAAATTGGATAAGATGAAAATGGACAAATCCCTAGAAAGACACAAAAAAATCTGAATAGATTTATAATTAGTAGAAAGATTGAATAAAAATTGCATTTGATAAAATTCAACATTCTTTCTTAATAAAAGCATTATAAGTATGAATGGAAGGAAACCATCTCAATATAACAAAGGCAATATTTGAGAAGCCTAAGGCTGACATCATACTCAATAGAGAAAGACTGAAAGCTTTCCCTGTATGATCAGAAACAAGAAAAGGATGCCTGCTTTTGCCACATCTGTTTAAATAGTATTAGAAAACCTAGACAGAGAAATTAGGCAAGAAAAAAAGACTTTCAAATTGGAAAGAAGTAAAATTATCTGTCTGTTCACAGATAACTTGAACTTGTATGTAGAAAACTTTAAAGATGAAAAAAACCTGTTAGAATTTATTAATAAATTCAGTAATGTTGCAGGATACAAAATCAACACGCAAGCATCAGTTGCATTTCTGTATACTGAGAATGAACAATCTGAAAAGAAATTAAGAAAAAAATTTTAATTCACATTAACATCAAAAAGAATAAAATATTAACCAAGGTGAAAAGATTATGTTCTGAAAACTAGAAAACACTGCTGAAGGAAATTAAAGATGACCTCAAGAAATGGGGAGATGTTTTGTTTTTATGGATTGGAAGACTCAGTATTGTTATGAGGACAGTACTACCCAGAGTGAGCTACAGATTCAACACAATTTCTGTCAGAATGCCAATGACATTTTTTGCAGAAATAGAAAAATCTATCCTAAAGTTCATATGGAATTTCAGGACTCAAAATAGCCAAACAAGTGTGAAAAAAAAATCTTGAAAAAATGCTGAATCCTGATTTCAGCATTTACTACAAAGCCACAATAATCAATACAGTGTGGTACTTGCATAAAGGAAGACATAGAAACCAGTGGAATAGAAAAGAAAGCCCAGAAAGGAATGCTTGCATATATAGCCAAATGCTTTTTGATAAGGATGCCAAGACCATTCAACGGGGAAAGTGCAGTCTTTTCAACAGATGACCTTGGGAAAGCTGGATATCCATGCAGAAGGATGAGTCGAACCTTTACCTGACACCATATACAAAAAACTAACCCACAGTAGATCGAAGACCAAATGTAAGAGTAAAAAACTATAAAACTCTTAGGAGAAAACACAAGGGAAAAAACTCCATGACATTGGATTTCACAGTGGTTTCTTGGTTATAACAGCAAAAACATAGGCAACAAAAAGAATGGATAGGTTGGACTTCATGAAAATTAGTAACTTCTATATATCAAAGAACATTATCGAGGAAGTGAAAGGGCAACCCATGAAGTGGGAAAAATATTTGCAAATCACATATGATAAAGGATTAATTTTCAGAATATGTGAAGAACTACTACAAATCAAGAACAGCAAAAATCCAAAAACCCAATTAAAAAAGGACAAAAGACCAAAATAGAGATTTCTCCAAGGAAGATACACAAATGGCCAATAAGTACATGCAAAGATGCTCAACATCACGAATACTTAGAGATATGCAAAAAGCAACCCCAATGGTAGAATACCTCAAAGACATCAGGATGGCTTTGATTTTAAAAAAAACCACACACACACAAACAATAAGTGTTTTTAAGGAGGTGGAAAAATTGGAGCTCTAGTGCATTGCTGATGGGATTGTGAAATGTTATAGCCACTGTGGAAAATGGTGTGGCAGTTTCTCAAAAAATTAAAGAATTAATATTTGAGCCAGCAATTCCACTTCTGGACATATATGCAAGAGAATTGGAAGGAATTTAAACAGATATTTGTGCATGGATGTTCACAGCAGCATTAGCCACACAATAGCCAAAAGGTGGAAACAACTGAAGTCCACTGAAAGATAAGTGGATAGGAAAATGAGGTATATCCATACAATGGAATGTTACTCAACCTTAAGGAATACAATTCTGATACATGGTGCGATATGGATGAGCCTTGAAGACATTATGCTAAGTGAAATAAGCCAGACACGAAAGCACAACTATTACATAATTCCATTTATATAAGGTTGTTAGAATAGTCATGGAGACAGGAAGTAAGTAGAATGGAGGTTACCAGGGGTTAGTGGGAGAAGAAGTAAGAGTTACTGTTTATTGGGTGCAGAGGTTTAATAGGGTGAGATGAGGAAATGGATAGTGGTGATGGTTACCCAACGGCAAATTTCACGGATAGAAATAGTTAATGGTAAGTCTTATGTAAAAAAGAAAAAAGATAGTGGCTGGTAGTCTTACCCTTTCTATAAATGTGCACGGGCACTGCCCCTTCCCTCCCATGCAGAGCCCCCGTGGGTGAATCTCCCTATGTCTCCAAGTGTGCATCACTCACTGTCCTCTGTGCTGTGCCCATGGCCTCATGCAGCCGGCGACTTCAGAGCCAGGACACAGCTCAGGAGTCTTCCCGGAGGCTCCCTGTCTTCCCATTTCCCTGCAGCCTGACCAGGGGGAGGCTTGGCTTCAACTGGCATCTTGATTTAGCGAGATTTGGGACAGGCTACCTGGACACCTTCTCCATACAGCTAGGTCCCACCCCAGGTTGAGTCAGGGCAGGGCCTGTCACTGGGGGTGCTGGGAGTAGAGAAGGGAGCAGTCTGAGCTGCTCCTCCCCCATCCAAGGGACTTCCTTCTCTCGTTTGGGGAATGTTGTGGGCTTGTTTCAAAGCCTTGGATTACAGCTAATGGAATAGGTAAAAGAAAACAAAGGGGTAATAGCAACAAAGGGGTGCCACATGTTGGTGACAAAGAAAAGCAACTTGACCTGAGGGCCCCATTCTTCCTGCTTTGTGAAGCCCCTTCCACTACATAGGGGCCTGGGGCTGACCAAGTCCCCTTTCCACATTTCTCAGGTCAGCCTCAAGGTCAGCCATGAGAAATCAGAAAAATAGGCAGAAGAGATTCTGTAGAGATGATTTGGGAGGGTTTAGGAGAAAAATTTGGGATTTGTTTGTGCTGTTGGACAGAGGCTAAGAATAAAACTTTTTTTCTGGCTCTTCTCTGAAAGCCAGATAGACTCTATCAGTAAACACTGCCAGTGCTCTAGGGATCCACATACCAGACACTGTGATCATCTTGACTGTGGTCCTGTTGTGGCCAGTGGCTGGGTTCACGGCGTGGCAGGCATAGGATCCGCTGTTCTTCACAGTAATGTTGGGGATAAAGAGCTTTTGTTTGTGTTGCTGGAATGTGCCGTTTACAGACCAAGAATACCGTGAGGCTGGATTAGAGGTTGCATGGCAGGAGAGGCTGAGATTTCCTCCTGGGTAGTAATAGGTGTCTGAAGGGGAAATGATGGGGGCTTCTGGGCCATCTGGAGCAAAGAGAATAAAGTCACAGATGATGTCATCAGAGGGAAGGGGAAGCTCCTGGTCTGTGGAAGGGCCATAGCGTCCCTCTGAGACAAGTCACAACTCTGAAGTCTCAATCAAACTCCTGCTGTGTCTACTGAGACGGAGTCTGAGATAATTACCTGTTTCTCCCATCAGAAGATGTGGACCCCAAGTCTCCTGTGACAGGAGCACCCTCTCCCCTCTTATTCTTTGTCAAGGCTGGGGCTACCCATGTTTGCCTGGGGCAGGAAGTCATGACCACCTTGGTGTCTAGAGGTGAGGGTCTGCATCTCTGGACCTGATAGGGACTGAGAGGCCTGGCATCTGGCTGTGTGGATCTGGGATGGAAGCCAGGGCCACAGAGGAACAGAAGATACTCACAGAGGACATTCAGGGTGACTGGGTCACTGAAGTTCGCACTCACTGGGTTCTGTATTTCACACTCATAGGGTCCTGTGTCATTCCTTGTGACGCTGAGTAGAGTGAGGGTCCTGTTGTCACTGGACAGCTGCAGCCTGGGACTGACCAGGAGCCTCTGACCATTTACCCACCACAGGTAGGTTGTGTCCTGAGTCTCAGGTTCACAGGTTAAGGCCACAGCATCCTTGTTCTCCACAGGGCTGGAGTTGTTGCTGGTGATGTAGGGCTTGGACAGCTCCACTGTGCAGGTAACAGAGAGAAGATTGCCCTGTGTGGCACCTGTGATTCCTTCACAGGCATCTTTCAATCAGAGTTGGCATCTCCTACCTCTCGGCCCACCTGAGTCCTTAAAAGCCCACAGCAGGTGTGTGTGTCACAAGATAGATGCATGACAATCAGGGCTTAGAACCATTAGGCTGCCTTCTCTGTGTGGGAGAAGCACAGACTTTCTCAAGTGTGAAAGCAGTGCTGGGTTGTGGATGGACCCAGGACCAGGAGTTACAGTCCTGGTGCCTCTTCTGGTCCCTCCCTGACTGGCTGCCTGCCTGGCCCACCTTGGGGTCCTCACCTAGAACCTATAGGTGCTTAGTCCCTTCCAGCTTCACAGTCCTACTTTGCCCCTCGAGGGTATTTTTGAGGGTTTTCTTTCCAAGAACATTCTAGAGCTGGGAGATGATGAGATTTGCCATTATCCTTAATTCCCAAGGATACTGGGCGGTCTGACCTGGGACTGGGTGTTTCAACAGAAATAACACAGGAGAGGGAGCCCAGGGGCAAGCCTGGAGGTCGGCTCAGTCATTAGGCAGTGGAGCCACAAGATGAGGCAGGTTTCCTAGGTGTTTCATGATGACTTGCTAGAGCCAGTGACCTCTAAAGATAGAGCAGTCCAAGGAATGATCTAGAAAGAGTGAAGGGGACAGGCATAAGAGCAGGTGGCTTTGGAGCAGAACCGTGTTTCCTTTCCTTGGTTTTTAATGTCCCTTCTTTTCCTGCAGAGGGCAGGTGAGGAGCTCCGGATCCTTCCATAACGAGGTGGCTCGCGCCTATAATCCCAGCACTTTGGGAGGCCGAGGCAGGAGGATCACGAGGTCAAGAGATTGAGACCATCCTGGTCAACAAGGTGAAAACCCGTCTCTACTAAAAATACAAAAATTAGCTGGGCATGGTGGTGCGCGCCTGTAATCCCAGCTACTCGGGAGGCTGAGGCAGGAATTGCTTGAACCCAGAATGCGGAGGTTGCGGTGAGCTGAGATCGTGCCATTGCACTCCAGCCTGGGTAACAACAGCGAAACTCCGTCTCAAAAAAAAAAAAAAAATACAAGTGGACATTTGTAAATGCAAAGTGACTGACGGAAAGAGGGAACATGAACTGCTGGAAATCTGGTCCTCACGGGCCATGTGTGTTTGAGAGTTATGAGACAGAAATTTGGGAAGAAGTTTTGCAAATATCATCTCCCATTGGACATTATGCAAAGTGAAGTAAGTCACTCATAGGACAAATACTGTATGATTTCACTTAAATGAGGTTCCTAGAGTAGTCAAACTCATAGAATCAGGTATTAGAATGGTAGTTGCTATGGGGTGGGTGTGGGAGAATGAGGAGTTGTTCAATGGGTGTGAAGTTTGATTTACACAGGATGAGGAGGTTCTAGAGATCTGCTACAGCTTCATGCCTATAGTTCTTACAGACTATTTCTTATGCATAAGGCTTAGCACCAAAAGTGTTTTGAAATTCTAACTTTTTAAAATTTTTGAATATTTGCAGTATTCTTACCGGTTTAGCATCTCACATCTGAAAATTCAAAATTGAAAATGCTCCAGTGAACATTTCTTTTGAGCATCACATTAGTGGCAAAAAAGTGTGGAATTTTGGAACATTTCAGATTTTGGATTTTTTTTTGAGATGGAGTCTCGCTCTGTCACCCAGGTGGGAGTGCAGTGGCAAGATCTTGGCTCACTGCGACCTCTACCTCCCTAGTTCAAACAATTTTCCTGCCTCAGTGTCCTGAGTAGGTGGGAGTAGTGGCGCACACTACCATGCCTGACTAATTTTTTTGTATTTTTAGTAGAGATGGGGTTTCACCGTGTTGCCGAGGCTGGTTTCAAATTCCTGAGCTCAGGCAATCCATCTGCCTCGGCCTCCCAAAGTGCTAGGTGTGAGCTTCCACGCCCTGCCCAGATTTTGGATTTTTGATGGTCGATGTGTAACTAATTCGCTTTTTAAAATGTGTCAGGAGTTTAGCTATTATGTTATGTTCTGACTATAGTAAAAAACAAAATTGGAGGAAACATTAATTTTTTTCCATGAGTAGAAATTGCTATTAATTGTCCACAGATCTAAAATTAATCAGTGGAAGGAGCATTTCTCTTGATAATAAAATAAAGTTTAGGTGTCCTGTGAATTCCAGCGGGATCACATTATGCTCAAAGGAAGATCCTGAAGTTCGTTTGAAATTAGCAACTCCCAGGTAGAGGGAGGCACGTGAGTCCTGTTAGGAGGACAGGATGGTCAGAGAGGAAGTCTTAGGTGTGTCAGTTACATAAAGGGAGGAACGATTTCAAATTAGGAGAAGCGATGTGTATTACACTGGTAAATTTAGAAAGCTTCCTGCCCCTAATTCCTATGGAGTTGGGCAAAACTGGGAGGAACCCAGAACAGGCATATGCAATGCTTTCTTCATTTTTCTCTTGACCTCAGGAGACACAAGTAGAGTTTAATTAGGTTTTTGTGAATTGGACAGTCTAAGTGAGATGCCGGTGGCTTGTGCATCTCCCCACCTGAAGGACCCCACCTTATCACAATGGCGCCGCCATGAGCACACAGATGTGTGTGCAACAGGCAGTAAACCCATCAGGCAGCACCCACCTGGCCGTCCAGGATCTAGTTGCTATATAGGTTATGGATCATTCATTCTTTCATTCATTCCCTCTCCCCTTAATGAGAGAACTAGTGAGTGTGTGTCAGCTGTTGGGCCTGTCCTGATACAGGGTGTGAGTGGGGAGAGAAAGCAAAGTCCTCTCTTTTGTCCTCCCGTGGGAGTGACACCAACACAGCAGGAAACAGGATTTCAGGTTCAGTGAGGGGGTTAAGATCATAGAGGGAGCCAGGACATTCCTTGCGCTGGCTCTGACAGTTGGGGTAAGTGATTTAGTTCTGGAGTGCAAACTAATCAGTTGTTTATTTGCTTTCACTCTTCTGAGGGTTGGATGCCCAGGAAGAAAGGATTTGAGCCAATGGATGACCGTGGGGTCCATGGAACCCAATAAGCCCCCACTTCTTGTGGAAGAGAGGATGGGGCTGTGGCTGGAGAGGGATCTGATGGGACTCTGATCTGGCCCTCGTGTTTGTGTGACCCTGGTTCAGTGACTGTCTTTCTGTGCCTCTGTTTCTTCTCAGTAATAAGCTTCTGTTGGCCAAGCGCTGTGGCTCACTCCTGTAATCCCAGCACTTTGGGAGGCCTAGGCAGGTGAATCATGATGTCAAGAGATCAAGGCCATCCTGGCCAATATAGTGAAACCCTGTCTCTCTAAAAATAGCTGGGCGTGGTGGCATACACCTGTAGTCCCAGCTACTCGGGAGGCTGAGGCAGGAGAATCGCTTGAACCTGGGAGGTGGAGGTTGCAGTGGGCTGAGATTGTGCCACTGGCACAGCAGCCTGGTGACAGAGGGAGACTCCATCTTAAAAAAAAAACTTCTCTTAAAATTAGCATTAAATTATTCATAGTCACCTGACCTGAAGTCACAGAGGAGGCGCTCACACAAGCAGATGGGCTATTATTTGCCTCCATGAGAGGGTCCCCTTGGCATGATCCCTGCTGGACAAGTTGCTGTTGGGAACATCTTTCTTCTATTTCTGCCCCCTGGGGACACTGAACTTTCTATGGAGTCTCCTAAACCTCCCAGGGCAGTTGGCCGATGGCCTAAGAAGCTTGCCCATCTGTCCTTTTCACTGAGTCTCAGGTGAAGGACAAGACTCTGTCCTTGCCCAGACGAGGCTCTGGGGTCTGAGCCCTGGCTGGTGAGCAGCTCCAGGAACCACAGCCCTTGGACAGCTGGTAATTCTTTGTTCCCAGTTGGCCCTGCCCAGAAGGCCGCTACCCAGCTCTGCCACAGGTTCCCCAGGGTCACCTGGAGTCAGGATCCTGGGATAGGGGGTCTGGAGCAGGGGCTTCCAGGGCCGAGCTTCTCTGTGAGGATCCCAGGGGGTCCCTGAGGTCAGGCCCTGTCCCAGTTCTTTAGGGGCTTTCTCAGGGTCAGGTCTAAGGGGAGGGCATGGGTGCTTGGCTGAGACTGATCTCCTGATGAGTCCCCGTTATCAGACTGTCTTCCCTCTGCCTCGAGTATCTGCAGGGTCTGGATGCAGGAAAGGAATTCTGATCTGTGGAAGTTTGTCTCCCCTGTGTGTGCCCTGTACTAAATGCCCAAACCCTAAATGCGACATAATGCAGAGGAGGACACAGGCTCAGCCTAGGCCTGACAATCCTGTGTGTGTGAAGTGGAACTGACCCCCAACACCCAGAGGATAAGAGGAATCACTCACGGTGTACGCTGAACTGGCCCGTTACTTCTTCATTCACAAGATCTAGCTTTACGACTTGTAGAGTGTAGAATCCTGTGTCATTTCTGGTGACGTTCTGCATCAGTAGGGATGCATTGGGGTATAGTGCCTCTCGACCGCTGTATGCGGGCCCTGGGGTAGTTATTTGAGGTCTCACTACATATCCTATAATTCGCCGTTTGGCATCCACCGTTTCCCCTTTGTACCAGTTGTAGCCAAGAAGTTCCTGGGGCAGATTGTGGACAAGCAGAAGAACCTCCTTCCCTTCTGCAGCATTGGGTGGCACAGCTTCAATACTGAACTGGGCAGTGGTGGGCGGGTTCCAGAAGGTGAAAAGTGAGGCTAGGAGGGGGAGAAAGCATCAGTCAATATTGCAGCCTATGTATTGAGGTGGAAAGACTGTGAGCTTTGGAGTGTATGTGTTTGTGTGTGTGTGTGTCCTACTGAGTCAAAGTCCGCAGCAGCACAGTCCCCTTTTCTTCAACACCTCTGAACCTGGCATTTCCCTGTGTGGAATCCTCTTCCTCAGGGGTCTGCGTGGCTACCTCCACAATGCCCTCAGAGCCTGCTAACATCAGGGCATCCTTAGGAGACCCCTTCCTTGACACCTCCTCCAGAGACCTTGGGTCTTCCCTTTCTGACCTTTCCCTGCTGTGTTCCCTCCCTCCAGGGCTCTTGTCAACACCTGACCTCACATTCTAGATCACTTTGTGTGTCTGTCTTCCTCCCCAGGAGAGTGTAAGCTCCGTGAGGGCAGGGCTTGTGTGATCTTGGCTGCACCCCAGTGCCTGGGACAGGCTGCAGACTCCTGTGGATGAGCTCATGAGTCTTCCCAGGGCCCTCTGCTTCCTGAGGTTTATTTGCCAATGTCTGACATTGTTGGCTGAGGACAATGTTTCATGCCCTGGTTATGTTTTTATGTGAAGTGTCATCTCATATAGTTATTATTATCATTTTTCAAAATGTAGTGGCCAGTGATGATTAACCAGGAATATGAAACACTTGAGATGTTCCTGCCTCTTGCCAATTCCAGTTCAATGTGATTTTCCTGCTATGACCTCCATCTGCCTCTGGTGTCCTCTCTTCTATTAAGGCTCCAGTAGAAGGCCTCAGCCCCACTCAGAGGCCTGTCCTCCCCAGGAGACCCCAGCCAGTCACTGTGCTTCCTCTTTCTGTCCTCTCCCAGGAAGTTCACTCCTCACCTGTGAGCAGGAGGCCCTGCGAGGGGACGTGCCATCTGCAGGGAGGGGCTGAGGGAGGCACCATGGTCTCTGCTGCCTGCGTGTCCTCCTCTGTGGAGACGAGCCTGGGATCCAGACACTTTCAGATCACAGCTGCCAGCTCTGCTGTCCTTCCTCCTTCTGCACTGAGCCTCTTCCCAGGGCAGGAGCACTTCTCAGGCTTGTGGGTGGGGTCTGTGCTGAGGACACACCTCTCTGTCCCCTCCCCTCTCAGTCCTGCCTCCTTGTCACTCCTTTTTATTTTCTGTCTGTGTTTCAGGCCCCTGGGAGGTTCTTCCTTCTTCAGCAATGATTCTCTCACCCAGGCTCTATACACACTACACACCCACACACACAAAAATACACACCCAGACACACAGTCACACACACACCCTGTAGGTTGGGTGAGCACAGCCTTGGGCCCTCAGCATCCTGCAGCCCATGTCCCCAGGTTGGGGCACACAGTTGCTCCCCCTGCCCTCTCCCATTCCCATCTGGCTATTCCCTTCAGATCAGGAGGTTGGGGCTCCACCACTGTCAAAGGGATACCGCCACTGAACTTTGGGGAGCTGAATGCTCACTGGGGAGAGGGATCCTCCCTCTCTCTCATTGTGTCAAGTTTGGTTGCAGCTTCCAAGGATGGACATTCAATGCGCTGAGTATCCCAGAGGGGACTGTCCTTTCTGCTGTGTGCAGGGCAAATAATCTCTTATGTTCCTGAGAGAGAGGGCTGTTCTTGTTGGTCAGTGGGGGCTGTGGGCCTTGTGGTCACCAGGGACAGGTCTCAGCCATTTTCTTGCTCCCCGGGTTCTGGCAGCTGAACGGGGGCTCAGGCCTTCCATATTCTCTCTGACCATCTTGGGTGTCCTCTGTTTTTGCCTGACTGACTGTCCTGTGGTCACCCCACCTTCCCCATGGCAGGTACAGCAGGGAGTGAGGAGTTGACTAGGGGCCCCACAGGACACAACTCCCTCAGATCCAGGAGAGGGGGCCGGGGACAGAGCAGGGGCTCAGAGCTGGAGAGAGAGTCATTCCAGCTTACCCTGCAGCCAGGATGGGCTCAGTCCTCCCCATGCTGACATCCTCTGGGGTCTGTCCTAAGGGTTTGGACCTAGTCAAGCCCCTCTGTGTAGAGGAAGGATGGGCAGTGGCCAGAGAGCCTGTCTGGGGTGGGGGACGTTGCTCACGCCTGAGAGGGCAGGTAGGAGTGGGACATTTTCTGGGAACAAATGGAGCTCATCTCTTGCCCCTCATGTTGGGCACATGAAAGAACTCTGTCCTCCCTTCTGACTTCATGAAGGACAGTAGGGGGCAGGTGGCCACATCCCAGATGGTGCCTGGGTATGACTGTCACATACTCTCTGAGCCTTCTGGGGTGCAGAGGGAAGGTCACAGGGTGCCCGGCTGATTCCCCAGAGGCACTGTGGGCCCTCAGGTGTCTGTGGTTCTGTGTCAGCGCTGGGCCCAGCCTGTCATGCCCTGGAGAACAGGACAGAGGGAGCAGGGGTGGGCATTTAGGGAGCAGTCACAGAAAGAGTTGATGAGGATAGAAGGAGGTCATGACAGGAAAGTGCTCAGTGTGGCCTCGCGTGCACCGGCGCTGTCCTGGGAGATGCCTTTTTAGCTGAGCCCAGGGAAGGAGTGGGTGTTTGGGGCAGGAGCTGCCTGCAGAGGGAGTGGCCTCATGTTGGCGGCCACCTGGCTGCAGGGAGGAGCTGACAGAGTACGTGTGGGGAGCTTGGAGGGTGAGGGTGGACCCTGTGGGGTTGTGGGTTCCGCTGAGGGAGGTCAGCAGCCCCTGGGCAGGCTACAAGCCGGTGGGGACTCTGCCGCCCTCTGGTGGAGTGGAAGGGAAGTGTGAATGGCAGCAGTTCCAGGCCAGGCTGCCTGTTTTATTCCACATGGATTTGCACATTTCAGACGTGGTCTCACATGTTATGTTACAGCTTCATCAGGATGCAGCCTAGTGAGTCCCACTCTCTGTGGCCGCAAATTCACTGTACTTCCTCTTTCACAATCAGATGTCTCAGACACAGATTTCTGTCACCTGTGAGTTTGTGTTTATGTGCAGCAGGCTGCACTGTGTAAGCCCTGGGGACAGTGATGTCTGCGGCAGAGCACTGGGCAGGGATTTGGAAGCAGAAGAGGGAGGTGCAGCATGGGAAGATCAGTGTCAGGGGAGCAGAGGGGGAGCAGGGGCAAGTCATCTTTATTTCTCACTCCCAGGGGACCAAGATCCTGACTCTGGGGCACAGCACCCCACCCTGATGGTGTCCCTGGGTGTTGCAGGTGCTCATAATTTTATGTTGCCTTGGATTATTTTAAGTTGTAAGTTTAAGTGCCTTATATCAGAGGCAGGGCTTGGTCACCATGACAGTTTTCAATACTGTACTTGATCCACATGTCTCCAGTTGGTGGGCAGAGATAAAATCTTAGAGGCATCTCTACTGCTTAATATGCTGGGCTCCCCTCTTTACAGCTGTTTTTGTTTTTTTTTTTTTTAAGGGAGTCTTGCTCTGTCACCAGGCTGGAGTGCAGTGAGGAGACCTCAGTTCTTTGCAACCTCCGACTACCTGGTTCAAGTCATTCTCCTGCCTCAGCCTCCTGAGTAGCTGAGATTACAGGCAGGCGCCACCACACCCAGCTGATTTTTGTACTTTTAGTAGAGACAGGGTTTCACCATGTTTTCCAGGATGGTCTCAAACTCCTGACCTTGTGATCTGCCTGCCTTGGCCTCCCAAAGTGCTGGGATTACAAGTGTGAGCCACCGCACCTGGCCCTCCAGCTGGTTCTTTTAAACTGAAAATTCTGACATTTTTTTCTCAAATTTAAGGTGACCACCTCTGATTCACAGCATGATCTCCTGGCCCCAGTGCTTGCTTTAAATGAATCCAGTCAATCTCTTGGCTGGAAACCTGTCAGATAACATCCTGGCCCCAGTAAAGCCATAGACCTACAGGTCCCTTTTCTTTCTTTATCTTTCTTTCTCCTTGTTCCTTCTCTCTCTCTCTTTCTTCCTCTCCTTCCCTCCCTCCCTTCCTCCCTCCCTCCCTTCTTCCCTCCCTCCCTTCCTCCCTCCCTCCCTTCTTCCCTCCCTCCCTCCCTCCCTCCCTCCCTCCCTCCCTCCCTCCCTCCCTCCCTT
Source organism: Callithrix jacchus (assembly GCF_049354715.1). Classification (NCBI taxonomy): domain Eukaryota; kingdom Metazoa; phylum Chordata; class Mammalia; order Primates; family Cebidae; genus Callithrix; species Callithrix jacchus. The sequence continues at coordinate 37,620,413 of NC_133523.1, forward strand.
CCTTCCTTCCTTCCTTCCTTCCTTCCTTCCTTCCTTCCTTCCTTCCTTCCTTCCTTCCTTCCTTCCTTCCTTCCTCTCTCCTCTCTCTCTCTCTCAGCTGGAGCGCAGTGGCACGATCTCGGCTCACTGCAATCGCTGCCTCTTGGGTTCAAGTGATTCTCTTGCCTCAGCCTCCCAAGTAGCTGGGACTACAGGCACCTGCCACCATGCCCAGCTAATTTTTGTATTTTTAGTAGAGATGGGGTTTCACCATGATGGCCAGGATGGTCTTGATCTCTTGACCTCCTAATCCTCCCACCTCAGCCTCCAAAAGTGCTGGGATTACAGGCATGAGCCACCACACCCAGCCTAGGTCCCCTTTCTTTTCCCTGCCTGGGCTCCCTCACCTCTGTGACTGTGGTCTCCAGATGTGCTGCGTGCTCCCCAGTGTCTGTAAGTAGTAAAAACTGTGGTTGTGTCACTAGAGCCTCACCTGCCATCTAGAGCCTGACACTGAGGCTGCCCCATGGGACCTGGGCAAGTAGAGCCCCTGCTGGTCCTCTTTTCTTGGGGCCTCTGGTGCTGCTGGGGACAGGAGCTGCCACCTAACTTTATGAAGAAACTGAAGAGTTTTATTTGAAACAGTGGGTCAGATGATGTATTCCTGGTCTTGGGCTGCTATAACAAACACTGTACTTAGCCTGGGTGACTTAAACAGTATAAATCTTTTTTTTTTGAGATGGAGTTTTGCTCTTGTTGCCCAGGCTGGAGTGCAATGGCACCATCTCAGCTCACTGCAACCTCTGCCTCCTGGGTTCAAGTGATTCTCCTGCCTCAGCCTCCTGAGTAGCTGGGATTACAGGCATGCACCACCATGCCCGGTGAATTTTTGTATTTTTAGTAGAGACAGGGTTTCACCATGTTGGCCAGGCTAGTCTCAAACTCGTGACCTCGTGATCTGCCCACCTCAGCCTCCCTAAGTGCTGAGATTACAGGTGTGGGCCACAATGCCCAGGCTAGAACTCTATTTCTCACAGTTCTGGAGGCTGGGATGTCCAAGGTCAAGGTTCCAGCTGATGTGGTCCTGTGTGGGACCCCTTGCAGATGCCTGCTTTCTTGCTGTATCTGCCCATGTTGGGGCTTGGGAGGGTTGGAGAGACAGAGGAGAGAGAACATTCTTCTGTGCCTTCCTCTTTTTACAAGGGTATTAATTTTATCATGAAGCTTCTACCTTATGACAGAGTCTTACTCTAATTACCTCCCAAAGACCCCTTTCTCCAAATTCCATCACATTAAGGATAAAGGCTTCAACAATTTTGTGGGGACACATTGAGTTTCCAGTAGGGGAGGTGGGAGCTGCTTCCTTTCCCATTCACGAGACCTGGCTTTCTTTGCTGAGATGGCTTCACACTCACAGTCCCAGACTGGGTAGTCCCGCACTGGGCTGTAGCCATACGGAGCCTCACTTCTTCTGTCCATTCCTGGGTTTTTCTTCCTGTGCTACTATCTCCCTGTGGCCTCACCTGCTCCCAATCCAAGCAGCTGCCCCTAGGTCACTGCCCCCATCACCATCTCTGGCCTCACTGCCCTCTGCCATTTTTCTGAGCTCTGAGCCCAGGAAGGGTGAAGCTGGGATGGGTGCTGTCCAAGGTTCTGCTCTCTGTGGATAGCTTCCCAGTGAGGCACCCTGATGTGTTACCAAGGATGCCTTGGAAAAAGCTGTTTTTCAGGGGTGCTTGCATCATGGTGTGGGTGAGAGTGGTGGGCACTCTGGAGTGGGCTGGACCCATGAACTACAGGGACCCTGCTCTGTATCAGTGGCCAGCTCCTCCAGTCCCTTGTTTTTCTCTGTAGCTGATTCTCTGGTGTAATCTCTGAGCCTATGTTAGTCCTCCTCACAGTGCTGTGTGGAGATCTAATGGGGATGTGTGTGGCTTATGTGCTCACACAGAGTGTCCTGGGGTCAGGCTTTATGACCTACCTTGCCCCAACTCCACAACAAGATCTGGATGGTGGGCTGAGTAAGACAAAGTCAGAATCCATGGCGGAGGGTGTGTGTCCTGGCAGTGCTGAGGTTTGCGCCTCCAGCTTAACTTTCAGTCTCTTTGCAAATACATTTATGTTGTGCATCTGCAGCTGGCTGGGCCATCTCATGTCTCTAAATCCTCGAGTATCTCTGTGGATAAGGTCATGAAGGGTCTGCATGTAAGTATATGAGGGCTATGGATATATTTTACATAGTGGGGTTTTATTCACCAAATTCTTTTCAAAAAGTTGTGATGGAGTGTATATATGCATACTGATATATATTTATATGTTTAAGATAAATATATACACATTTGTTTATGTATAATGTGTCGTTTTAACCACTTAAAAATGTGCAATCAAATGGAATTAACCACATTCACTGTATTAAATAACCATCACTATTTTTCCTAGAAAATTTTTATCATTCAAAACAGAAACTCTGTCCCTTTCAAACAATAACTCCCTATTTCTTCCACCGTAAACCTTGATTATCTCTAGTCTACTTTCTGCCTGTATGAATTTGCCTGTTCTTGGGGTTTCATATAAATGGAATCATACACATATGTCATTTGTTTCTGGCATATTTCACTTAGCATAATGTTTCCAAGGTCCATGCATGTTCCATTGTGTCTCAGAGCTTCGTTCCTCTTTGTGGCTGATTAACTTGCTGTTTTATCACCATATTTGTTGATTTATTCATGTGTTGATGGACTTGAGTTGTTTCCATATTTCATCTATTGTGAATAATGCTGTAATCAACATTCGCATTCAAGTATTTCTTTGAGTCCCTGGATTAAATTTTTTGGGTATATACCTAGGAAAGAATGTTGTTTCATATGGGAAGTCTACGATTAGTTTTTTGAGGAAGAGCACAACTGTTTCTCATAGTTGCTGTACTTTTTTATATTATCACCAGCAGTGTATACGGATTCCGAATTCGCTATAAGGCTGCCACTTGTTACTTGACATTTTCAGCTTTCACTGCTGCAGCCTGGATTGAATTTGTGGTCAGGAAACCAGGCCCCTTTTGTTTTGATATTGATTTTTTCAGTTTTTGAGGTACTCATTTACCTTTTTGGAGATGCCTTGTACATCCTTGGCTTAGTCATAATCTTTATTAAGGCTTATTTCCGTTGGAAGAGTACTTTTGATAAAAGAGATTCAAAAGCCAGAAATCTCAGCTGTTTGTCCTAGCTAAATTCTGATAATAAGAAATCTGAAAATGTTAAAGTTAGGCAGCTAGTCAGACATGAGCAGGGTAGGAGAGGGCAGAAATGTCAGGTGACCATCAGGTGATGGTCAGGTGGTTGTTAACTGTCTCTCTAAATAATAATCGGTCACAGCCAGCTTCAGGGAAAGGCAGTCTCCCAGCAGATAGGAAACATCTGAAACTGGTAATCAGCAGCTTTCCAGTAAGATCTCACAAGTTAGGGATAGCTTGGAGATCCCGTTGTGTGGGCTCAAGTGTGCACATTAAGAGGCAAAATGGTGGAGTTTAACTGGTATATGGCCTCCCAGGGACATTTGA